>NW_020455710.1:3375850-3480745 GCF_003342845.1 Nothoprocta perdicaria
AGAAAAAAAAGAAAAAAAAGTTTGTCTAAATTGTATTTAAAAAGATTGTAAGTAGCATTTACATTTATTCAATAACATTAGCATACTATGCTGGGTTTCTGTACCAGAAATGGCCAGTTAATGTAAAAATGTATGTTATTTCTGCTTAAAATCATTTAATTCTTCTTTTTTTTTTTTTTAATAAAGGTGCAGCATCTTCTAAATACTTTCAGTTTTATCAGCTTTTTTTTGTGAGGGGATGCTGCATTCTCAGACTTTTATAGTTTTAGATTCTGTATGATGTGGTATTGTATTTTCCATCCACTGTAGGGTAAAGTAAAGGCATTCTTTGCAGACACCTATGCCATCGTTTGGAAACATTCAGATAAAAAGTATTGGTATACTTAAAAAAAATAAATAAAAAAAACTCTACATTTTATTTTTGGACAAGCTAGTAATATAAGCTTGTTTGAAAAGTTAATTTGATAGGTTTTTTAAATGAATCATGAAGCTGAAAATAAATTTTTAGGTATGTTGGTGCTTAGTAGATTTAATAACTATTTTAAAAAGAAGCGTGAATTTAGTAAAATAATTTTTGTTTTTTTTTTTTTCACTATGCATGTGTAAATGTTTGTAATCTGGCTTTTTCCTCCCCCCTTCTCCAGTGGTATAAAGAATTGTGCCGCTTTAATTTTTTTTTTCCGGTAAAACTTTTGGTACATTATTTGATGTTTACATTAAAATGTGACATTATACAAGGAAATTCAGATATTTTGCTAACTGTTTTGTTTGAGGAACATCATTAAAGAAGAGATTTAATGTTTGTCAAAGCTGCATCCAAATTAATCTAAATCTGTGCGGGATAATGGCTTTCAGGTTGTTAAGTAGATGAGTTCTGCCAAGTTCTCCACAAACCTGGCCCTTTACATGCTAAAGATAATATTAAAAAAAAAATGAAAAAAGAAAATCTATGGGGTATGTAAAAATTAAACAAGTGTGAGTGGAGACTCAGAAGATAAATGTTGTCCTTAAAGGACTCTGCTCTTGCACACTCTTCATACTTCTGCAGCTGGGGATTTAGAGAAGGGGGTTTTGTATAGTTTCTCCAGAAAAGTAGTCCTCCTTTTACACTTGAAGAGATAACTTTAAATCTGGGAAATATTTAATTTTTACTGGGTCTGGGCTGGGTGTATTTACAATGTTCCTCCATTTATTACATGCAAGAATTTAAAATTTTAGAGCTGTGTGGGGTGATTTTCGATCTGTACAGCTGTCCATGGGGTACCTTACTAATGTGCAGTGGCTGCTGCTGTATTCAATCAGATTTTTGCTCTGGTTACAATCAGTTTTTCTGCATTTGGCTTCATGTTGTGAGGTAAGGGTCTTTGCATAATAAGGTTGATTTAAACTCAGTACACTGCAGAGGTTTGCATATAATTTTTTTATTATAAATCTTTGCTGGTTCATGGTTCAGAAACTTATCTGAAAAACAATTTTCTTTTTTTCTTTTTTTTTTTCTTTTTTTGCTGTGAAGAAAAAAGATGCATAACTGGTTAATTTATTTCCTAATGTTTAAACCAAACGAGAGATGCTGGGGGAGCAGAAAGCCCCTGCCAGGTACCGCTTAGCACTTCAGCATCGCATCTAGAGCACCCAAAAGGAGCAAAGGCCAAAGTCTGTGAGCCGGGAGCGAGCGAGAACCCCGGGTAGCTCGAGGGGGTTTTGCTGGGGGCTGCAGAAACAGGAGGTTTCTTGGCAAGGGCCGGGCGAGCCGCGGGAAGGGTGCACGAGGCTGGCGCCAAGGGGCAGGCAGGGCTCAAACGCATTCACCTCGCCGAGTTGGCATTGTAATTTCAGGGGTTTCAAAATCACTCATTTATATGGAGCAGTCTTTTGATTCTGTTCACCATATTTGAATATTAAACTAATAAACGTCACTTGTTAATTTACTGCTATCTGTGAATTAGTTAAGGGGAAGATGGTCACACTTCTTCACTATTTATTCTCACTGTCTCGCACTGGCGTTTTGTCTACGGTGGCAATGTTATGGATAAAGTGGCTTTGTTATTTTTCCTCTTCTGAACTTGTATTTTCTGTTATATAACTTTATAAAAAAAATTCCCGTGGGTTTGGGTTATAAATTTTCATAAGTGCTCTCACCCAGGAGTTTGAGGAGAGCACAGTGGAGCTCTGCTAAATATCAACTTTGGACACGTTTGGGATGAATCACTTTCAGTTCGTGAAGTTAATA
This sequence comes from Nothoprocta perdicaria, assembly GCF_003342845.1. Taxonomy (NCBI): domain Eukaryota; kingdom Metazoa; phylum Chordata; class Aves; order Tinamiformes; family Tinamidae; genus Nothoprocta; species Nothoprocta perdicaria. The sequence continues at coordinate 3,378,081 of NW_020455710.1, forward strand.
TATTTTTCCAAAAGATTATTTGTTTTAAAATGCCTTGTCTGGCCCATATATGTCATGTATATAGCCCTGAGTGGAATCTTTTCTTTTTAAAACAAATTGCCTAAGTTTTACTGGCGTCAGAGCTGCCTGAAAAAACCTGAGCCATACACTCACCCGGGGCCTCATCCGACGCTTATTGCAATTAAGTTAAACCTCGTAGATGGCTCCAGTGGGCCTGGGTTCCACGTATATATTGAGCAGCTGCAGTTTTGGTGAAAATTTTAAATTATGAGCTTAGATTTTTCTTCTCGGGAGCTTATGCATGGAAGCTTGGGCCTTTTTGCCAGTTGAATATTTTGACTTAATGGTCTTTTTTTATAGTCCAAATATCATGCTTTAAATAAAATGAAAAGAATCCCATGTTTTCTATTCAGGAATAAACACTGCTGTTTTGGGGAGCTTTAAATGACCGAGTAATCCAGACTAATAACTGGAAAGTTTGTACTTAGTATCAGAAGTGAGTTCTGATTTCATTCCCTGTAATTTCACTTTTTCATGGGGAACACTTGCTTTGGGATGTTAATGTTGGAGCTGATTATTATTTTTTAAATTTCAATTAATAAGTGGAGCCCCTGCCCTTTGAGAAGCTTTGCAAGGAATTCTTCCCAGGCCAGGAACTTCCAGACGCGGCAGCGCCTGTGTCGGAATTATCGGAATCCTGTGTCGGAGCCGCTGCTCGCCTGGTTGCTCTGTCACACCCTGCTGCTGCCCTTGGTGGAGCCCACGAGGGTCTTTGATGCTCCTCTTGGCAAAACCCCATGTTTTGGGGGCACTTCCCCTTCCCACACTGTCTCAGGCCCCTCTTCACCCTTTGGACAGCGCCCCTCTCCCTTGGGTGTTTCCAGCACACAAACAATAAATGCCCCTTATGCACCAAAGCCGGCTGAGTCGGAATCCAAACCCTTTCATGCACGTTTCTCCTCGAAGTTGGCATTAATATACATTGTACTGCAGCACCGGGGGCTGCTTGGTGCTTTCAGCAGTTCCTCGGTCCCGCGTTGCCCAAGGTCTGTGTTTTACGCCAGGACCGACGCTCCGATTGCTGCCTGTGTAACGTCTCCGTGACGAGCGCGACTGAGAGCAGTAAGTGTCTCTGCAAATGTGCCCTTTGGAGCAAACCCCAGTGTAACAGAATCCCAACGTTTCCAAAGCGCACGGGCCCTGTGCTGTATGCGCTGCCGGTATCATTCTTCAACTCATTTTATTTGTATCCTTAGCTTTATATTCTCTGTTTTTTCCTAGAAAACGGCCGCCAGTTAGCTTGTCAGGCCCGATGGTGATGATCTATGGTGCCTCTAAAAATTTGCACATCGTTTTCCTTGACATGAAATACGGGCTATTTCTCTTGGTGGAGGATATCTGCTCTGGTATTTTTTGTTGTTGTTGGCTGTGCCAGGGAGTGATGATTGAATCTCTCCAAGTTCTTTTATTCTGGAAAAGTAAATGCAGTTGAAAAATCAGCTGGATTTGGTGTTTGTAACAGCTTCAGCTGAGAAACGTTGAGAAGTTCTTCTGCTTCGTTAGGGTTTAATATATTCTTCTGATAAACTACCGAGAGCGCTCGGAGATCTGAGTTACCCTGCGCTAGTTAAAGATGTCAGTCTGTTTTTAAGGGATTTTCTCCCTATTAAAGGGCAAGCGCCTTCACAAGGGACCTGCTGCAAAACCACCCCCGTCTTCTCAGGGCCGCTGGTGACAGTGGCACAAAGCAGCACCCTGGGCTCCAACCTGCCCTGCGCTGCCCTGCCCAAAGGGGAAAGGAAAAGGGGGCAGGAGCCCTGCTCTGAACCAGCGCCTCGTGCTCAAATTCATTAACAAGAAAGTAGGCCAGAAATCAGCGTTTGTGCCTCTCTCAGCACTTCTTTGCAGAGCGTGGAAGAAGGGCTCGCTTTGTAGCTCGGCGCGGTGCCGCTGCGAGCTGCCATTGATATTCAGCAGCTGCGCTGCAGCCGGGCGGCGCTTCCACGCGCCGCGACCCACGGAGAGTGTGAATGACTTGGGAGGATTCGCGTGGATGCTTCCCGGGGTGGGGACAGCAGCTCCTGGTTCAGTGCAGCCTCATATGGTCATGGTTTATATGGTCTCATGGTTTTTATATATATATATATATTTGCAAGTGGTACCAGCCCACCACCAAGGGCTGAAATTTAGTTCACACGTGGTTTCAAATGAGGTTTCTTTTATAAACAGTTTCTACCCCAACTCAAGTCCCTGGCACATTAATCACTGGCTGCAGCACCAGGCCCGAGGTTCCCGTGTCGACTCCAAGGCCCTGGAGGCTGCCGGCTCTCCATGGGACCGAGCCTTTGCAGGGGGCTGCTCTCAAGAGCTGCGGAGCTTTGTGTGGAAGAGAGGAATGGGTGAAAAAAGGAAGGAAGGAGTCTCTAAGAATGCTGGTAAGGGGCCTCCCTGCTTATGGGAGTCAGGTCGGGATTCAGTCTTCCACAACAGGAAGGTCTAACATCTCCTACGACTTGGTGCTAGGGTTTCAGCATGGTGGGTGGCGGGTGCCCTGGTCATCAGTGACTGTCCCATGCCATTTGAGTGGAAATCTCAGCCTGCTGCACCTTGTATTCTTCTTGCACTCATATAAAAGCCAATTCCTTTTATTAACTGCCTTGAAACGCATGAGGAGCTCCCTGGCAGGCGCTGCGGGTACGTCGGAGCGCGGCGGCGGCCGCAGGAGGTGGCTCTGCCACCCGGAATACCAATGACCGCCATAGGGGCCCATTCACTGCCAAGGCCTTGCCGGGCCCAAGGCCTTGCCAGGTCCAAGGCCTCCCTGGGCCCAAGGCCTCGCTGTGCTGAGCAGGGGTTTCTCCCTCGCACGTGAGCAAAGTGAGCACCGGGAAGCCACAAATTCCCTGGCTCCAGCCCAAGCCCGTTACTTGGGGGATGGTTTTGGCCGCTGGAGACGTGTGCTGGCAAAGCGAGGCCTTCCCTGCCCGTTTAGCTAAAACACGTTCTTGCTAGTGAATACGGGGCATAATTGGCCTCGTCACTAACGGGAATAAACAGCTTCTTTGCTGGGCAGGGGCTGGCCTGTCAGGATAAGAAACAGCCTAGAGGTGACTGTTTTTCCTGCTGAAGAAGCCTTGCGAGAAGCAGCTGGGGCACGGAAAAGTGTGTGCACAAATGGCCTTCCTGGGGACATCCCAGCAGCGCTGGAGGCCAGAGCCTCCATAGCGGTGTCCGTTCCCGGCGGGAACTCTGCCTCCCCGGGAGGCCGGAGCTGCAGCACCCCCAGGCCTCGGTGGTGAGGCCGCTTTCCTGGGGAAGGCTGCGCTGGGCACGCACTCGGGAAACCAACCTCTGTTTTCCTCGCACAATGAAAATGCAAATTGGCATCGTCAGCTCTGTATCCAAAAATAAGATTTCAAACCCATTTAACGTTTCACAATGGGCCGGTGGCAACGCCAAGACTTCCCGTTATCTCTCATTATGAGGGAGGTATGCAGAACTCCCTAGTTTATGCTTAGATCTCAGCCCCAGTGAAGGCCAAAGTTTATAACGCACGCATGATTTCCAGTGCATTTCGACTTCAAAGAGCTAGAAAAATCTCAGTGCTTTTGCATTGCATAAAAGCCCTGTGTTCTCACTGCCATTTTACTGATGGGAAAATTGAGACGTGCGACTGAGGAGGCGCTTGTCTCGCAGGGAGGCTCCGCTGGCTGCTGCCCCAAGCGCTCGCTCTGGCCTCAGCAGGGCTGTAGACAAGCCTCAGTTCTGCACACTGTGATCACTAGCAAGAAATGCTCCTTAATTGCTTTGAGTGTTTGAACAGCAAAATGTCACAATTCCACATTTCTTCCAAATGATGTGGATTTTTTTCTGCTCTGAATTCTTTTGGCTTTAAAAATGCAAATAGTTGGTGTTAGTCAATGAAGGAAAGAGCACTTCTGTTTCCTTTTCTCCCCTTTTTTAAATTACTCAGACATAAAAGGAAGGCGTTCTCCTCCTTGGAAAGAAATTGCAAAATTGCTGGAGGAGTTCTACAAATGCAACTACAAACAAACAAACAAGACAAGCTGGAATGAAAGACCTTTCCATCCAACACCCTCCTTCCACGGCAGCTTGTGTGACTTTCTCTTTGGTGACGGGAACCACTGAGAAAACAATTGCTAATACTGTAAGCAAAATGAGTGCCTGGCTATTGCCTGAGCTGCCTTGTCTTTATTTCTCTCCACTCTGTGTGTTTTCTTCAGTTAAAATGAGGAGTGTGGAGGGGACCCTACTGCTGCCACATGGGCTCCTGGGCTGGGAGTTCATTCACAAGGACCAAGTGAGAGCTGCGTGTCGTGAACGCCCCCCGGAATTGCACCGTAATCCGGATCCGGCGGAATGTGATGGGCGATATGATTCATCCATCAAAATCATCTTGCGGAAAATCAGACTTCTGGAGGATTATGCTTTTTATTAAAAGAAAATATAATTAGTGTTCAGTACTTCTTGGCTTTGCCATCAAAGTTTAAGCATTAAGAATGGAAATTAAACTTTTTTTTTTCCCCCTTAATTCAAAAGGGTAGAACTGCAAGGTATAAATTTTGGCTGTTTTTTTATCCCAAAACCAGGCAAAGTCTGCTTTTGTTTCAACACTGTGAACAGGTAGATCAGTGCAAGGATCTCCAGCTTATCCCAGGCTCGCACAGGAGTGTGGTACAAATGGGAAACAGACTCACCAAGGAGCTAGAGCTTCTCACTGGCTCTGACCGAGCCAGGAATAAACCCAATATCCCGCTCCCGCTGCTCTGTAGCCTCACCACACTCTGTGCTTTCTCGCTAAGGCTGCTGTCCTCCCCGTGCACGTGCTCCCGTCGGCACAACCGCAGATCCCCTCCCTCCGCTTCCAGCAGGGTGAGAGTACCAAGTGCAGCAGAGCAGAGTGACATTTGCTCGTGCCCCATGCTGCTGTTGTCAAAGCTCCTCTCTTAGAAAGAAATGAAAGAAAGTAATAATTGTAATTGGATTGGTTCAGTAATGACTTAGTTAATGGAGTGGCAGGGCACATGGTACAATGGTATCCAGACATTTTAAAAAATATGTTTTTTCCAAACGCTGTTTTTTTAAGCAAGGGTGGGTGATGGGGACATTAGTGCTCTGGTTCTGCATCCATACAGGTCTCCCAGGGGTTCTGGGGGAAGCGAGGCAAGGCGATGAGGAGGAGAATAATTCCACAGATGAAGAGCAGGATGAAGGAGGCACAGGCACAGGCGAAAGACCACGAGTAACTGTACTCAATCCAGACTGTCTCCTCACTGTCAATCATCCTTTTCACAGATTGTCTCATGACTTCAACAGAGATGATGATACAGAGACCTGAAGGAAGATGAGAGCACTGGGTTGAACAACCAGCTGTCAATTCTGCATCCTTAATTAACCACTTTATCAGTCTCTTTGCATAGCAAAATTGCAGTGAGCTTCACAGGTGAGTCATTGGCATTAATATTTGAAGAACCAACAATAACAGCTGCTCTCTCTCTACAATCACTCAGGCCATGTAAGTTGACTGGTACCTTCTAGGAAAACTGCAGGCTTGGAGCTCTGCATTTTCCTATGAACTGAGGGCAAGTATTTCAGCACCAAGCTTCTCCTACCTGCAAAGGTGTAGAACATGGAAGCTGGTTTCAGCAGATAGTCACTCTTTTTCCTGAAGGAGAAGAGGATGCAGATTGTGCCGATGATGGCAAAGCCAACGCTAAAGATGGCAATGGCTGCAGCTGAAATGCTGTATTCTGCCAAAACAAAGACCCCAAAAGAGTAAATGGCTGCACATTTTGAACATCAGCTGTTGCACAAGGTCAGACAGAACTAGGTATCTTCTCATTGCTGTAGAGTTATTTAATTCTAAGGCATTATTTCTCTTAGGTAAAAGCAGTTGCAAATATTGGCCACGTGTCTTTTGAATGTAAAGGGTGTGAAAGCAGAGGGAGGGATTTTGTTGTGGGCCCTGCTGAAGGAGCAAGTGGTGCCCACGCTGGCTGGCTGGAGCCCGGGCTGCCTTGGTGGTGTTGCTGGCATTGCTGCGCTCTGTGTTCTTGCCTCTTCTGTCAGCCCACACTCTTCTCTTGGAGTAAATAGGCTGCTCTGGGCTATTTCTGATCTAGATCTGTGTTATAGGAGCTCTTTGAGGCCCCAGCGTGGTGCCAGTGTTGTACCAATCCAGAAAGACAGTTGGAAGCTCCGTTGGGTTCCAAATCAGAGCCACCAAACCCAGACCAAGTAGGAGGCCAGGGGTGAAGTGTTTCTGTAACCTTTCTGTTTTTCTAAAACAATAATTTCCAGTTGTCTGAAAACTCCGCTCCCCAAGGACAGAGGATTAAACCTTCCCTAAAATGCCCTCTCTTTGGATAAGCCTGCCAGGATACGCACTAAGCAATTCACCCAGCGATGTTCACTGAATGGTGGGGAAAGATTGCAAATTGAATAATTCAGACCTTCGTTTACATATTGCATTTGTTTTCAGATTAGTTTAATATTTAACACATGTAGCCATGCGTGAACATCACAGTGCCTGATGATATTTGCCTTTCAAACCATTAAAAAAATATATCTTCTAGGCAAAATCAGGAAGGATCTTTTTGCCGGATACTAATTAGCTCCCATCAACATGGAGCTATTTCTGTGAAAGCATATTACTCTTTCTCCTCTTTGCTTTCCTACCACTATCTTATTATAAATTGCTTAATATTTTTCTCTTTGGTTTTCTTTACTGTGTCTCAGAACTGCCTGAAAGAGTTAGTTTTGATATAAAAACCTTTTGCTGCGGCCTTGGCTTTTTCTTTTGCTTCAGAGAAAAGAAGCTGTTTTCAAATTTCTTCTGACATGGCCAAGAAATCACTGGATACAATTTTAATATCAGATGGATAGATCTAACAGTACATAAATAAACAAAAGCAGGTAGCTTGGATATATGCTCTTTTGCCTATTTAAAATTCACAACCTTTCCTGCCTTGGGAAATTGCTTCTTTAGAAGTCTTGTGCTGCCAGGTTTTCCATCGTTTTTATTTCCAGTGGAAGCAGAGCAGATTGTTTAATATGTGTAATGTAATTGTCAATTCATTTACTCCACTAAAATATGTTGTGTGGCAAACTATAAAGGAATTTGTCCTCAAGGAGAGGGCAAGAAAGAGAGAAAAGCCCATTATATTAGTGCTAAAAAATACTTGGATTTAGCAGGGGCTGATTAGAAATAAGTAATTTGTCTGTAAAAGACTATTTTCAAGATCCATGCTGGGTAAACACTATCTGTGTCTTTACAGAATAACCCTTCCTTCCTGCCACTGATTGCTCTGGTTTTTATGTGAATTTCTTGAAAAATCAATATCAAGCATAACATTCCTAATGGTCTTCCCAGAGTCTCTGTACTTCGTTTCAGGGTCAAGACTCTGCTCGGGGATATGATTTATTTATTTAGATGTTATCAGCGTCCTCTTCCTTCGATGGCAAAAGTTTAGAGTGTAGCAGATAATGCCGATGTTGTGAATGTCATTTTTTCATGATGAAAAGACTTTTTCGGTTTTGATGTGTGCTGGTATTGTTCCATATTTGTGAGACAACTTTGAATGAGGTCACATTTAAGACTGGAGGAAACTCATATATATTATTCTTCCCAGGAAGAATATTTGACCTCTTCTTTGACCTCGTTCAAAGCCCAGCTGACATTTATAACTAGTTGAAATTCCTTCACTGATTTCAGTGGACCTGGGATCGACCCTCATTTTGGGGACTGGAGACCCCTTTGCATGAGGTATTCTGTGCACCCAGCTCATGCAGTGTTAAGAAATGTTTCAGGCTCCATCCTTACCTTTCTGGGTGGTTACTTCAAATATCTCGGAGCTCTCTCCTGGAGTGAAGTGCTTAAAGTAGGAGCAGTTGCTTTCTGCAGAACAAAGCAACATTTGTGAGTAATTTTGCTTTTTTTATTGAAATGTCAGGCTTGAAACACTCTTAATGTACAGGCTGAGGGCATCTTGGTCCATTGCAGATGTCCAGCAAACTCTCCTTTCCAGAATGAAGGTGGCAATGAGGTATCTACAGTCAGCATTTAGGCCCCAGTCTATCCAAGCATCTCATGGGGTGCATTGCCAGGCTGGAAGGATCCAAGAGCTCCTCTTGGAGAGCCTTTCCCACAACACGGGAAACAAACTGGGGCAAAAATAAGGGGTTGTATCACATTAGTCACGCTGTTCTAGCCTGCTAGGGGCATGGAGGGGTTGAGAAATCGTGGGAAATCACTGAGAAACGTGAGCAGGACCTGCGGGTTTGGGGGCAGAGGAGCGGCGCTTGCAGGGCCGGCTATCGGTGGCGCTGGCAAGGTTGGAGCCACCTCTGCTACCTTCTGGAGGCTGCTCCCTCCGAGAGCTTTGCACGCGGATTGCGCTTCTATTTCAGGCATGAATTACAGATAATTTTTCTCATTCTGCCTTGGCTGCTCCTCCGCGGCTGTATTTCCCAGTAATGAGACGCCGCGTGCCCACAGCTGAGTTAGCAGCTCAGCTTGCTGCCTCTCGCAGCTGCCTCTGCCAACCGCTCTGCGTGAGCATCGCCCCATATGGGCCCGCATGGGCCGTGCGGGGCTTGGCTTTGCCAAACGCAGGCTCCAAAAAGGGAGCGTCGAGTGTCCCTGGCCTTCTCCAGCTGCTGTCCCTCACTGCGGGACACTGCGAGGGAAGAAGTATCCTGGGAAAGCTGGCTGCTTGGGGACACGGCGCTGCAGGTCACCGCGTGGAGCACCACAAAGCCCCTGACATTTCCCTCTCAGAGGGAGCATCCAGTCTTTTTCTTCTGGCTGTCAGATGCCTGGCACCAGCTATCAAAAGCTGCAAGGAAAGACTGTGAAAGGAAGGAAAGGCTAATTAAAGCCACCCAAGTCAAGGGCAAATAGGATACCATGCAACCTGACTTCAGCAGTTAGCTGCCATCAGGCCAGGCTATTAAATTAATTTGATAAGATAGTAGAGCCAGATAATGGGAGCCTAATGGAGTTCCTCTATCTGGATGCCAGATAGCAGGGTATTTGTAGAGGGCTTGTACATTGAATAAGGATCATGATTGTGGGCAGGGGGGTAATGAGCGGGGGGAAGCCTCTAGCTGAGTCCCTCAAAGGCACCGCTTGGCCATGGTGGAGTTTTTACTCTGGGGAGTAAAATTAAGCAAGCGAGGGCATGGGTTTAGTGTCAAAAATACATTGGAATTGAAGGTGGAAATAAAGAGCAGGCAGGAGAAATGCTAAAAGTTACCCCTTTAGTTAGGGGTACAAGAACAAGCAGTTGTAAGCTGATCAGGACAGTCTTGAGGCTGGAAATCAGAGGAAAGATGTTTCTCCAGGTCTGCAGAAGCACCAGCAGCACTGCGAGGTGCATCCCTGCATGTCCCCAACGAGATACCGCTTCCAGCTGAGGCGTCGGAGCGCGGTGAGGAAGGGTCTGTGGAGAAGCTATTGATTTTAAGCTTTGGTAGCAGTAGCATTTGCATGCAGCATGTTCCCACTATATATAACCTACTTAATGGAAGGCTGGAAGAGGGTGAGGAGCTGCGGGAACAATTGCTTGGAATTTGGCTGGAATTGTGCTGTCCCAGAGGTGGCACGAGCAGCGCCCTGATTGAGCTATTCTGCTGTGCAGGCGCTTGAGAGGGCACGTTCAGCACCCCTGTCTGCAGCCTGCGCTTCAGCCTGCGGGCACGGGGAAGGTGACCCGCTTGTTGCCATCAGCATCTCCTGATAATGGAGTTAGGGAACTTTTGGGAATCCTTGGGAATACATCTGGGGGACTGAGTATGCTCCATGTCGCAACCTGCCCAGTATCCAGGCTGGGATGTGCTGCTCCAGTGCAAGAACCTTGCTGTGATGCCCCAATGGGGACACGAGCAGGTATCCCCTACAGGGGCTGTGCAGGGTCCCCTGCATGGCCATTAATGGAACCTCTGAGGAAACGATTCCTCCTATGAAAACATTGTCTATTTAAGGAGAGAAATTCTAGTGGCAACCTGTTGGGTTCTTTTGTTTCTCCTGATACATAAATGGTAGATTTTAGAGTTACTTATTCAAGAAGATTTATCTTCTCTCTCCAGAGAGATAGATGATTCTAAAGCAGCATTTTGGGACCCATTAGAGGCAGATTCCTCTGAGACGTTTTTATCTGTTTTTATAAGCTGACTCATGTTGCATTCCCAGGCTCTCTTTTGTCTGCAAGTAGGTGAATGGTGGTTCTGTTCTGGCATCTCCTGACCAGCTCTTTATTATCTCTGCAAATGATTGGGGGAAACATGTTTGAACTCAAACACCTACAAATAAAACTGCAAATGATGAGCCCAAGAGGGCAACACATCCCTGAGTAAGCAGGGCTTCAGCAGCCACAGAACTTTGCCAATAATCTGGTGATAGAGGCTGGTTCGGGGGACCATTGGCTCCTGCGAGATGGGATGAAGCTGAGAGACTTCATCTTGAATTCATTGCTTTGGCTTCTAATTAGTTCTGCAGAGAGAAAAGCATAAGCTGAAAGGACTCCCCAAGGGTGCTGACTGTACAAGGCTGGTGGTCAAACCTGTACTCATAAGCCCCTTGCAGAGACTGACTCATCTGCAGGAGAGGCTGGTTCGGAGTGGTGGCTTAAAGCATAGCTCTTGAAAGATGCGAAAAATGGGGTGATCACATAAGGGAGTTCACTTTTGCAAGGTATTCATGGTGGTAAATGCAGTTACTGCAGGTGAATAAAGCCAGGTTGTTGTTTTGGGTGAAATGATATCTTCTTCTCAGCTTAAAGACACTTTGGTGTTCCCCTAAAATGGGAATATTTGTATCTTAGAACTGAGGGACTTCAAGTCCTTGTGGGGGGCATCATGAATTTAGACAAGAGCCAGTTTGTGTCGCACCACACTTACGAAGTGTCTGTGTTTTAAAATGGACTTTATAGTGGCTGAAAACTTTATGACAGTCTTGGTTTCTCTCCACCCCTAAATGAATAATCTCTGTCGTGATGTCACCTCGTGTGTTAGTGGGCCCAGTCCAGAGGCTCTGAAGTCCTGAAGGCGAGTTTGAACTCAAAGGCCAAGTGTGATTCATCAGACCCTCTCCTGGTCGCCTTCACTTGGAGCACTCCTAACCCATTCCCTTCAAGTCCATGATACATAGATGACTCCTATGAGCAGGGAAATGGGCTAATTCATCTTTCTTCTATTCCCACAGATCCAGTCCCACAGGGAGCCTGAGGGCAGCTACAGCAGCCACAAGATGAAGCAACAACACATGTGCCAGGAGGTAAGGCTGAGTCTCTGGGTGCTATGATGTGGAGTCCTCCAGGAGGAAGGTTAGAGAAGCAGAGATTTGGGGCATGGAAATTTCAAGGGGTGTCAGCCATCATTTACCAACATAGGGTAGAGGTTGGAGTGAGGCTCACTCTTGGTCCTGAGAAGGTTGCTAGCTTTCGTGTGGCATGTTGGATGGTGAGAAAGAGTTGGATGAGGAATGCTCTTAAATTGACTTGTCACCTGTGTTAATCTTGAGGGACAGGACTTGCTACCACATTTAGAGGAGGATTTTTGAAGATTCAAGTAGCAGAGGGGTCTAGACTTTGATTTTCCACTTGGCCAGGGAAAGCCAGAGAAAGAGCTTTGAAACACACAGAGATGGTAGGTCTGAATAATTGAACTTCACAGTAGTCTGGCAGGGTGAGTCTCTTGTATGCATGGGAATGAGACACCCTGCTGATTACACCATTTGCTCTCATTCTTTCCCAATCGGACTTGAGTGGCCTAAATTCAGATCCACCTATTTAACAGGAACAATTTTAGCTGCTTGTGGCGGACACCGGCAACACCTGTGCTACCCAACTTGCAGGCGCACCAGAGCACACTTTGCACGAGGACACCTACATTGGAGTTAAAGATTGGCAGAGATGAAGGACTCTGTTCCACCCCCTAGTAAATGACTCCAATAATCCATTGATCACAGTTAAAAATGTCCCTGTATTAATCTGTACTTGCCCAGTTTTAATGTCACCTCCCTGATATTTTTATTCCTCACAGCAGCATGCCAAACCCTTTTCCAATTTGTCAACAGCCAAGAGTGTTGTTAAATTTTAAACCTCTTTGCCTAAATCACAGGCCTGCTTTGTAGAGTATTAGCCAAGTCATCTTCCACATTTTGCACAGTGCTAAGCTCAAAAACTAATAAATAATATTAACAGTGCCATCTATTTCCTCTAAGGAGTGACTAGTAAATGGTTATTAATGCAGTGATAAATTCTTATGTTTCTTTTCCAGTGATAGCAGTAATGTCTGATTATGTCTCATCATTTTCAGGAAAACTGATGCCCACCTCTTCTCTTTTACTCCATATCTGTGCCTTCACATTTTCTTGACTAATGCAGGTTTCACAACTACAACGTTTCCTGACTGATGTTTTCTGGAAAGTGGGAAATCTGTCTAATGAGAGACCTGTGAAGCCCGCGATCCTGGCTGCCTGGGAGCTTGTTCACCTCACCATGCTGTGTCCCCTGTGCAAGCGAAGTGGGAAGGTTTAATTCTTAAATGGAGGTGAGAGTATAAATCATAAGGTAAAGGTCGTTTGATACCTCACAAGGTTTTGACACACAACGTTTTCCAAATTTAAAAATATCTCCAAATATCACAAAAACATACCAATCTATGATGTTGGCCCTGGTGTGGCTGAGCTGACAGTGGCTTGGTTCAGTATCTCCACAATTACGTGTTCATTTACTGTGCCTGCTAGTCAGGTGGCACAGGGACGTGATTCAGTGTCTGCACAAGCACATGCTGATGTCTGTCAAAGATAGTAGCCACTGTCGTGCTGCCCTGCCTGCAAATCTGCTTTCTGGAGACAGCTGGATATTTATGAGTTTTATATTTATCCTGCAGTTGGTGCAATTTGGGTGTTTATCAACCAATTTCTATTATTTTCCTTTTGTGTGAGTTTTCCTCCATGTGCAAAGAAAGGCTTAGAGTGAGGAATCTCTAAGTGCCTACATGAGAGACATTACGTTAGCAGATCACGCACTCCCAAATTTGACCAGAGGCAGATCTGAACACTGTGAACTAGCTCCTTGCCTCAGAATAAATAAAGATAAAGGATTGCAGTGCTACAGAGCATATGCAGGAAGCTTAGGCAGTAAGGTTTGCACAAGAACTTTTCAAATACGTGTTAACATATATATTTCATTTCAAACAGCGATCCCAACATGAAGGCAATCCTGTTATTTCTGTTCTGGAAAGAAGCCAGTTCCCTATTAGCCTTCTCAAAAAGCCACATAGTTCAGTCACGGATAGAGTATATTAGTACTCGCTGCATGAATGTTGCTGACTTTGCAATCAGCAAATATATAATGAGCTCCTTTTGCCACGGGAATGTAACGGTCTTCCTGGAAACCAGCTCTGATCACTCCTCTGCCACCCTTCCTATTGATTTTGGTGCAATAACTTGCCGTGAAGAAATGTATCCGATTAGGTGGCCCAGGGCTCTCCTTCACTGCGAGGTAAGGAGATGCAGGAAACCAGCGACAAATCACTTCTAACTCCGTTTACAGCATTTCTGGGGTAAGCTGGTAAATCACAGCCCTGCTCTCAGCTCCAAGCAATGACCGCTGGTGAAATAGCCTTGGATAACTTAATCACTGCCACAAGAAAGCTGTTCCCTCACAGCTATCTGGGGCAGGGAGTCCTGCTGGAGATGCAGCCACACGGGGTGGCCCGGTCCTGCAAATCCTCCCTTTGCTGATCGAAGCTGCTGTGGGTTTGCCTGGCTGCCCTGGGACCCTGGGCAAGGTCAGCAAGATACCCTCCATGCAGCCTGTGATTTCCACTATGTCCGGTCCTTTTCCCTGCATTCCCGCCCCTCTCTTGGCTGCGCAGGGGCTAGTGATTTAAATATGGTTAAAAATACATCTGCAGGCACACGTGCACAACCAGAGAACTGAAGGTGGGGGAAGGCAGACGCAGAGCAGAGTGCAGCGCCATGCCAGGTTGAGGGACAGGGGGAAAGACGTGTTTTTTTCTGCCCCGATACCTCCTCGACGCTGCCTGATGGAAATGTCCCATATCCCATGGGTTTGCATGCATGGATGGGGCAAGTGCTGTCACCTACCTCCCGGAAGGCTGATGGGCCCGCAGCCCTTCTCCTTGGCGCTTTGCTCCTGCACATAAATGCGCTTGGTGCAGAGGCGCCAGAGGCCGAAGTGCGCCGCTTCGCACGTGGCATTGTACGTCTCCACCTTGGGGCTCAGCACGGCCCAGTGGTCGGTCACCACGGCGGCGAAGAGCAGGGAAACGCCGACCAAGATGATGGAGAAAGTCAGCCGGATCTTGAGGGGTTTGCTCTCATCCATGCCGCGCCGCTGGGCTCATCTCCGGCCTCCCACGGCCCGCCCGAGCGTCTTCAAATGTCAGCACGGCGGCGGGGCGGCCGCTGGGGCAGCTGCCGGGAGCCGTCAGCGCCGGGAGCGCGCGGTGCCGGCGGGAGCGCGCGCGGGACACCCGCCAGGCTCCACGTTCCCCGGCCATCGCCTTGGGAGTACGCGAGTCGGCGCTACAGCCACTGCGTCGCCTCACAGGCTGCCCGCGTAGAAACAGGCGTGAAGAGAAGGGTTTAACTTGTTGGCTAGGCTAGGGAAAAGAGCTGGGCTGGTAGTAATGCTGAGCCTGAGCTTGGTCGAGTGAGTAGAGGAGTGTATGCCTCAGGGTAAACAGATGGAGTAGGGCTGAGGGCAGGTAGAGTGAGTGGGCCTGAGGGTAGACAGGTTGAAGAGGTCTGAGGGTAAGCAGGAGGAGTAGTTGCCTGGATGCAACCCTGTGCCACATGCTCTAGGTGCCCCTGCTTGGGATTGGACTAGATGATCTCAAGAGGCACATTCCAACCTCAACCATTCAGTGGTTCTGTGATGCTGTGAAAGCAGCTGAAAAGCCAAAAAATCACCCCAAAGATGCATGTGCAGACCTTCGGCTCAAGCTGCCTTTTGCCAGAAGTTGAGAGCAGGACGTGGCTTCAGCACCCACCCAGCTGCAGGGAAATGTTGTTGAAAACAAACTAGCCCTAACTGAAGCAAAGACAAAAAAAGAGTTTTCTACTTTTTAAAGAAAATATTTATTTCTGAGTCAATCTAAATATTTTGTTCAGGCTGACGGAAAGTGTTTTGGTTAGAAGCACTGGCTTGCAGGGTGTGTAAAGTTCAGTATATGAACTGTGGGAAGTATTTATTTCAACGGTTTAAGCAAATCATTTTGCACTTTGAGAACATTGAAACAAAATCATTCAGCATTTCAACCTCTTTTTTATTTTACAGTGGGAGCTACTGACCGAAGCCGATTTGATTTCACGGCTCGTTCTGCTTTTTCCAAAGCTGCCTCAGCTGTGAAGCTTCTGGTTCATCAGTGCATTTCCCTAACTAAAGCTAACCAAAATACTCATCCTCGTTTTGTGAACTGAGAGAAGTCCCTTGTCACGGAGGGCTGGTTCCATGGGGATAGCTCCCTGTCCAGCATGGGCAACCCTGGGGTGTCCGAGAGGTGCAGACCTTGCTTGCCTTTGCCTCCTGTTGCCTCATGCTGATCATTTTGGGAGCATTTTTTTCTTTGGATTTGGTGTTTCATACAAAATACAAGGAGAGGAAGAGTGGTGGGATGTTTCTCCAGATGGCAGGAGAGGAAACCAGGCCCAGCTGCTGCCCTGTGCCGAGATGGCAGTGGAACTACCACAGCATGTGTGGCCGAGGCGGTGGGTCCCAGCCTCACTCCTTGCCTTTGGTACACCCCAAAAATAAATAATACAATAATTTCCTGACAGTGCCAGTGCTGAGGCCATGGCAGAGGAGACATTATGCTGGCAATGTGGAAATGGTGACAGTGGCAGCACATGAGCGTCGAGATGATGGCTTGGAAAATTGTCAGTGGAAATCTGCAAATATCACGTTGTCGTGTCAAGCTAATCGCAGCTCATTTTGAACGCCCCGGTTCGACGTCAAGGTAAAAGTGCAGAGGTGTCAGCTCGCATTAAGGCAGATGATTTGAAGCAATGAGGCGAGGGCAGAAGGGGAGGCTGAGCAATGGGTAAAGTCAATTAAGAAAATAATGATTCAATATAACTGCAACTGCCATGGGTCAAATATCCCGAACTAAGCCCATGACCTCATCCCCAAAGAGTTGTCCCCTACTGGAGCCTGCTTTTTGGACATCTCTCCAGAGATGCTCTTGAGTAAAGGCTAGAAACCACACCTTGAATATCAAGTATAAAAGAGGATCAAATTGAAGCAGCTGAAGAGGTCCCAAGAACAAATGTGCCATTTGGCAGCCACACACTTCAGAAAGGACTCTTGCCTCCAGGAATGAAAAATATCTAAAAAGTCTGTGAGGAAACCGGACCCACAGGCACGGAAATAGCCAGCACGCATTGGCTGCGAGCCCTCACTCAGCCCCTGGCAGAGCACAGTGGGGCTCGCCTGGAGTGAAGGCATGACAGTCCTAAACAACTACTTGCCTGCAAAGGAGATCTGGAGCTGGACTGCTAAAAGGTGCCCTAAGGAGGACCTGGCCAAGAGGCAAAGCCCATACTTCAAAGCCTTTTGTCAAAGGGAGAAGACACCAGCTAGGATCTGCCCAACCAAGCAGAGACCTCTTGGGCCAGCTGAAAGACTTTGGATCAGCCAGGCACCAAAGAGCAGAGCAGCATGCACCCTTGAAGACATGGGTCTACATCAGCTATACTTAGATGTTACTGAACAGATCATAGAATCGTTATGATTGGAAAAGACCGTCAAGATCATCGAGTTCAACCACAGATGAGGTACTTGGGGCTCTTCGGAGCTCATTCACTGATGTGCTGGTCCCTGGCTACTGCTGACTTTGGAGTGTGCACCTCCCTCTCCCAGGCATTTGGGCAGCAGTCACTGGGGATCAGGCACTGGAGTCATGCAGAAACGGTCTAGCCCTGAGTACCGGGTCTCAGTTTCTCGGAGGCATTTGGGCACATCACTTATCACTGCATTGAACAATGCTAGTTAATGAATGTGGATTAGAGACATGACCCCAAATCCCTTTGAGAATCTGGGCTTTGTCTTTTGTCCTGGTGGGAAGAAGAAACTTCCTCACCTCACAAGGGCAATGGGATAGTGTTTGCAAAGCACTTTTGGCTCTGAGGATTAAAGGCACCTCATATGTGCAAATGATGGGAAGACACTGGTGCTCTGGTGGTGTCCACTGTTCTGAGCAAGGGTAATGAGGTTGTCAACTGCCGCAGGCTGAGGAAGGACATCCTAGGGATGGCTATACGTCTACAATAGATGTATGTGGCAGAAGGAGTTTCATTTCAAACAGCTAAAGCTGTCTTTTGAGGCATAAAAATGGGATGGTGTTGCACATAGAGGCTTGCATCTCTGTTTTCTTAACCAAAGCCAAGAGTTCTCATAGAAGCAGAAAAGCCCAAAGCGAACTGACTTTAAAACTGAAAAAGAATGCATTAAAAATGCAATGCCTTCTCTTTTGAAGTAGACTCTTTTTATATTTTACTAGACATCGGTCAATTTTGAGCTGCATCTTGACTTTACTTCCCTGACACTAGAAACTCCACAACTCCTGTGGAGCTCAGCAAGTTGCGCATAGGGAAGTTCAGACATGTTTGCAAGCATGAATACAAAGCAAGCTTTTGGTTCCTGAGAAAGCAACTGCTAATGATCATGTGCTTTAGACTAATTACAGCCTAAAAGGACTGCAGGGGTGGAACTTACTATTTCCTTTTTCTTTTTTTACTGCTGGGTTTTGTGTCTCCTCCAGTGTTGGCAAAGAATCACATCATCTCTTCTCATTCAGGTACATCGGTCTGGGTAAGTTCCTCTGGGTTTTGCTTTGTTCTTCCTAATAATAACCAGGGAACAACTCAAGACAAAAGATAAAGGGAAAATTCATCCTTCCCTCCCTCTCCTCTGAGGGAGGAGAGGCAGAGAGAACCCAAGAGTGTGAGCAAGTTAAAGCTTCAGTGAACATCAGTGCATGATTTAGAGGCTTCCCTGCAGCTGAAAATTCACCTAATCTGAGGTGAGTCATTGTGCCTGTCCTAAAAACATGGCTGGGAGCCTCTGGTCCCTGGGAGAGAAAACATGGGGATATTGCTCTGTGCAAGCTCAGTGGTCCTGTTGGAAGGGCAGACATATCTGCACCACCCAGGTGCTGCTTTCTGCTCTTTGTGGCACAGCTTCAGAATGTTTGGGAACTGCTGGCGAGGATCTGGTCACGCTGCTTGGCTTGGGAATGTGCTATATGGGCTCTGAAGGGCTTGTGTTGCCCTTCTACAACAACAAAATCTACAGGGAATTTTTATCCTATCTTTCAGATTAAAGTGGCCTCCCAAAGTGGCCTGGTAGTCACTACAGTCCCGTCTGTGGCTTGGTGAGTATCTAAGAAATGCAGAAGTAAAGCTGACCTCCAGGGGAGCAGAAAACTAAAGGAAGGAAAATCCCAAACTGCCTGCAGATCTAGAAGAATGCAGTGTATAAACCTCTGCTGAACGTTTCCAGCGGGCCCCCTGCTTCAGCTGGCAAGTAACTGCATTTAAAAATCAATATCACATGAAATATAAACAGAGTATTAATGAGGACCTGTTGGGAAGCAGGGGGGGTTATAATTAGTTGCACTTTAGCAGCTGTGAGAGTGAGACATGCTTATGTTTCACTCCTGCCGAAAACACTAAATGAGGTGTCTCAAGATCAGTTATTACATTCTTTTGTCCTTAGCAGAGTCATTGGCTTGGGTCTGTTGCTCCTAAATTCTACTTTTCTGTATTTTTTCCAGAGCAGAACCAATATTTACCACAATCAGATTAATCAAATTCTGCAATTCTGTTCTTGTAGAACTACATAAAAGGCCATTATCAGGTACATACAAACTAGCCCTGATTACAGGAATTTGTGAGGGGCCAATCTCCTTGGCTTTACATATTTGCACAGGCCTCTAAAGTAATTCTTTTTATGCATTAAAATGGCAAATCAACCATTTTGGCATGGGCAGTCGTTTCTAGGCTGACAAAGAGCAGCAAGATGCTAGACTTGTATCTTCAAATGTCTGTTGTGTCCCTTGCTGGCACGAAGGGAAACTCGTACTGAGCATGTGTTGGGATGTGAAAGGGAATAGCTAATGCAGTTCCATGCAAGGAAAGCCCCCTATGGTCTGCTGAATTCAGGACACTTGTGTTATTTCCTTTATGTGAGATGTCTGTATTTTTAAACTACTTTAGTTCACATTTAGAAGGGGAGCTTGTAATGCAAAATTTGAATCTAAATCTGTTATCAGGTTGGCTCTGAGCAACAGATGCCCTAGGGCACAGCAAAGAGCACCTTCCAAAAGACCCCTAATTCTTGGGCTGAAATCTTTGCTTCACTAAGGACAAGAGAAAAGTGTGTATGTGGGTGAACGTGTGTTTAATGACTCCAGTGGATAACCATAGGGAGATGCAGCCCATTTAATGCCTTTTCTCAGCGTTGGCTCTGCAGCTCTTTGAACTCAGCACCAGGAAAACTTCTTTGGGACAGGCTCGGTCTGTCACTGATTGAACAATTTATCTGCATAAAGCCTTTCCTGGCATACTCTTTTGGTAAGTGGTCTCTTTAATTCTACTGAAGCAAACGGGCTGCTGCTGTAAGCTGAGCTGTTCCGCAGACAGGTGCAGAGCACTCTCCATTCCCTTTTATTTTCAGCACCTCCTATGCTGACTAGCTTTCTTATTCCGAAGGAAATGCCTCATCCTCCTTGCTGGAAGCTTTTCCACTTCCCAAGCAGAAAAGCGTACGGACTCCATCTTCGCTCAAATAAGCTCCCTTTCTGACATATCTCATTTATTCCTGTTCGCAGCAGGGTAGCCACAACTCAAAGGGCCGCTATTTACCCACAGCCTTGCTCAGCAATGGGGGAACAGCCTTTATTTATTTTAGTTCAAGGCCAGGCACACACGCTTTGGGCTGGAGCTTTAAATGGCTTGACTACTGGGTGTAGAGGCATTTAAAAAGATTAATCCCCCGCCTCCCTCCAGACATGCCAATTGATCATATGTACAGAAAGAAGGAGACAGATATAGATACGCATGCATTCTTCATCTTTAAAGAGAATCCAGAGGCTTAGGATATGTGAAGGTACAGTTAAAAGAAGTATTTGAAGAAATATTGTCTCTGATAAATGAATGGTTCAGGATGTTTGAGAATGAAGAGAGGCTCCTGAACTCCTGACTGGTGTTCAGCGCTGTTTGTACAGCTGGGGATTTTATCACTGTGATCAGAGCACACGTTTAGAGAGCTTCCCCAGCAAGGGCAGAGGAGGGAGGCTTTCTTCAGAGGGCGGTGAGCAGGAACAGGGAGAGGAGGATGCTCAATAAAAGTATTTGCATGGAACCTTGCAAGAGGCAGGGAAAGCACAGGCTTGGGGCTAAGACTTCAAAAGTCATTGACTTATTTTTGTTGATGGCGATTTGCAATGCCCTGGGAAACAAGACCCAAACTGTCTCTCACTGGGCACCTAAAAGAGAGGCACATTAAATTAGCAAATATTTCTGAAAAGTCTGTGGCATGTTAGCATGTCACTGCAGCTGCCACTTTGCTTTGCAGTGAATTGAGGAAAGCTCAAATGAGCCTTCCCTTTGTGGGCTGGGTTTATGTTGGAAAAGCTTTCAGAAACTAGATTTTTTTCCCATTGGTTTCCTACCCAAAAGCCTGGAAATGATGTGAAGACAGTTTGTCCTGGAGACTTCCTGGTCTGTGGGCCACCTCAATGGCCCAATATGAGAGAAAATATATTTTCTCTGGTATCCTGGCTTCCAATAATATTCCCAGCTACAGCCAAGATAGGTAGAAAGGTGAAAAACTAAACACAGAAATCTCAGCTGAGAGAATCTGAAAGTTAAAATCAGTATACTTTTTTTACACACACATACACAAAAGACTACATTTAAAATGGTTTATTTAAAAATTAATGATTAAGTACATTATACACACTTGTGATTATACTGGCAGAACTGAAGCACAGTGGAAATAACATTTTAGAACTGCAGACAGAAATGTAACCTCAAGGGACATGGTATATTAGCCCTTGTGGAAATGCGATACATAAAGAAAGAAAAGGAAATATAAAAATAGTTTATTGTTAGAAATATGGGCATTTGAAGTAATTTCTCATTTTACCACTATTCTTTTTAAGAAACCAGGAACAGAGAGCTTACAATATACCTGAAAGCTTGTTTCTCAGAAGATCAAATCTGATTTGATAGCAATTCATTTTAGGTCTGCTATTATAGAAAATATGGTGTTTTATAAGATGATATCAAAAGACTGATTACTGTTCATGATATGATGATATCTGCAGGCCTTATTCAGAAAGTGGGGCTAATTTGTATTAGATGCTGTCCAGGGAGAAACAGAGAGATATCGGGGAACAGAAGATTTTTGTTTTTAACTATCACTGTGTGGTTTCAAAGTCCAAGAATAATCTAATTTATTTCGGACAGACTATCCACAGAGAAAGACACTGTTTATGCTTAGGAATGCAAATTTTTCAGTTTTGTGAGAATCGGAAGTTTTCCACAGGAAAAAGACTGGGTTTTGGAGGTTTTTTTTTTTTTTTCATTGGAAATCTCAAAAGAAACCGCATTTTTTGCTTTGGTTGAACAAAACAGTGCACTTTAATTTGACACAGACTATGACTTATGGAGCTTAAAATCATAGTCTCTCATTCTCTTACAGAAAGATCAAAGTCGAGATCCCTGTTATCTTCCAGTGCTTTTGTTCCCTGTCCAGAGTGTGTGTTGCACCATGAAGAATAGCTCCCTGCTTAAACCCCATTTTTCAAATGCGCCTGTTCAAGAATGAGCAGATACTGTGGCTCACACTGAAGCAGGGCAATGGGTCTGTATCGTGACATATCGTGACACTCAGAGAGCTGGGGAAATCAGCACTGATTCCAGGGGAAGAGGATCAAAAACGAGCTGCACGGTCAGCTGGCGCAGCAGCAGCCTAAAACATCAGTAAGTCGTTTTGTGGATATAAAGGATTTTCCAGACATCCTCACATGCCTCTGCAGGTCTGACCAGTGCTTTACCGAAGCCTCAGACTTTGGCTGGAATCAGATTGTTGCTTTTAAGCACATTCACTGGGAAATGATGATTAAAAGACAAAACCAAAGAGCAAACCAAACCTCACACTGTCACCTTTCAGTTCAACGTACATGAGTTTAAAAGACAGCCTACATCTAACTCCTGGTTTAAAAGGGAATGATTTTATTCTTAATTACAGTAAACACAGATGAGGACTTATTTCTAACTATTAGTTTATTAACACAGTGGGAAACAAATAGTTCTGGGAAATTGCACTTGAAAAATACATTGACTATAATTAGATGTAAATTAATTAGCACTTAGTATGACACACTAATGAGACAGAAGGTTTTTTTCATTGCAAACTTCTACTTCTATCATAGCTAATCAAAGTATTTTAATATTACGAAGTCTCAAAAAGTAGGAAATAATTTATTGTTTCAAAGCATAAAGATTTTTGTAAAAAAACCTTTTGTCAAGAACTTTAATAATTTTAGAACTTTTTTTACGTTGTCCTAGCTGAAAAGCAGGTAAAAAAAAAGTTTTCTTGTCTGCTTCTTGTTTGACTTTTTTTAAAAACCTTGTGTAACACCTTTCTCCGTACTGCCTTGATGTAGGAAGTAGCACGACCTTGTCCATCTTTAAATAATTCCCATCACTCCATCTATTCCAGCTCTCCAAATTCAGAGGTTTGAAAAAGGATCCCAGCAGAGTTTTAACCTGAATGGAAATTCTTGAACAGGGATGAAGGCTCCAGTCCCCTTTCGTTAGACTGCTTGCCAAAATAATGATGTGTCTATCTGCTAGGCTGAAGGCTAAACAGAGCATAAAAGAGACTAGGGGAAGACTGAAAATTGAGAACTGTGTCTTGGTGCTTTTAGAGAGAGAGGCTAAGCAGGATTTGCTTGGGATTTTGTTTCGACTTGTGTTTTGGGATGTTAAGACAGCTCCTGCGGGGTTTCACTGGAGGACTTCGTTCCACTAGCTCAAAGCCTTGTATCCAAAATATCAGAGTCGCTGGCACTGTGGGCATTACAGTACAAATTAAAAAGATTAACGAGGTTTTAAGAATTTGGCTGAGCTCTCCTATCATCAGTGAATCAATCTTTTCAAATCTTTTTTTTTTTTTATTTCCCCTTGTCTTTAGTCTTTTTGTATGAAAGACTTTCCAGGGCAAAGAAAACCTGGATCTGTCCAAAGGAATCCAAAGGAATTAGCTGCTCCTCTCTCATTGCACCTAATTCATCCAGGGGCACCTAATTCTCTTAAGGCTTGCTTGAGTGGTCACTGAAAGCTAAGGGACTCCTATCAGAGTAAATTACCTTTGAATCAGGCCCTTGAGCTTTGAGAAGCCAAGCCGAAGTGCAAAAATAAAAGTAGAAATTTAAAAGAAAAGAAAAATCAGACCTTTATAGAAATGTTATACGGAAGCAAAATGGGTACAAATTAGTTCCCCTCCCTTACATGATGCATAGAGTTTTCTGTGGGCTCTCTGCACATACGTAGATTCATCATTACAAAATAAATTAAATTAGGTTGAACCATCATTTCCATCTAAAAGCAACTATACCTTGCACCATGCGGCACTTATTCATAATAAAAAGAGTTTAATAAATATCTCATAAACGGTGATTTTTTTTGTTTTTGTTCTAGTTTAAAAAATACAAAGTTGTCATCCGTTACGTTAACGTTCCGTTCCCATTGCTGCAGGAAGATTTGCTAGTCCAAACATATTAGCTTTGCGTTTTCTTACACCCATTGCTTACATCTCCCAGTTTCCCTTGGCGTTAGTGTTGCACTTTGTGAAGCAGTAAGGAAAACAGGACGGCATCGCCTGCGCGCGGCGGCTGCACCCGCCCCGGCCACCCCAGCCCAGCTCTGCTTCTCGCTCTCGCTATAAGTAGTCTATAGGGGCCTGCTCCTGACAGCACTCAGCACCTCGCAGGATCAGGCACTAGGGCTAGTCGTAGTGAGAATTCAAGTTTTCTAAATGTTAGGCAAGAAATGATGTTTGCAATATGCTCAAGTCCCACCTGCTTTCGTCCTTCCCCCTTCTAGGTGTTTCAACCACCCTCTTTCCCCCCTTCATCTGCATTGCCTGAGGGACGCCCTACACCCGCTGCCGGAGAGCAGGAGTAGAAGCCTCCCCGAACGCTGCCCCGTCAGGGAGTCTGTGACACGCGGGACATGGCTGTCCCGCGGCTTCAGCGGCACCGGCCAGTTCAGCCGTAATTTTCCTTTCTTCCTCTAAAGAGGCAAAGCTGCTCCCATGTCAGAGGAAAATGGACCACTTGAGGAGTAGTTCATATTCATCCTTGGGCTTCGTTATAAATTAGATTCGCAAGTTTATAGTATGGGATCTCGATTTTAGAAAAGAAAGGCATACAGCAATTCTTCTGTAATCCTTTAAAACACACTGGTGGCAAGTCTTTCGCAGTTTCACTGAGACATTGTACACACTACAAAAGTGCAGGAACATGAACTGCCTTCATCTCGTGACACCAAGAACTGAAAGAAACAAACTCCAAATAGCTTCAAAAAAGCTATGAGCATGTAATATCATTTGTAGGTCCGGAGGATCTCCACTTGCTACTTCAACACATGCCACAATTAAAGAGGTGAGAGGGTATTTTAACATTGCTCCTTCTCTTTCATGAAAGATCCATTACGTTTTGATATTTCTTCAACAAGCACAAGGAAGCAAGGTATTTCAAACGGGTGTCGTTCTCCTGTTGACCATATTGACATGGAGTCCTTCCTTAAATTCCTTCTGAAGGAAGTTATGAACCTGCAGGAAGTTGGCTTCTTGGTCTGCGTTGTAGCTGGCCGCAGTTGTAACCTTCAAAGGCTCTCTGGAAAGGGTGTACATGGAAATTTCATTCATGGGAATGGTACTTGCTATCTTCATGCCAACCGGAGAAATGTCTCTAGATGGGGAAGGTTCTGTAGATCGAGAACTGGATCTGGACCTCCGCCTCCTGTATCTATAACTTGGCATCCTGGCATAAGGAGAACTGGAGGAAGTCTTAAGGAATTCCCTCTTGGTCTTAAACCGCAGCTCTTTGTTCTTCTCAATATAAATGTTCACAGCCAGAACGCCAATGGTTTCAGCCACAATAAAAGACAAGGCTCCAAAATAAAAAGACCAACCATAGTTGTAATGGTTCTTTTTGTCCTCATCTCTCTTGTCACTTGGGTCACCTGCGTTGCTTGATATGTAGACAATGATCCCTATGATATTACTTAGTCCTGGAGAGGGAAACATAGAATCAGTTAAAAGGCTGTGAAGGCAAACGTCAAAACTGTGTTGCTTTTTGAACGTGAATGGTTCATTCCATTTATTTATTCTTTCCTTTAGGTGAAGATTTCATTTATTTATTGAAAAGAAAATAGCAGGCTCACATATGGGCGCCAAGCAGTGTCCTTCTGCACATGGTCGTGGTGGTTCAAGGTTGCCCACAAAGATCCCAAAGGTCTCAGCAGAGCAGGATCTGTTCCCATCTCTTTGTTGCCATTGCGGGAACACAGCAACAAGTGGGAGATCGCTAAAATTGTTAGTGGGATTCTAACATTCAAATAATAATAAAAATACATTTTGAGCTCAGGGCTATGGCTGTTCACCTTGATCAGCATAAGTTCTCTTTTACCCTGATGAATTTTCAGATGAATGCAGCATGCTTAAATCTGGGCTTCAGGGAACGATATTAACAACATGGCTGACTCGTTGAGATGTTTCTGTGGAAAACATGCTCATATATCACAGGTGAATTTTTCTACTGTCATTTAGGAGAGAAAAAAAGCCCTGGGTGTAGGAGGCATCTGATTCAGTTTTTAATACCTTTTAAGTCGTGTAAAACTGCATGTTGTCTACCTTAGCTTCCTGAAATTTTATTTCCAGGAAAGATAAAAGCTTTTGCAAGTTTTACTTATTTTGCAACTTCAAAACCAGATTTGTATTTTAAGAAATATGCTTAGTTGACATTGCCAGTGCCCTCAATCCAGGTTGGAGTATACTGAAGAGAAATACCAACATGCTTTTCAATGGGAAACATAAGCGTGAAGCTTTGCATCAGGTCCGGATGCTAAATACGACTTGCTTGCCTTGCGCTTGCTTTCATTGGGAGTGAGTAAAGCAAACAGGATTTCTTCCTTTGCATATAAGCATGTTGGTAGCATAAACTTATCAGCAGTTTAAAGCTGTTTAGTCGATTGAGTGATGCAAGAAAAAATGCACTGAAGGGGCCTGAACTGAGGAAAGGAAATTCAAGAAACAGCAGAAGAGCTTGGGATGTGACACAGCGTCTTTCTCAAGTGGGCTCTGAGCACTAGTTGTCACTGAATGCTTTTAGAAAGCCCGGCCTTACTGTGGCCCAGCGAGATAATTTTGGGTAGCTTTGCTGCTCGAGGAATTGTCCTTTGCCAAGCCCTGGCTGCAGTTTTGCATTTTCAGTTTAGGACTCAATTTCGAGGAGAACATACCTGCTGCAACAAAAAGAATCCCAGCGCTGAGAATAATGTTGTTTTTGCTATTGTAAATCCTCCCCGCTCCGACACAAAGTCCTCCCAGCAACAGTAATATTGTGCTTAGGATGGGGAACACGCTGGAGGCACGGACAATGCCTGAGGGGGAGAGAAACAGAAAAACAAGACAGGTAGTGATCATTTCAGATGCCTCCCCGGGTGCCAGTGTGGAGATTACAAGGTAAACTTTCCAAAGGGGACCCAGGGTCTTGCTGGAATTGTCACCAGGTGTGAACTTCTAGGCAGATTTTGTTGAGACCAAGGCTGTGAGTGGGTAGTTGTAGCTAACGTGATAGGGATAAAGCAGCCGTGGCTGCACTTGCTTCTCCTTCAAGAGGCTTAAATCTTTGGTGCTTTCTCCTAGGAGGCCCCAATCGACATATGGGACACGTCTGACCAAGCACAGCTAAGAGAGGGCAAAAGACATCGTCACGCAGGGAGCAGCACTGAAAACTGCAGCGCGTTGAGCTGTGCACAAGGTGAGCAAATTGTAGCTTATAGAATCTAGTGCTTATGTTACCGGCTAGCACAGCCTATAATGCTTTTTCTCTCAGTGAATATTGAAGATATTGAGGCCTCTCCACATTCTGCAGAAGATGTTTTAACGAGTGTAGCTCAGATGTTTGTGTTCCGTTTCCTGACAGCTAAGTGGAATCATTTACAATTCTGTGTGTTTCAGTCCATTCATCAACATAAAATCCCTGAAAAAAAAAATTCAAGATACTACTTCAAGCCAGCCTTCAAAATTGGGTCACTGACAGGCTAAGAAGCAATCAAAAGGGAAGCCAAAAGGAGGAAATTGAAAGGATGCAGGAAAAATAAACAGGCAGAAGGGAGAAGAAGACAGTGTAGAAGCAAAAGGGGTCAACTTGGTATTTCCTGAAAGGGCTGTAGAGGAACTAAGTTATATTGTTATATATATATATGGAGAGGCTTCTTTGCGGAAGGGGAGATAAAATGTAGAATATAATTGTAGAAAACCAGATTTGCCCCCGTAAAAAGAGGGGGACAGGAGAGTGGGATGGAGGCAAGCGGGGCCAGGGATGTTGCAGGCTGTTGGAGGCAGAGCTTCGTCCCCAGCACCCTGGGGAGAGCGTGGGACCCTTAGGACCCATGAAGAGGAGAAAACCACCATCTGGCCCAGTTCGCTGAGACGGAGCCGTTAATGGCATGGTCCCTCCTGGGTGCCATCCTGCTGTGTGCCAGGCACAGCGAGCGGCGCTCGTTGTGCACAGAGAAGTGGCCAGATGTTGTAGCTGGTGTTTTCTCGCTCTGCGTTTGATGGCAGTGGTTGAAGTGCCATCTAACCTGGCTATTTACCAGGGCCACTGGCTGCACAAGGGCCAGGAGTGGGTGTTTAGCACCAGCATCGCTCTTGCACATGCTGCAGCCCCCCGGGACCCACATTCTGTACCCAGGCCCCGTCAGGCTGCTGTAACACACATAAACACCAGGAGCCCCCAAATCACTGGCTGCTTTTTAGTGACCTGAAAAAGCAGCACAGGCTTTAAAACTACAGCGGCCTTCTGTGTTTTGTATTTTTCATATTTTATATTCATGCTGTTTATAATGGGCTCAATTAAATTTAAAAGCTTTCCTAAAATGCTTTAGTTGTATTATTAGAAGGACCTTGCTAGACACGCCAAATATACAGTGTGGGTTGCTCTACTTCTAGTAATAAGCTCCAGAGATAATTTTTCTTTATTAGGTAATTAATGTGAAGAGAGACAAAACATATGGTTTTGTCTTCCTATGCAACAGTACAGGGCTTTTCCCTAAAATACATACTTTTAGCTCTGAAATGTAAAAGGCTGCTCATATGTAACATGTAGAATTTAAATATGTCTCCTGATACTGGTAATAAAATGACAGCATATCAAAAAATATTAAGAGACTCTGGTTTCTGTTTTCTCTCCCACTTTTTTTTTCTTGTTTACCGTCCTGTCTGCTTGCATAGGCTGTTGTGCACCACGATCTGTTCTGACACCTCCTTTCGTGAAGAAGCTGCAGCATCTGAGCTGCTCCTCCCCACGGGGCTGAGCGCGCCGGCTTTCGCCTCGCCTTTCATTCCCTTCGGAAAGGCAGGAGGTAAGAGATCATACGGGCTCAGCTTTGAAAACATGGATGCTACCAAGCCCTGGGAATAGGGGCACGAAACTGCAGAAATGCCCCTGGAAATGGGGGCCCTGCTCCTCCTCCTCACACTGTGCTCTTGTGCCGTGACAGACCCCCCATGTCCTCACATAACTCACTGCCCGAGTGAGCAATGGCAATAAGAGCAGCTTACATCTTATTGGCCGCAAAGGGAGATGTACAAGTGCTTTGATGCGGTGCTGGACGGGGACAGCTGGATTTCTGTTGCAGAAATGCGAGAGAGGAGCCCCTGCATCACCCCGCGTGTGTGCAGCGGGGAGGTGGCAGCCCCTGCGCTAACACATGAAAGGGATTTTTTTGGTTTAAGGCGTGCATGGAGTGGAGCGCGTTATCGTTGGGGAAGACTGAATAGGAGGGGTCTTGGATAAGCTTCTTTGCACGTATTAGTAGTCACTGTGGCTGTCATTTGTGTGATTTTCCAGGAAGAAGCCTGAATGACAAACATGAAAATCCGGACTCTTGCTCATCCTGTGACCTAAGCCCCCTAAAAGCAATAATTTTTTTTCATTGATTTCGATAGGGTTTGAACCGGGGCTTGATTCCGCTGGAATTTTCTCCATGGAGTTTTCTCCATGACGCTTACATTTATTTGATGTCCGTATTAGGTTGGTAATTGTGGAGCAGGCTGAAATGTAAAAAATGCTACTTTCAGGAGGACAATATGCACAAAATGAGGCCATGTGGTGTCCTCACCTACAGAGCCCAGAATCTGCCTGCACAGAAACTAGTTTTTCCCTTTACCTGACATAATTAAAAACGATAAGGCCTATTCCCAACACATCCCTTCAAAACATTTGTGCCAAGAAATGGGTAAAAAGCGTGATAGATGATATGGAGGCAGCAGATTGCCAAGGTGTTGCAGAGAGGGCACGGAAGAGGAGCAGCATCTCAGATCTCCTTTTAAGCGGGTTGAAAACATTCCATGTTTGTGTCTAGCTAGCTCATCATTCAGTCCCCATTACAGATGTGTATGAGCTCTTTACTGCTGGAGTTAGAGACATAACCTTTCAGTAATCTCTACTATCAGCTGCCTGCATTTTAAGTAGAACTGTGCTTTTTTTCTCGTAAAAGTTAAAGAAGGAGAGTCCTGTTTTCTGTACAGGCTATGAAAGGATAAGCTATCCTTTGTGGTGGGGAGCAGCTGAATTCTGATTTTGCAGAACTCATAAAGGCTTGAACCAAATTATTTTTCAGATCTGGATTTAGTCACTTTGGAAAATAGACTTTAGGATCATTAGTCACAAGAATACTTGCAATTTACCCCCTGCACTTGGATAGCGTGAAATCGCTGTCTTACTGAGGAGCTCTATGCTGTTTTCCCCAGATTCTCCCCTTTCTCCAAATAAAGAAGGCATAATATACACTTATCAAGATCCTACTTAATTGCTCTTTCACTTACAGTCCTTTACTAAAGATATTTCTTTCCTAAAGCTGACTTGGTATCAATTTAACATTAGTTCCAACCGTTTGCATGAAAGATAAATGCATCCGTGCTCACACTCTGCTATTTTGCCTTAGACTGAGCACTGAAATCATGTCACACAAGCACTATGACTGATCTAAATTGACAAGAGAAACGATGAAAAAATACCTAGGTTTTCTC
This sequence comes from Nothoprocta perdicaria, assembly GCF_003342845.1. Taxonomy (NCBI): domain Eukaryota; kingdom Metazoa; phylum Chordata; class Aves; order Tinamiformes; family Tinamidae; genus Nothoprocta; species Nothoprocta perdicaria. The sequence continues at coordinate 3,408,470 of NW_020455710.1, forward strand.
GTAACTGTAACTTTCTAAGAGATTTTTTTTTCCTTCTATCTTAGCAAACAGAAGCTGTTTCCCAGAAATGAGCAGAAGGACAAAGTGGTTTTCTAAGTGTTTTGTTATTTTTTTTTCCTCAGGTAATTAATAGGAGCATAATTGAACAGTATTTTGACCTGCTGTACGCATGAGCCAGCAGCCTCATTCACTGCTCCCTGAAGCTTTCCCCACACCTTGTGAACTGCAGTTCCTTTCCTTTGTAAAGGGCATTTCTTTTAGCTGTGCTGCTCTGCAAAAGCAACAGCTGGGTAAGGGATTCAGTGCAGAAGGATATAACACACATTCATGCTAAAACGTTACTGTTATCTGCAGAAATCTTACTTTCCTTCCCAAAATGCACAGATTTCACTGCATGGGGAGGTGTCCCAGCAGCTGCAATGGATGGGATGTGTTTCTCCTCTACAGTGATGTCCTTCAGGTCCCTCTTGGAGCAAATGACCAGATATGTTTTAGAGAATGGGCACCAGAATCGTGTGAATTGCCCTGGCTGGAGGAAAGTCATGACTTGTATTTTCTGCACTCTGAACCAGATATATGTTATGACTGCTCTTTGCACCTAGTTTGGGCTAATCTCTTGCAAGGAGTAAGAATTGGGTTTGACTTTACAGAAGAGGAAAAGGAAGACTTTCTGTCTACCTCTGTTAAGCCTGTGTATTATATATTACTTTTCAACTTACGGAGAAGGTATTCTGAGCTGTCATGGTCATAGTCATTATCTTCAGGAAAATGGTTGATTCGGAAGCAATGTCCTTTGTAGATTCCTAAATGAAAACAAAGCAAACAATACATATATAACAGAACCATGCAAATGAGCTTCTGCTAGCTTTCCTTCATTTCCTTTTCCTTCCAAGTTGCATAAGCAAATCATTTGCCTATAGGGTTGGTCTACATTATTTTTTATGCCATCAAGAAACCACTTCTTAGGTGATGAATTGCAGACAGTCTGGACTGAAGCCTTCCTCTAGGAAGAGAGCTAGGACTTGGATTCTTTTTCTTAACAGTGATACTAATACCATTATCTTCATTTTTTTTTAACCTCTCTGTGCTTTTCTTTATCAATGTAGTACTTATCTCAGAAGGATACTGAGTTTGCAAAGCTGCTTTTTGTTCCTACAGTGACTGTTGCTATGGGTTCCTGCTCCAGGGCTGGCGCTCTGGCTGTTACTACGGTAAACCCAGTGACTTTATAGTGCTTAACACCTCTCCTTTCTCATTCCCAGAGAAGTGTCGGGTTCCCTTATCAGAGATGCTGAATGTTTTGCTGTTTGAGGCTTCTTCAATTACTCTCCAGGCCTGGAAAACAAGTCTGTAAAAATATTGTTGTTGTAATTTAAACCCCTATGTTCCCTTTCAATTTTGGTTCAGTTTTGTTGGACGTATATATTCATTTAACCATAAACCTGTGCAATAAATCACAAGCATGAGCAAAGCCAGGCTGGACACATTGGTTCAGCACTCTGTCCACCTGGGTAAAGACTTACGTTACTATTTTGCATTATTTTATATCATGATTATACATCTAGTCTCAGCTGCAACGTGATCACCGAGACCACAGGCACAGCAAGCTACGTGGGGACGCAAGGATTTCTATCCAGGGAGCTGCCTGTGGGAGTGAAGCCCTGAGGTGTGAGTGTGCCTTGGTGCTTTCATTATTCATTAACCAGGGCTTTCATGCTCAGGAACAGATATCAGCCAGGATGAGCTCTCTTCTGCACGGGAGTATTTGGTGCTTACAGTTCTAGCTGACAGAAGGATTTAAAAATCATCGGTTAATGCTACTTTCACAGAAGCCCAGCTGCAGTCTGTAGGATATAGCTGTGGATTTATTTTACTATCTATTACTGATGATTACAAAGATCTTCTCAGAAGCATTCCTAATCCATAAGATTTCAATCGCACCCAGTGAGCGTCAATCACAGGTCTGCCACTACAGTGCATTTAATTCTTGCAGTAAATGATGGATCTGTTCCATGATAACAGCTCGGGCTTTCTCTGCACAGCATTTCAGAGACTGTGCAAGACAAACAAGTGGCTCGTGCAGCATGGGTCGTGCAGACACCTGCACTGTCTGCAGGGCAGGCAGGAGCCCTTCAGTTCGGACCTGCTGCTGCACACATTTGCCCCCACAGCCCTTTGGTTGCCCTCGGCTGCTTTGCTGCTCCTCGTGGCTCTTGAGCAGAGCAACCCAAAATGCAGATTTCACAGATCCCAGCACTTATTTTTATGGCATTTCGCACAATGGATGTAAATCTCTCCCAGCATAACTGGGCCTCTGAGAGTGGGATGGTCATTTCTGTGCAGGTCTTCATCGTGGTACGGCAATTTAGAGGAACTATATTTAGAGGATGCTTTTTCTTCCTATTCATTAAAGAAAAATCTACATAGTTTTCTTGTAATTTCCTGTGGAAATAGGCTTGTCAATGACACCGTGCTCGTGTGGATATCGATGGGGTGAGCTCTCAGTCTGCATGGCCTTCCTTCCACAGTACGATTTAAAGCAGATGACTAATTTTATTGCAATGTTCTGTTTGAAAAACAGAAATATAAGAGATAACTGTGATCTCACAAGTTCCCTGAAACTGTACAGTTGCCAAAAGGAGAGTGGACTCTCCACCTAAGACTGCTTTGCAAACCTGCACGGTATTTAATACCAGAGCACGGCACAGACAAGAGCCCAAATAGCTCCTGCTCTAGCATGTAAAGTAGATAGAAAAGGGATAAAAGCCATGGGATAGAGGTGGCAGAAAAGGGAATGCCTCATATTTGGCTTCAATAACAAATATTCTCCAGGATCTGCCCAATACCTGCAGACCTTACAGGTCTTCTGAAGGGCTGTGTTCAAACGGGGCTACTGCTCCGTGCTCAGGAAAGGCTCCCATGGACCCACCACACCAGGACGTGGAGGAGAAGAGATTTTTTTCCTTCTTTGAGAACAGGGATAGTCTCTTATACAGTTGGGAGATGGAGTATTTACCTAGTACTGCTCTATCCACTAGGGAGAGATAAATAAACTGCAATCACTGCCTAACAGATACTAAAACACTGAAAAGCACTTCTGGCTACCTCCTGAGATTAAGATCTAATATCCCAGTGAGATGCTGTTAAGTGCTACTTCTTTTTTTGAATGATTACTGATATATTTTAAATGTTTTTAGAAATGCAAATATTATAATGCTTTTTTTCCCCATAATTTCATTCTGAATTTTGAGCAAGGTCTACAGGATTTGGGTTAGCGATAATGAAGAGGAAAATTTGCTAAGGTGGTCCTGATATTGTAAGAAAAGAGACTTGCTGCTTTCTTTCTTGCTGCTTGGTCTTTGCTGGTCCTTAGAAACTAAAACTGCTTTGTTAGTCTGTGCTTCCCTCCTTGTCCAAACTTGTCACCTACAAGGTTAGCACTTCCCAACCCCACTAAGTGTTGTTCAGATAACTATAATTAGAGTGTGACATAGTCAGATAATGTGGTAAGGGGAGGCATGTAGTGCCTAAGTCAACATTAAGCTTTGCTTTTTTGTTTGGGCTATCAGAGAACACAGGGGTTTTTAATGGTAAATCAAATTAGTGATGACAGTTCTGGTCACATACTGCCTCCCCCTTACTCTCGCTCAGATAATCCTTTAATTAAGGCAGGATTGTGCACGGTGGCTCTATTTTGTGACCAGTGAGAAGGGGTTAATGCTATGGGACGCCAGCTCTGCTTACCCCTGTTTGTGAACGTGCACTGAGCACATATATCATTGCTGGCCACTCCATCAGGCCATTTCTTTCAAATAGCTATTTCTTTCAAATGGCTGTTTCCCATGGTTAGTATTTAGTTCCCTGATGCACCCAGAGTGTTTTCACAAATGTTTTCAGTGCTGGAAGATAAGAACCTTTCAATATGTGATGATATTTGTCAAGGCAAGCTTTGCTTTTGTTTCCTCCCTCCTCCCCATAATTCTGCAACCTACATGCAACACGATCTTTCCATAGCATTAGTGTTGTGTTGTCATTTAAAATAGGTTTCCACCATGCAAGATGCTAGCAGCTTTACAGCAGAGGACCTTGTCTGCGGGGTACTTCTGTCAATAGCGATTTCTGTCTCTCTGCTCAGAGCATGAGCTTACGGAAGGCGATATTTGATAGCAGTGGGAGACACATGAGGATAGAGGGTTCTAGCCGGTCTCCCTCAGTCCCCATCGACAGCTTCTGCAGAGCTCCTGCTTGATTAACCGTTTCCCCTACCAGCCTTCGTGCTGGTGAGAGTGAGCAGCAAAACCCCCCAGGCTGGGGCTTGTTTGAGGAGCCTTCCTGGCTTTCTCACAGGATGCTAAACATTTGCAGCCGCCTTGCGTTCCCTGCCAACACAACACATTCCTGCACTGAGCAGCACGGATACTTGGGACACACATGTGCTCACTATTTATAGAGGCGAGCGAGGCTTGCTCTGCAGGGGTGTGTGTGCATGGAATGAGTGCTATGAATGTCAGCCCCCAAGCGCTCCATGGCTCCACTAATTACCTGCAGGTAGGCAAACATGCAGGGCAGAGCTCCAGCCCAAAACCACACTGACCAGCTGCTTTCCTTTTACCAACTGCAGGTCTTCTGGGAAGACTTAAAGAAGTATAAGGAACAGATTTTAAAGGTCATTTTACAGCAAGTGTGCTCAGATACAAGCGATACAAGCTGGAAGGAGCTGACAGCATATTAAAAATAAGGCAATTAGTAAAGAAACAGAGGCGAGTTAGCCCACTGCTTCTGCGCGTTGCATCTCTGCTGAATTCTGCGCTCTTGTTCTGGAGCAAAGAGCAGCAGGATTTGTTGCTAACGCTTGAATGTCTGAATGTTTAAATGACAACTTTGCTGAATTTATCAGCACTGAGAGGGCTGAGTGATGGATAACATCCCAGGCAACCTGCAGAAGAGCTGCATTCATGGAAGTTGACTGAGCGTGGTGGCTGTCTAACCAAACCCATATGTGGACCGAATTTCCTTAATGGCAGGGCTTTGCATTTCCCTTTGACAAAAATGAAGAATCTCTATTTATAGTGAGTGAGAGTGTGTCAGAGCTGGACTCTGTTGGAGGAGCAGAGAGACAGGTTTTTTTTATATATATATATTTTTTTTGCTTAGGAAGATTTCTGTGCTGACAAGTTCTGAAGTCTCTTGCAGTGTGATTTGAGCTGCAGTGAGCAAAGGAGATCAGACATGCCAGAAAATGTTGCTCTCCACAAAATTCACAGCGCTGAGTCTATCTGCGCACCACGTTCTTTGCCTTTTCAGCAGTAAAACTACACTATCTCAGTGGATTGACACAACAGCGAATGGAGCCACTAAGTTAACTTTTCCCCCTTCATTCTTCTTGTCATAAAATAATGCTTGGAAAGAGGAATGGGTGATGTGCCAACCATCCATGATTTCCTTCCAAAATTTGCTCCCTGGCGCTGATGGTCAAGCACAGGGCATTGCTGTTCAGAGCTCTCCACTCACACCATGAGGAACAGAATTAGATTTTTTTTCCTTTAACTTGGCACTTTCTACATTAATTTGTCCAGAGTTCGATTATTTCTCTCCTACCGAGCATTTCATAGACTTGGGCTTGACTTAGACAAGCAGGGCTCCTGTGAGCCTCTCCTAGAAGATCTCTAATGGTGTCATTAGGAGGGAAATCAGGCTCTATTGGATGCAGGCAGTGCGTGAAGCACTCCGCGTGCGAGCCAGCGGCTGCGACGCTGCCGTCACCGTCACGGCGAGCGCAGCACAAACCCTCGGGAGGTTAAAGGCACATTTATTGGGTGTGTGGCTCTGCGAGCAGCTTGGCTGCTGCGAGATCCCTGGGAAGGCTGCAGCTTCGCCGTGGAGATTGCTCTTGGAAGTCACTGCCGAGCCAGACGCTGTCTGCCACCCCGTGAGTCCTGACAGACAGGCAAGTTCTTGTCCGTATGACAGTTGGTTCGTATTTCTGGCTCTTCCTGAGAGGCAGTGCGATGCTGTGCGCTGCTCCTGCATGGCGTGGTTGCCGTATTCTTGCAAGGATAGACCTTGTTTGCGGAAAACACTCAGGATGTAGGAATATTAGGAGCGCAGGGCCGTGAGTGCGAGCCAGCGAGGCAGCACAAGCGAGCTGACCGCGTGTGGCTGGGAATGCCGCATGTACCCACAACAAAATCAACCCTGCTGAGTCCTTAAAGGGATTTTATCCTCACACATTTTATTCTCACACCAAGTAAAGCTCCCATCTGTATTTATCAGCCACTTTGTATGGAGCAAAGACTGCTTTACACCACCATTCTCAAGTATTTTCTGTAGGGCCTTACAATCTTTCAACCGTCTCGTCTTCACTTTGGTAGGGTCTCATCTTGTTCTCCTTTACTGGGTGCAGTATCTCCTTGGTGCTCAATAAAGTCCCCTTCTCCTGCCCCATCTTAGATGGGACAGCCTAAGGGACGTCTTGGCCCTGTTCCCTTGTTTTACTTTTCTCTTTAGTGTGGAGCTCATGCTCCACATTTCTGCAGGGCCATCTCTGCTGACTTGAGTGCCCATTTCGCAGCCGTAAATAGTGAGGTTCCCGCTTGAGCGGTTTGACCTTCATGTTGGGGACCCACCCTTTTCTCTTCTGCTGCTCTTGAGTTTCCCATGGCTCAAATAGGGTGTCTGAACTGACCTCCACCAGATTCAGTGGCCACTCACCATCGCCACTTGTCCCAAGAGCTTGGCCTCCATGGAGGAGGAGGAGGAGACACCTACCCCCTTGGGTGCTGCAGTTCTGACTTCTAGTTCTGGCATGAGCTATGTTACTCACTGATCAAATTTTATTTGGTCATTCTGCAGTTCAGGACGCAGCAGCCCAAGTAGTTGGGTGTACACAGCCTATAAAAGCACATCCGAACTCTAAATTCTTGCACCGGGAGGCATTCAGGCAGGTGCCTCCAAGGGCTCCCTTGGTTTTTGCTCACGTGGGTATACACAGCATCAGCAGCCAATCTTCAGCTGGGTGAATACCATAAAAGCAGTTGTGCATTTGTGTTTCAGTGTAAGAACTGAGCAGACGCAAGGAAGATGCCAAAAACTTCATTAAACACGACGAGAGCCTTTTGTTCCATATAAGGTTTTATCTGAGACCTTGAGTCATGTTAGAAAATCCATGGCAGTGGTGCTCATTTCCTGCAGCTTCCCCTCACCTGCACATGTGGGAGCTCATAAAACACATCACAGCGTCTGGCTGCTGTCCTTCAAATTCGCTTCAGTCATTACAAAACTGCTGCCAAAAGTACTAAGTGTCCTTGTGCTACCACAGAGAATATCAATAGTATCAGGGAAATGTAGGACAGCAGCAAAGGAGATAAGATTTGATGGTGTGTTATGCTTTGTTTTGAGCCACTTATTTTCCATTTCCCTCTTCCAAGTACATCGTAGCTGCTGCTCAGGCATCTCCCGTCGCCCCTTTGGGCATTGCTGACTGCCTCCTTCCAGCCACCTGCAATTTGCTCCTCCTTAGCCATATCCTCTTGTGCCATTTTGTGCAAATTTGGGGGATTCTGTGGCTTATTTTAATCTTCGTTGCCTCTTCTTACTGAGCATATCAAGGGAATGAATCTGTGTTTTCTAAGAAGAGGCACTGACGTGATGATCAGTTTGTGTTTAGTAAACCATCCGCACAGGGAAAGAGGGACAATTCCTCACCCTGAGTCTGTCTTGTGATTTGTGGGCAACGTTGGCTGCATTGCTCGAGGAACCTTTCAAAATCAGAGCTAAGCTAGCCCTGAGTCGTAACGCGTTCCCAAGCCTGGCTGAATCCCAAGAGACTGTCAGCATTCCTAGCTGTCATGGGGTTGTTAACTCACTTTTCTGTGTGTGCCTTTCCATATACCACAGCGGCCCACACTTGCTGTATTCTGCCTTCACACTTCTTCTCATCCTGTATCTCCTTTATCCCGGCAGCCCAGAAGTTTCTCTCACCACTCATTTCCATATTTTGCTTCTCCGCAACTTTGCCAAAGCTGTTTCTCTTCATGTAAGTTCGCATAATCGTTCTCTTTCTTTTAAAATGAATTCAGAAACTTGATAGAAAACTCCATTAGAGTTTTTTAGTTGTTTTCTTTTTTCATCCTTAGCTAAAATTGGTCTCTTGAATAGTTAGCTTGGGATTCACAGGTGAACGTCTTCATCTGTCATAGCTTCAAATAAAAGGCAGTCTCCAGAGAGTTTCCTGCTCTTTCTTACATTCTGGTCCAAAATGCCTTAATTTAATGAGGTATTTACTACCCAACAGTGCTTTTGGCACAACGTGTCTGGGACTAACGTATTATTCATGACAACTGTAACTATACAGCTGGACCACCTTAGAGAGCATGAGAAATCAGCAGTGATGGCCCATATGCAAGCTCAGATTGAGATGTGTGTTAATTTGGACCAAAACCCCACTGTTTTTCCAACTTTCATGACCCTGGCGTACATTCACTAATACTAACACAGCTCCTCCAGGCAGCCTGCTGCCAGTCCATCAATCATTATGAGATAAATGAAATGCCCAACTTTATGGGATGCAACTTTGGGAACAGCTAGTCATTTTGTCTGAAGAAGTATTCATGTGCTGCAAAATGACAAATTGTGTTTATTTTCACATTGTCAAACTGTGCTTTTTTTCCTGTGCTGGCACAATTGGAATCAAGTTTCCCTGAAGGGATAGTTTATTTTCTATCCATCTGGTTTCCCTTACTTCAGTAAGTCATCAGTTCTCCCTCATTAACATGGTGATCAACCAGGACTTGATGGGTTCACCTCTTATGATCACAGCATGTCCATAAAGCCTATATCATGGCTCATCACTACCTGGGGAAGAAATTTAAGGAAATGGACATTGATGTCTCTTCAGAGTCCCTAGTGGCTTTATAATTTAAGATGGTCACATCTGAGGAATGAATATTATCTTGAACTACTGCTCTTGAAACATACCCAGCATAATGCACGATGCTGCGTCCCCTGTGTGCTCTTCCACCTCAGCTTTCCTACACAAACATCCTGGAGCTATTGTCTTCTCATCCTTAATTTCTACTTTTAGACTCCCTTAAACCTTCACTTTTAAGGTTCTGAAATGCCTTCATTTCAAACAGGCAGGATAGCTGTGATTTGCAATTGCCATATAGCAGTCTGCAATTTAAGAAACAACCCTCCAGAGCCAGTCAGTAGGGAGAATGGCTCATCTTACACATCTCCTTGTGTAGCAGCAGCTTACAAGGTACCATGCAATAATTTCTCTTCATGAAATGAATTACTGTCTGCTCTAATAGCAAGGACCATCTCTAACCTCACATATAGGACCAAACTCTTCATGAACCACCTTTTGGCTGTTATCTGCTTAGCTCACTGTGTGGGCCATTCATGTCCCACTCGCAAAAATCTTCTCATGAAGGAGTTAAGATTGGAAAGCTGTGATATAGGAGCTCAGTAATTAACTGATAATATATAGGATATTTGGAAACACTGTAAATCATGTCAAATTTCCATGTCACTTCAATTCATGTTGATCCATCACAAGATGATGCATTAAGAAAAAAGGGGGACTGGATATTGAAGAAGCACTAGAGAAATTTCACTTCATAAATCATTTTAATTGAAGGGAATGCTTGCAAAACGTCTGGCTTCATAACGCAGCGACCTTGACTTGGATCTGAATTCATTTTGGATCATGTCTTCCTCATTTCCATGCCAGCTTGTTGAGTTAAACATAGAAGAAAAATCTCTAGAGATTGATCATGCACAGTCAGTGATGCAGGACTGAACCAGGGCAGCTGACAAGAGGCAATCGAAAGGTTAGGAGAAAGGGGCTGTAACTGCCAGACCCAGATGCGGGCTGAATTTGGGAAACACAAGTCAAGGTTCAAACTCATCCCTACAGCGTCTGAGCACAAAGGACAACGCACCAAGGGAGATTAGGGCAGAGCCTCCAGGAGACCGGGCTAAGGGACTGCTCGGGGCTACCATCCAACCTCGGCACTACATGACTGGGCTGCTGGGCACAAAGAACAGGTTCTGGTGTGGAAAAAAGCATTGAAAGGAACAAAAGTGTTTCAGGAAATATATCCTGGAGGAGAATATAAAGGACAGCAGGGCAGCAGGGGGAACGGGTGGCACTGTGATGGGATGTGCTGATCCCTACGGAGGCACTTGGGGAGTGGGAAAATGACACTGAACCGCTCTGGAGGAGGAAGACGGTTGATAATGGAGGAAGAAAAGCAGCACTCCAGGGCAGAGGGGGAAGGAAGCTGGAGGTGGTTCACAGGGGAGGAGGGAAGGAAAGATGGGAGGAAGGAGGAGGAAGAGGAGGGTGGGCTGCGGGTGGCCGCGGGGAGCGAGACGCCGGGGAGGAGCGAGGGAGCGCGGCAGATTGGCAGTGCCCGTGGAGACGGGCACCAGATGGCAGCCCGGGGGCTCCCCAGCACCGCGCGCCCGCGGCCCCGCTCGGCTCCGCGCGCCGCCGCCGCGGGACACGGCGCTGCTCGTCCCAGCGACAGCAGGCAAGGGGTGCAGGGAGCCCGGCACTGCTCTGTGCTCGCTTTAAATAGTTAAAGTTAACAAATGAATTAATACCTTGCAAGGGGGACAGCTACTGAGCAGCAATTAGAATGAACGCAAGCAGAGGAGAGCTCGTCTGGCTCCTGCACCTGAAACTTTCCTCATGCAAACTAAACAGCGACAAATAAAAACAAGCCTGCAAAAGCAGCATGAGCTCTTTCAGCTTTAATTATTCATCAGAACTGTTTTCTTCTCTGCTGAGATTCAGAGCAACACATTTAAGCAGGTTACACTAAGGTTTATGGAAGATGTAACTTGCTTGTTACGCCAGCTAATAAATACAGCTAAGCACAATGGTCCCACAGTATTTGTAGAAACAGCATTTGGGAAAAATGTGTTTAATGAATCAGAAGTGCCTAATCTATTCAGTCTTGAAAAGCCAAGCGTATCATGCAAAATTACAGTGCACTAAAGCACAGACGCATAAATATTTTATTGATGAATTCTGAGGTTACTTTCTTCCCTCTTTTGGTATTTCAGAATTGCATTTTTACTATGAAATGTCTCTACCTGCTGCACAGGGGAGAGCTAATGCTGGTGGGAGCTGTGGGCAATCCAGCCTGGGAGCTGCATCCTGAGATTCTGTCGCTTGGAGCCCCAGCCAATGGATCTGGATCGCATCTCCCTTTGTAACCAAAAAGGCTCCCTGCCTTTTGCTGGCAGAGGATGGTGGGGCAATAGCTGGGAGAAGACATTCCCAAGGAAGGATCCTTTTGCTGGAACCAAGGAAAGGTAGGTGCCCATGTGCCTGGTCTCGCAGCTGGTTGTGCCATGGGCTCCCTCCCACGCTCTCCTGCTCAAACCTCGTCCTCTCCAGCACTGTAGAAATGCCGCGTTTCCATCAGCTGCCGTCTCCGTGGGGTGCATGGGTCGTGCCCACACATCGCAGGGACTTTGTGGCTCATCCTGCAGCACCTCAGGGCCCATATTCCCTCCTGAGCCTTGCAGGCAGGAGAGGGCCGGGTTGTTAACACCAGGAGAGACCTCCCGAGACAACAGCTTGTGCAGGACCCGCTGGACTTGCCTCCCTGGGAATGGTGCCATGCAGAAGGAGCCATTTATAGCACTTTCCCCCTCCAGGCGCCTTACCCAGCATGATGCCAAGCTTCCTCAATTCCAGGTATGGCAAATTCCCCACATTGCAGAAGGCGGAATGGGGCTCCCCAGGGCTGAGCCCCACGGCTGCCCGTGCCGTGATGCTCCTCTGGCATCTCCAGGCTGAAGGGCAGCTTTCCAAAACCCCGCTCCTCCTAATGGGGCCACGTTCTGCTCCTTACTCAAGCTTTACAACTCCGTGAGATGCTGCCAATGTATTTTTGCCAAAGAGCTGAGGCAAAAATATGTCTCTTCTTCCCACTGCCGCAGCCTGTGACAGGAGAGCGGCACAATCCTTCTAGGCGAGGGGCTCTTTCTAAAATGTACTTGAAGTGGCCCCAAGGGCCAGAAAAACTCCCGGTGTTTCACGTGTTAACTTCAACTATCCATTAATTAACTCCATGCTGTGTGCTGGGACTCTACCTACATGTCCTGGATGGTCTGGGGACTTTAAAAGCACTTGGTGCAAAGAGGGTGGTGGTGCTGGAACCCTTTTCTTTTTAAGCCCCCAGCACCTTTGCAAACACGTTCCCAAAAGGCGTATTTCGCTCTCTCCCTTTCCTTAGACCTTGCGTGACTTCAAGACATCAAATGTTAATGAAAGTTTGCCAGGCTTCAAAGTCGGTGAAATGGAAGTTAAAAATTCTGCACCATAGGATGGCTCTAAAAATATGCGGTCATGTTGAAATATCAGCTGGCTCCAAGAGCTCCCTTGCCCCCCATGCTACAGGCAGGTGAGGACTTTATCTCCTAAACATCAGCAGGTAAAAAGGTTTCCTAGTGATCACAGATCCCTAATTCTCCACAGATGGGGTTCACAAGGTTGTGCACCTGCAAGTAGCTCCTGAAGAGTGAGGAGTTATTGGTCATTGATCTTCAATTTTTTTATCCTTTTTATCCTTTTCATCTGGCCTCTCTCCTGTGCTCCCGAGGTGACGACTGTTCCTGGGATGACCATGGCCACCAGCCTGCGGGTGTGCAGAGGAGCACTGACAGCACGATATCCCACCATCAAAGTGGTCCCAAGAGCTCCTCACAGGAGGGCCGTGTTGTCCTGCATGACCCACATGCCTCGAGCAGCCTGATCCGACGCTTCCTGCTGCCTGGCCAATTCCTCAGTCTGCCGTCGACTTCCAAAGGGCTCCTGAAGAAATGCAGTTGTCTCCTCGCAGTCTTAATCTTTGCTTTCCTAGCGGTGTTCTGGGAGCTGGCTTTCTAGGACCGCAGAGACCGTCTCCTGCTCGGAGAAGCACAACGTCTGCTCTTGTCGGGAAGCAAACGAGGCCCCGAACGCCATGATTCGGATCGTGACTTCAAGCTTGAGTGCGACGCGGTGTCTAACCCGCTCCCATCACCGGAGAAGTCACCGGGGGCTCTGTGAGTCAGAGCACCTCTGAGTCACGCACCGCGGCGCTCCCGGCCTCGCAGCGACAGCAGTTTTGCTGCTGGCCTCTATCAGCCACGAATTAGAGCTTCCCTGCCGGCCCGAGACGGTAGCGAGATGTTCGGACCTAAACCCGGGACCTTCCCTGACGATCCTCGTCAAGGAAGGAAAATGCACGCAAAGAACACGGGCCTCGTTGTGCAGCGCCACGTCCACGGGCTGGATGTTCGGCACAGGTGCCCACGGAAAGGTCATTGCTCCTGGGTATGGGCAGGTGCCTGGCCACACTCTAGCCCTGCAGAACAGCGTCATGAGTCAGCCTCAAACTGCTATTTTTGAGCAAGAGAGTAGAAATAATTCATGTGCATGTGAGTTAAAATTCCGCTTAAAAATTACTCTCTGTCTCTGAAGCTTAAAAATCGTGAGATTTACAGTACTTGATAGTTTCATTTTAGCAGGTTCTTTGCAGCTGTTAGGGTGAGCACAGGCCCTCATCCCGCAAACCTCTGTGCACTCTAAGAATCTTTTCTTGTGCAAATATCCCCATTTCTACAGCTGGTAGAACCAGTTGCATATGGAAGAGTTAGGAGACTTTGCACCTTAAACCCGTCCAAAGTCTTGTGCCAAACACTACAAGGCACGATATTTCTTAAGCAGCAGCTCAGGCAACAAGCCTTCTTCTTTTAGGGATTTTGAAATCTATTTTTGAATATTGAATTAGTTTATCTGCTAGTATGAAGTGACGTTCTAGAAAGGTAAAAGGTGCAGGCTCGTGCATGTTAACCTTGTGTGCAAAAGCACAAAAGGAAAACTCTTTCTCATCCATATGAGCTTCTGTAAATTGTATTCTATTCTTAGGAGACAAAGCATAATGTAAAAAAAATCTAATAACTTAAACCTTGCAGGAAAAGAGGCAGGAGCAGTGGGAACCTCTGAAATGATAAATGTATGAATTTATTCCACTGCCACTGTGGGGTTTTAAATTAGTTTTATTTTTCTTTTATTTCTTGTTGTTGACAAGCTGGATCTTGTTGCCATCCAGCTGTAATGTTCAGAGATAAGGAAAACCTTGAAGGTCAAAAATCCTGTTCTTAGGTGTTCTTGTCCAGGGCAAGCCGCGATGCGCCGTGAGCTCAAGTCACTTGGGGTACCAGGAGAGTGCTCAAATAACAGCAAAGCCTCCCTTGCCCAGCTCTTCCCTGATGTGGTTGCAATGGAAAAAGAGGCATTTATAAGGAAGGCATCATCATATATGATGCAAATAGCTTTACATATGACACAAATGTTGGGCTGGAGGATATAAAGAAGGGCCACTGCACTCACGTACGGTGCTTATAGTCTCACATATAGCCCATGTGGGGCTGTATCACCTATAGGGGTGATGAACTACTTTGCAGCTGTCTCCATTTCTCCTGGGAATTTTGCTACTAATGCTCCCAAATGCAGGTGGAGGCCAACATGCATCTAAGAGAAAGAAAAGGAAATGCGGAGGAAGCAATGAGTACTTGGTCGCGATGGGGCTGCAGCTCTGAGGCTGGTGGTGTTTTGCAACATTATTCTAAGGGAGGAGAAAAACACACACACAAAAAAACCCCAAAAATTAACAAAAAAAAAAAAAAAAAGAAAACAACAAAAAAAGAGTTATCTAGGAAGGAGCTCAGGTAGTGCAAACTGCCTGGTTTTCTGATAGCAGGATTCCCTTGTAACTAAACCATTTCTGGCTCCAGCTGACTAGCTCAGCCTGCTAAACCCAGCACTCCGGCTCCAAGGTTTGCACCTGCATTTTCCAGAAGCAGGATGGTAGTGTGGAACTGGGATGAACCAGCTTGTACATCCTGCCCTGCTCTGCAAGCGGGACCGTCTTTGCATTTCACTGCTGTACCATCAATTTGCAGGCTAAGCTCCTTCCTTTTGCATAGTCAGGGGGCTTAATTCAGCCCAGAATAAATGGGCAGTTAAGGATGGGCCAAGCTCAGCTTGGGTGTTGCTCTAGTTAATGAGGAAGAGCAGCAGCAAGGCTGGACTTGGCACAGAGCAGTTAAGCGACTGCCTTTAGAGGCAGGGAAGAAAACCAGTGCTTAGCTCACTGCATCCAGCTCTTCAAATGCAAATTAACCTGCCAACATCTGCATGTAGCCACAAAGGGAAGCTGCAACAAGGAGCCCTAAACATCCCAAAGGAGCTCGGAAAACGTTGCCTTCCAAATAGCTATTTTCTAAAATAATTTCTAGTAAATAAGAATACATCTGAAGTGGTAAACTGAGCATCTGCTACATGAAACGAACGGAGGACAGCATGTGAAAAGAAACATATGTCAAGTGTGCACTTCAGATGCATTGACTGCTTGCCTCCAAAAATGCGAATTTAACCAGATTTGCAGCAAGCCCTGAGTAAAAATTCCCGCTGCACGCCCAAGAGAAGCCCTGAGTAAGTGGATTTTAAGCTCAGCCATACCTTTGCCCTCCCATGGTTGGAGAGAATAGTTCCCTGCATTTAGCTGATTCACGGATTCTTTTCCTGGGAGAAGCTGTGAGCCCGCCAAGCCCAGATGGCTTTTGTTTGGAGCAAACAATGTCGCTTTCCTCGTGCATTAGCAGAGCTAACCAAGTCGCGGCGGCAGCCAAATCCTACCAGATTTGGTTCAGAGGAGAGATGATGCAAAAATACCCCTGTGCTCCTCCGAGGCAGCCCGTGTGCCGGCGGAGCCGACGCCAGCCCCACTACGACTGAATCAGCAGCGGGAACAGCAGGGAATGAGCTCCTCGGCTGCACGGGAATTGCTTATGAATCAATTCCTTTCCCGATTACGCCACAGCTCAGGTAAATTGTATTTCAGTATTTTGTTCAGCTTGTTATCCTCAGCCAAGACGTTTATTGACTGAAGTGAAGATCTTCCTTGGGTAGCAGGTGTAGAATAAGGCCCCGTGAGCACGAGAGCGAAGGAAAGGTCGGCTTGCAGATCTAAAAGCACACCTTTGTGATAAAGTGTGCCAGAACATATCACTCTTGCTCTCCCTGTAAGCTGGCAATAGCACCAGGATACAGCTCTGCCCAACCTCCTGAGGCCTCTTTTCCACTGGGGGAATAATCTCCCACAAAACCTGGTAGCCACAGCCCAACCTGCAGGTACCGCCAAAGCCATCAGCTTCCATGGAAGCCACGACACCACACAGTCTTAGTTTCCCACATGTCATCCCCGTGAGCGCTGCCCAGCAATGCTCTTCCAAGAACTGGATTTCCACTGTACTCTGGGTCTTACTTCGGCATCTTCCTCATTTCCATGGCCAAATAAATAAAAAAACCCACCAAGGGTCGCATAAACAGAGTGCAAAATATGAAACACTATAGAGCGTGTTACCCAATGGTTAAATTAGAAAGGAACGTATCATTAAAAGCACATGCATGTGGCTACATACTGTGGCGGTATAAATATTTAAAGAGCTGCCTTCGTGCAAGGGCAGCCTTCCAAGCTACACCTAAAATAAACTTCCATTTGCGTGTGTAAATGGAAATTAAAAGAATATTTCACCATTCAGACTTGCTTAAGCAGTCTTTGAAATGTGTTGGTTCTGGGTTTTCTTTTTTTCCCTCTTTTATTTTTTTTTACCCCAGCCACTGAAAATTAGTATGAGAAAAGATATCAGCCAAAATTCATTTTTGGTACAATTCTACCAAAGTCAGCAGAGTTAAACTGAAGATGATTTTTCTGGCCTTCTAAATAGAGTGTAATTTTCTCCATGGGTAGTTATTAAATGCTATTGAGAGGGAGATTGCTGCTGCTGTTGGAAAGGCGTTTGGGAGAGGTCATTCCATCCCATGTGAATAACACCAGTGGGAAAAGAACAGGAGCTCTGTGGTTTTTACAAGTTGAAAGGTCCCTTAGGACTCTAACTACACCACACATCACTGCCTGACCCAAAGCTAAGAGCATATGTCTAGTCCGAGTTAAGATATTCCAGCTTGACATCCACTCCTACATCACAGCAATTCTGCCTGTGGAAATTTCTTTAAATATTGGCAAGAGCATTGCAGAAGATGTCCAGCAGGACACTCGGTGCCATCTCCGTCAGGACAGACACGTTCCCTGAGTGCAATTTGGGAGCCTCAGCCACCGTATGTTGACATTTTGGACCTGGCTGGGGTTTGCCTCCCTTTTGCTCACCACTTTAAGCACTAGTTAAGAAATACGTTCCCTGTCTTCCTTTGGAATCTGTGATTCCTGCCGATCTGCACGTGGGACCATCAGGAAGGATCTCGCACAAACAAATCCAAATCTTGGCTGCATGTTGGGAGCAAACCCAGGGGACGATCTGACCATTTTACAGAGAGCCTAACTAGCAGAGAGAAGACCCCTGGGATGAGAGCAGGGGAGCACATGAGACCTCATAATTAACATAAGTTTCCACAGATGAAATTAGAATGCAAATTAGTGTCTCTAAACAAAGTGGTTAAGCTTTGTCCCTTGGGACAGATAAACACGAAATGGGCAAAGGATTTATCAGAGGATCTGCTCTTACACTTGTAGCACTTTGGGCTATATTGGAGGTATTTTCTTTCTGCAGGAGCCACAAAGCTGAGCGCCAAGAGAGGGTTTGTGTGTGCGAGGCAGCAAAGCTCAGCAATAATTACCCGTTGTGCTGGGTGATGAGCGATCCTTTTGGTGCTTCCGTCGCCCATGCACCTGGACTTTAACTAAAACCAAATAATATGCACAGAAAACATTTTTATGTAAGAGGAGGTGAACATCACTAAAAATCAGAGAGCCTTTGTATGGCATGCCAAACTGCTGAAGCGAAAAAATGTCTTCAGTGAAAGGGCTCAGATGTGAGCATGTTTCAGTGCACAGCTCCAGGAAAAACTCTGATAATAAATGTGAGCTTGTTATCGTTGCTTTTCAGTGGGAAGTAAAGCCGGAAGCAGGGTCGTGCTGGCTAATTGAAGCTTACATTTCCATTCAAGCACTGCATTTTAATTATAAACTGGTGACACAAGTGTCACTTAGTTCTTATCCCGTTTTAAGTGTGCATATATATATAAAAATATTTTCAGTTATTAATTTATTCCTGTGATCATGTTCATTATCCTACATTATGTCTACCAGGCACGTGTCTAATAACATGTTTGATACATGCTAATTCTTATGCCTCTTTTAATACAGGGCTTACACACACATTTTAGGCTGACTTAAGTGTGCCAGTTGGCCACCAAACCAGGTGCATATTAATGCTACAAAATCCGCATTAGTAACTGCAGACCCACATTCTGGCCAGCTGCAACCACTTGCACAGCCCTCCCAGGGCAGAGTATTCATGCCAGGAAAAGGGATAACCTGTGGGAATTGCTGCATTCACAGATGCAGCCCGTGGAGCCTGACAACAAGGTCTTGGCTTCCCTGGTGGGTCCTGGTGGTCCTCTGTGGAACTTCTGCAGCCGAGCAGTTCCTCTGCAAGGTCAACACGTGTTGGCGCTTTGCAGGACAAGGGTCTGGGCTAAGATGTAGAGCGCGGGTGGAAAATTGCTGGCCCATATTTCCTTCTTTACAGAGTTTTAGTGCTGCGCTCCAAGACTCTCTCCAGCTAGAATGCTGTCATTTTTATGCAGAAATTTAAATAAAATGAGGAAAAGTTCACTGGGAATTGGCTACCAAGAGACACAGAAAGTCATCAAAATCAGAACAAGACTGCAAATCAAAATGATGGGAGTATTCCTAGAAAACCAGTTACGAGGGTGATCCCTTTCAAAACCATTGTATGGGATGGGGTAGCTATTTTTTTCACTCTTAATGTGCTCTCTGCCTATAAAATGGGTTCTGTTTTAATAAGCACTATCATAGAGGGACATTGCAAATGAATTCTTTGATTGGCTATAATTAGAAGTGTTACTCTGAATGCAGCACCTCGTGTTACTCTTGAATACTATATGCTTTATTGCAGAATCTTTATGGATCTCCAGGTATCCCCAGATCTGTCTGCATTTGCCAGGGCTAAAGCCAAGGACAACAAGACAGCAAAACAGGCACAGCAAAGGAGAGACATCAACCAGGCACTGAAGAAAACCTTCCCTCTGCTGAGAAGAACCACAGGATGTTCGGTCTCATGATTAGCAGGTAGAGGCATAGTCCCAGATAAACACTTGGGAAACACCTAAGCAACTCAGCAAAAAAATTCTGTTTACTCCCAAAGCCACATAAGCTTCAAAGACATAACCCATTTCTGGAAGCACGTTCTGAGTTCACAAGCTACGCTCTTTGCAAAGATCACCCACCGCCTCAAAGGGGCTTTTGTTGAGGGGCAGACACGTCTGTTAGCAGCACTCAGAGGCAGGCAGATGTGCGCCAGCTCCGATCCAAAGCAGGGTGGTCACATCCAAGCGACACTAAGATCAAGGCCAATAAACTCAGCCTCTCGCCGGGTTTTATTAGCTCGGTGTATGTGCATAGAGTGGTGTTTGGATGGGGACTCTCGATTACCCCAAATTCCTGCAGCCACAAACAACTCACGCTCTGCTGCCTGGCTACAGGAGAAGGTCAAGGACTGAATGGGTTAGGATTAGAAACCATGGCTTTTATGAAGGCGTTTCCAAACTGTTACTTAGATCTGTGAGCGGTTTTATCCTATCCAGGGTAGCTCTGCTTGCTACTGACATTTTCCAGCAGTTCTCGTAGTAAACCCCATTGCAGTGCTTTATATTGTTGTCAGGCTGTAGCTGTACGGAGCAGACACTTGTCAGCTGGATGGAGGGATGTCAGGGTGGCAAGATGGGAGCAGGGGAGCTTAAGTTTGGGAGGAAACAGAAGAGTCTAGAAGCACTAAGCCCCTCTCTTCCTACATCTTGCAAAAAACCCAAATTTCTCAAGTTTGGAGATTTAGCAATTGCTAACAAATAACCCACTGGTAGTGCTTCCCATTCTCCATCAGGAGAGGTCACACAATATCAATTATTTTAGGCAATATTTTGGCCTATTTACAGGCTTTCTACCCTGCTCATGAGTTATTAGTATAAACGTGCTGCCGCATAGTGCAAATTTCTGTTTCATCGGTTTGCTTAAAACCATCTAACATGCACAGAAACCAACTTTAGCCAATTTTTCATGTAAAAAGTAAGTATGCAGAAGAACATTGCTATGACTACCTCAGACTAGATGATCTACTGGGCAAAGATGATTAAAGCACACTATTACCATTAGCAAATGATGTACAAGGGAATAATACTAACCTTCATATCTGGCTTACTTAGAAAATTCAGTCTAAACAAGCACAAGGTCTTTCAGCTTCAATGAATTTGCTACTTCATTAGCCTGTGGGTATCTAAATGCTGGGAGCTGAGCTTTAAAAAATAAAACATGGCGAGTCTTATAAAGAATTATCCTCAGTGTGTTGATAATAGCAATCACTGATATCAAGTGAGCCATAAGGTAGATATATGCAGCCGTAAGATAGGTATATGCAGGCAGTAGTATTTTAGATTTGATTACATTTAGGCAATGTACCTCTGGCATTATCCTATTTCAAGTTATAATTGTGACATGCCATGGTTTCTATTTAATGCCTTACAACAACAACAATGCATAAACTATGCCTCTGGGAAGCAAATAAGACTCAACAGCCCCAATGCCATTGAATACTATATTTGTGGGCAAGAAAAAATGTTCAATCATCCATATTCTATCCCAAATTGTACAATTTAAAATGTGTAAGTGGGAGAAAATTGATCTGAGACCTCTGGTAGAAAATTGGCAGTGCCTTAAAAACAGTTATTAACTAAATCAGAAAAAAATAAGTTGGAGCATAAATGAGGATGGAAACTCCTCACTGAACTGGGTGCCTCTTCCCGCTGAATGGGAGATGCTTGTCGCTTCTGAATATCTCTGAAATATTTGGTATTATCAAGCTAATGGGATTGGCTAAGTGAGATGCTTTCAAAGGGCATAACTAAATGGCACAATTCCAAAACAGCAATTAAAAGGAGGAATGCTTGAAAAAGAACAATGAAAGAGGTTAATTTGTATCAGGGCCTGGCAATCTGCACAGGAAACACCGTAATTGCATGTAGCACTCCTCTTTTGTCCACCTCTCCCTATCATGACAGCATGTTTATGATCTATTGTCCCTATATATATGAAGTTTGACAAAAAGTGACTCATTTCTGCTGTAGAAAAATTTACAGTGCTCTTTGCAAAGTAAACATGAGTCCAGATAACACACACAAAACAAAATAAGAGAGACAGGAGAAAGAAAGTCCAAATCTCAGACCTTTGGACAGGTGTATGATTATATGTTTTTGGTTGGCAGGAGGCGACAGAGATGCTTGAGGGTTAAGAGGGGAAATAAATGGTGGATTTCTACCTGGGGCACTATCTACAAGCTTCCCAAAGCAAGTCTCCTGGATAGGGTTGACAAGCTAATTTAGAAGGTACCTTTTTAACAAAAGGGAAGTTGTAATGTTTCAACGGGAGGAAAAGGGATTGAGAGCAAAGATTTTGACACTGCAATATAGCATGAAATGGAAGAGAAAGCTGGGCTGGAGTATCTGCGAGGCTGAACCGAGGAGGGTGTCACCAGTCTGACTGACTCTGACCCAGCGCATGCAACAACTGGCAAGAAGGGCCCCAGCGACGAGGGCGACGGAGCTGAAGTCTGGCCAGGCCAGGCCATCCATCCTGCAGGCAGCTTGCCCTGAGGCCTGCTATTTCGAGAGATTAGAGAGGCCACATATCATTAATATTACAATAAATCCCAAGATAGAAAAAGCCACAGTCCCAAATTCTGCACTGGTGCCCAGCGCCTCTTTTGTGCTGGGCCCCCTGCTCCACACGTGGCAAAATCAGGCATTTCCACATGCAGAACACCGTTCAGAAAGGGGAAAAAAGTAGAAAGCAAAGCCCAGGGAAGAGCCATCTTTCACCCTAAAATTCTTAAGGTAAAATGAGCAGATCTGCCTGGAAATGCAGACAAATAAAGGTAATAACTATCTGCAAAGAGAAGACAGAAGACAAAATGCACTGTAATTTAACCGATAAATACACCAAAGCACTCAGACGCTTTACTGCAAGGTAGAAAATACAGAGAAGCCTGGCACTGGAACTGAAAACATCTTTTTGTTCTGAAGTCATAAATGTGGATCACTCTTGCAGACATATGGGCAGTTGTGCATTTATCCTGCCTTTTTTTTTACTACTCCTTTGCATCCTGCCTTGCCATCTGTTGTAAGAATTTGTATGCGGAGCCGTAAGACTGCAATATAATAAATACCAGTAAACAGAAGTCTAAAACGAAGATAACCACAAAGTAATGATTTGAAGCAGTTTTTCAGCATGACAAAAAAAAATGTTGGAAAGTGTGATTTGTTTCATGAGATGATTCTTGGCTCTGAAAAGAAGGACTAGCAGGAAAAGGTCCAGTCGAAGGGACAGGTCTATGATCCCTTCGCTTACATTGGCTTCGTATTGGCATAACTCCACTGACTTCCTAGAAAGCAGTTTAAATTTATGGAAGTGCAGAATCAGACTTAATCCTGTCCCTCAAGGAAGACAAGCTTAAATACCAATTTTTATATGTATAAAACATAAGTGTCAAGCAAAACACTTCAAAAGCAGCTAAACTCATGTTCAATGCAAGTTCACCGAGCTGGGCAGTCCTATTGCCGCGTCCCAATTTCTCCACATTTTCTTTCCTCTTTTATTATTACTACGGAGGAAAGCAGATGGGAAGGAAGCACGATTATCCCTGCTTTTTTTCAGGGAGAGAAAGATAAAAAGTGACTCGCGCAGCCTCACACGGGGGACTAGCAAAGCCCGGACCCACGGGCCCATCCTCCTGCATCCATGGAGCTCCAGCTCCACCGTGGGATGCAGCAGTTACTGCTCCGTGACATCCAACCACACCGACTCCTGCTGAATATCGACGTGCTTCAAAATATTACATCAGATTTCACATTTTACTCGCTATCTAAACACTCCTGTTGGGCCAAAAGATTTGTAAAAAAGGGCACGAACACGCTGGCCTCACCTAATTCCCCCCTTTTTATCGTTCTGTTCCTGTAACGGTGTAACACATGGTTTAGGATCAAAGGCCTCTTTCCTGGATATTCCCACCTGTTCCCAGCCCACGCTCCCCTCGCACTCCTTGCCGGTGGCCCATGTTGGGCTCCTGGCAGGGCGGCAGCCAAGGGCTCAATGAGACGACGCAGCGGCAGCTGGAAGGAGCCCGAGGGCCGCGGTGCTGCCGAAGGTCACCCAGGAGCCCGCCGCGACTGGGATATCTGACACGCAGAAAGCCAAAGAGGGGGAAAATACGGAAAAAAAACCAGCATGTGCAGCCGGAGAGCTCCCTACCGGCTACGGAGCAGATCGGGTCCAAGAGAGTAAATTAATTCATTAAAGCAACATATAGTCAGTCAATTAGCTTCAGATCCGTGTTTGATATAACATCACAGGAAGAATGGATGTTTAGTTAAATCAATAGAGTCATTTCAAATGTTCAAAGAGGTGCGTTTGAGAGATCCATGCTCTTTTTTAGGAGAGAACAGATGTACTGCTTAGCCTACCTCGTGCTGACAGTCCCTCCAACACAAAACTTCTTGGTATTTTAAAATAGGCCGTTCTATGGACACAGTTTTGAAGAGATTGAACTCTGCTCCAGGCTTAGAACCTCTCCCTGGCAAACCGGAGGCTTCAGCAGGAAAAATAAACCTACAAAGGCTCTCAAAATCCACTCCACATGTTTCTGACACCCTCTCCCCATTTCAAACTCAGCTACGAAGACGGCTACTGAGCAACAAGACTTGCATTGAGCAATGGTCAGCACAGCACGAGCACTTTCAGGCCTAGGATACACATAGAAGATACCAGTATTATCTAGGAAAGAGGTTAGAGCACACGCAGGATGAGTTTTCCAGCCAGAGACACGAGTCTGGGTATTGACCCCATCAGCCACCCTGCGCACGGTGCCAACACAGGTCACCCCTGCTCCGCTTCCAGGCGCCCTCCTTGCCCATGGACACAACCTCCAGGGCGGCCCATGCCGGAGATAGAAGATATAGATATAGATAGAAGTAATAAAACATTTGCTGTTAAAGTGAACAAAAATTTCACCATAGCACTTAAAAATAAAGCCTGTATCGTATCCAAACGGTGGTGCTGGGGCTCCACGAACACTGAAGGATGCCCCTTCCTCCTGGCCAAACCGTGGAGCACGGATGGACTCCCTTCCTTCGCTTGCCTCAGACATTTGTGTACGTGTTTGTGTTTTGGTTTCAGGGGTATCCATGGAAGCAGAGCATGTGCACGCCGCGATACCCATGTTTGTGCGCATTCATCCAAGCCAGACAACTTGCAGATAATTGTGCAAATGTGCATTTCTGCAAGGTTTTGAGTCACAAAGGCTTGACTCAGCCCTTCCTCCCGACTGGAAACGCTTCGCTTACCCAGTCAGGAAGGACAAATGGCTCCACGTGAATTAAATAACCAATTGCACCACTTGAAGAGTAAACGACAAACAGGGAATACTGAAAGCAGCAGCCACAATAGGTTCAAAGGGATTTAGAGGCTGAAGTGTTTAATAAAATACTCTTTGAATAAATTTAAATTGCAAGTACATTGCTTGATTTCATAGGGCCCGCAGAGCTCTCTGTTGTGAACAGTCCTATTAACTTCAGCATGATCGTTCTTGAAGATGAAGCCATTCCAGCAGATAAATTGCTGTTTTAAAAATTGCTTTTTTTTTTTTTTTAAAGTAAATATTTGGTACATTTGCTTAATAGCAGTTTCTCCTTAGGATTAAGATTATGCAGGGCTTACATAGCATTTACATTCAGCAGATTTAACATAGGAATAGGGGATGCTGGAAAGTAAGTGGCTTAATCTGTCTTTATCAGGTTAGTCCGAGCACTAGGGGACTGTTTGCGAGAGCCAGCATTATTCTTTGCAGGGTTTGCAAGATTATTCTTCAGCCCCTGACACTGATCCACAGTGAGGGAGAGTGACCACAGCCTGGCTGCGGACACAGGACATCACCAGTGTCACTAGGAATGGGGCTGATTTGCTCTCCTCATTAACAGGGCTGGGATGCCGGGCTGGAGCGAGGCTGGGCTGGCTGCACGCTGCAGTTCTGGGACTTCGGGAGGAAATTCTCCCTTCTCCTGTGGCTTTGCAGTGGTCCCAAAGCCACAGGTAGCCTGGGCCACCTCCCTGAGCTGCAGCATCCACCTCTGGCATATGCACATCCACACCAAGGCTTATCCTAAACTGCTTGCTACGAAAGGCAATTGCCTTGGTGTAGGCTTTAAACCCGTGCAGAAAGAGCAGGATTGTTTCAAGTCATTTAAGATTCAAAAGCCTCCTACCCGCACCTCTGACAAACACAGCAGAAGAGCAAAACTGGGATTAGGCAGGCAAGCGTTTGACTAACGTGCCATTAATGCTGCTGCCTGAGTGACTAAGCCCCATAGTAGTATTGCCTGGTAGTACCGAAACACGATTTTGTGCCCAAGACAACTGCACCCCAAGCAGAGAGAAGGTGATGGATCCACATGCCGTATTGCTCCAGTTATCACTGCGATGCTATCTGGTCATAAAGCATTACCCGAGAAGGCTAAACAGGAAAGCACTGAGCAGTGCCTAATAATTCAGTCAGAAAGCTACTCTTTTCCATTTTGTTTCTGCAAATTTGTTAGCAATCTTGGAACTCAAGAAGGGCTGCAGAACAGGTGACGCTTCCAAACCAAGACCACTGATTTTTATTGATCTACCTCGACTTCCCGTTTTCACGGGAAATTTCAGCTGACCTGAAATTTACTCATTGCAATGTTATGTTCATGGTGATCACAATTTAAAGGGCTGCTCAAGAGACTTCCAGTTTTTGCACATTTGCTTCTTAGATCTGTCTGTTTTGAGATAAGAGGGGAATGGCGCTTAAGACCGTAACAAAAAATTAAGTAGACTTTTATAATTACTATTCCAACACACAGAAAAAAAAAGAGTTCTAAAAATAGGTTTCAAGTCAGGCTATTTAAACTGTATATACAAATCTGAATTTGTAATTATTTTCTTGCTGCATATCTCATCACAGTTGCAAGCATTAGGGTGTGATTTCATTAAAGAACCATCCAGTCAGGACGACTGACACTTGGAAACAAGCAAGGGGGTGTTTTTTTTTTATTTCTCCTGAAAATATATTTCATTATTTGATAAAACAAAGCAGCCTTTCAATGTTGAAACCAGAGTGCCATGATACAGTTTAAAACATTAAGTGTTTTCACGTATCCCTATATTTTACTTTATAAGGACAGAGCATACTGAAAACTTAGGAAGGAACTAATGGCTTTCTGTCATCTCCATGAACAGAGGATGGTTTTCTCAAATCGTTATGCTCAGCCTCTCTTCGACAAACAGCTTTAAAAAGAGTATCTTTGATGACCCTTTTGATGGGCATCATCAACTTGGATGATGAGCATCCCTGGAAAAACGAGGTGCTCTGGAGGCAAAGGTGCTGCCCCCGTGCCAGGGAAGGGGGATTAGTGAGCATTGCTGGCCACTGCTTGCAATGCTTGCCCGTTTCTCAAAGCTTCACTGCTGTCTTCCTCTGTTTTAAAAATATAAATTTCTGACCTAAGCCCAGTTGAAACTCAAGGAAAAAGAAACCCACCAGTTAAAGTAGAATTGCATGAGATTCCTGCAGGACCAGGCAAAAACCCTGGCTTGGTGAAACTTGGGGATTTCTCCCAGATCAGACAGGCCTGGCAGGACATGCCCAGCAGCTCCTGCGAGATGCCAACAGAGCATGGAGAAGGAGGCTGAGGATCCTGGACCGCGAAGTGATGAGCACGAGATGTGGGGTCCAAGTGGACGGCGCTTGGCACCTCTGCGGCTGCTCAGCAGCTGTCAGAAACCAGCCTGTGCTCCAGGGGTGATCAAAAGCACGTACCAAGAGTTGGGTTTCTTTTAGGAATCATAAATCTCAGCCTTATTGCTGCCCAGAAACCTTCATATCTCAGCAATCCTCTCTTTCGGTCTAAAAATATTTCCCTGTTTGACAGCCACTCGGTGCACGGGTGCTATTAGGAGCAAACATGGTGTTTTAGGAGGAAGAGGCTGGCTACGCTTAGCTTTAAATTGTTAGGAAGAGGACAAGATTGGAGCAGATGTGAGGACAAGGTGCTCCGAGGATACCATAGCCTTTCCTGAGGAGGGGAAAAAGGAAAGAACTCGGCATAAAACGACTCCTCTCCGAGCTGCAGCCGGACTCGCCCGGGCTGAGCCGTCTGTCACTTGGAATAAGGCA
Source organism: Nothoprocta perdicaria (assembly GCF_003342845.1). Taxonomy (NCBI): domain Eukaryota; kingdom Metazoa; phylum Chordata; class Aves; order Tinamiformes; family Tinamidae; genus Nothoprocta; species Nothoprocta perdicaria. Next base: position 3,435,824 of record NW_020455710.1, read on the forward strand.
GGAAAGCGGGTCTGCAAAGTTCATGTGTGCTAAGTTGCGCTGATGGAATTGGGTGCGCTGAAGCTGAGAGGCCAAGCGCATTACTGTGGAAAAACAACCAAAAAAAGGGCAAGCCCCCAGCGGCACGAGCCGACGCGCAGCTCGGCAGGCGGCTCCCAACGAGCTCGTCCTCTCCTCCAGCACCGCCGGATCCCTCCGGAGCCAGGGAGGTTTCGGGGCCCGCAGCCCTCGCCCCTGGACGGGACTGCCCGATGTCGTCCCCCACCTGCGGCGCCGAAATGCCCCCCGTGCCGCCTGCCACGGCAGCCACCTGCAGCTCCCTTGGCAGAGGGACCCCTCGTGCGCACCCCGAGCATCCTCAGCGCCGCGCGCTCCGCATCCCGCAGCACCCGCGGCGGCAGCGCCCGCCCGGGCTCCCCGTGCAGCGGGAGCCGCCACGGACCCTCGGGTGCCGCCACCTCCGCCCGCCCCCAAACCCGCGGGACCCCCCGCCGCCCCCGGTTCCCATGGCGATGCCGGAGATGCCGGTTGTCACGGCAACCCCATCCTCCTCCCGCCGCCCCCCCGGCCGCGGCGGCGGCGGCTCCGCGGGCCCGGCCCGAGTTACTTTCCCCGCGGTACCTTCGAGGCAGCAGATGCGCCAGAGCCCCGAGTGCGTGAGGTCGCCCCGCGCGCGGCGCGGCGGCCCCTGCGCCTCGTCCGCCGTGATGTTGGTGCCGTTGCAGATGTGCGCGCTCGAGTAGAGCCAGTAGTCGGTGCCGATGGCGATGGCCATGAGGCTGAAGGCGGCGAAGGCGCCCACCGTGGTGAGCAGCATCTGCACGCCGCGGTCACACCACACCATGGTGCTTCATAGTCCCCCCGCGCGCGCGCGGGCGCCGCAACGAGCGAGCGAGCGACACGGCCCGGCCGGCGCCGCCGCCCGCGGGAGGGAGCCGAGTCACGGCGCGGGGGGCGGAGGCGGGCGGGGGGTTCGCCCCGCTCCGCCCCGCGGAGCCTCCGCCCCGCGGAGCCTCCGCCCGCTCCGTCCTCCGCGCCGGGGACAGCGGCGACCCCGCGGTTCCCCCCGCGGTTCCCCAGGGAATGGGGGGGACGGGGGAGGGGAGCCCCTGGAGCCCCCCGGCACGCGTGGGCGGCCACATCCCTCCCACGCCGGGAGCTCTGCCCGGCATTCCCGTTTTCCCAGCCTGGACGAGCCCGTCGTCGTGCCCGCTGGCATGTGCGCCCAGTGCCAAGGATGATCCCGCGGGGACGGTGGCAAGTGCGAGGGGAGCGGGAGCCACAGCAGTGGGACCGAGGTCTTTATGCCTCGTTTCCTCTTGTGGCCTCGGTGATTCCTTATGGAGGAAGGTTGTGGGCAAGCCCTGGGACTGCTTTTGGTTGGGAAGTGATGGAAGCAGCTCTGGAGTATATTGCCTTATGGAAAACCCTTTACATTCTTACCTATCCCTCCTCCCCTTCCTGACTCACCCCTGCAAGCTAACAAGTCAGTGCTGCCTCCACCGCACCTGAGTGACAGGGCGGATGAATGGGAAGCCCCACGGAGGAGCGGGAAGCTCCATGGATGAGCGGGAAGCCCTGCGGATGAGTGAGCATGACAGCACATGGTGGCTGCGGATGAGGATGAGGAGTGGGAGGACAAGAGCTACACACCTCGAGAAATGCTGCCTTCCTCCCGTGCTGGTTCCACAGCCCCCTGTACCAGCATGGGCTTCAGTCGTCCTTCCTTTTTCTAAAAAAAAAAAAAAAAAAAAAAGAATAAAACCAGCTAATCAAACAAAAATTAAAATCTTCTCTTTATTTCACTTCTGCACAGGGCTCAGACCTATAAAATACAGATTTCCAAAGTTGGCTGCTAGATTTAGGTATATAAATTAGGCATTACATTACTTTTCAGCTGTAGTTTATAGATAGGTCTAACAGTGCCTTTGCAAAAACACCCTCTAAATTAATGTCTCCATTAGGGAGGGGAGACTGAAGCCAGGTAAACTCCTGGCAGAATGAAGCCTCATTGAGAAAAACTGAATCGAGCACTTACATTTAATGAGGTTCAACAAACTTCTCGTTTGAAATATATGTTTGCACCTCTGTGCTTTGGGGGTTTGGACAGAGTGGGGAAAATGAGACACTGAAACAGCAGGAGAGAAGCTATTTCCATAGATTTTTAAACCTATTGAGCCTTCATTAATATTATTTATTTGCGCTACTGTATTGCCTAGGAGAGTGGAGCCTGGGAAGCAGAAGCCCTGCAGCCCCGGCTCCCGCTTAGCCCTCCGGTGCAAGTCCACGGACAGCACTTGAACAGAATTCACTAACAAAAATCCCCCATCTAAAACCCCACGCTTAATATGAGAGTCTTACTCCTCCTCCCACCTCCACCCCCTGGGTTTTTGCAAAGAAAACAGCCCTTTCTGCCGGCCTGCAGAAATAACCGACTCACAAAGGGTTACAGAGATGCATCCAAGGCAGACAATCATTTCCTGCCCAAGCTATCCTTTCTAGTTTAGAAATGTTCTCTGTTCTTTTGAAATGCATGAAGTAGATTGTGGGAGAGCTAATATTATATTCCACTACTGAAAGCTGGTGGAGTATTTTACATTGATGTCTGGCTCTAGTGATTTTCTAAGGATTTTGAATTCATTAAATGCAACCATTGAATAATCTCCCTTCGTGGCAGAAGGAAGGCGAAAGTGCTTTTGCTCCTCAATAGCAAAGGGGCATGTAGCCCTTTCTAAAGGGCAAACGCTATCTGGCCCATTACGTGCCAAAAGGCTGCCCCTTAGGAAACCTTTGATTTGTGGACTTCGCTTATGATACAGCCTTATCACGTTATCATTGAATTGAGCACTAGAGCCGCCTTTGCAGGGTGGTTTGCACTGCAGCAGCATCCCACATCCGCAATCAGAATTAAGACCCAATTGTTCAAAGCTCAAACCAGCTCCAGAGGCTCCCGGCAATCAGAGGAGAGCGCCCCGCATCTTCACACACAATTTAGCGTGCCAGACTATGCAATGCAAGGGCGGGTGGCCAAAACCAGAAATATACTCTTTTTTTTTTTTTTTTTTTTATGCTGGAGAAGCAGAAACCTGAAACAGAATTGTTTCGATTCCTTCATGTTGCTGTTCAAAGCTTTAAATATAAGCCTGTGCCTGATCGTTTTATTTCTGAGCTGAGTAGTAATGGTTTCTTTGGAGATGAAACCTGGGTTACAACTGAATTTAGTGAGAGTTGCCACTGACCAAGTCTTGCACCACAGTATCAGAAAAACAGCAAAACCTATGAGATTTTACCATTTAGGATTACTGCTTCTGTTTACAAGTGTCAAATGCATTGACACAGAATTAAGTTTTAGAGGGCATTGCATTAAGCCTTTTTTTAATCCAACATCTAGAAAAATATAGCTAAGATTTTGCTAAAATGTCAGAGATTGTTCAAGAAAAATTCAAGCAAGTTCCTTCTCAGAACGAAAACCATCAATTAAATGGAGCTTTTGATGTAGACTTTCTCTAACCATCATCAAAGCCTCATATAGCTATTTCCTTCTCCCTTGTCCTTTCTCAGTTTTTAGCTCTATGCATGTGAGAATGAGTTTTAACATCTAGGAATGTCCTGCAGCTATAAGTGCATCAGTACAATTGACTGTTGCCGTCTCCTATGGGTCTGGATAACTTTCCTATCTAATTTGATGCTAATAGTAGGAAATAAATCAGCCTTAATCATTTCATTGAGATCATACTGTATATGAAGAACCTGAGAAATATTTCGTATAGTTTATGCAGTGTCAGATGGTTTCCTCTTCACACAGAATGACAGTGGGATTCAGTTCAAATTAAAATTTTAGCAGTAGAGCTTCACAGGTACAAAGATCTCCGATCTGAGCACAAAAGCTTGCAGGCATAAGGAACATGGCAGAAGGCATCAGTTGTGTCATAGATAACTTTCATTTTTTCCTCCTACTTAAATATATTTATGAAACTCTATTTTCATATGCTTTTGTATGAGAATAGTTTCATAGGTCCAAATCATGGTAGTGTGCTACCTACCATATTATGTTATCAGATCTTTGGGAAGTTGGATCCAAATAACTCAAACTCAGAGAAAAGTCTGGGGGAAAACAAAGGCTGAACTTGCTTCTTCAGAGGTTAAGTGCCTCACCCACAAACCCATCTATTACTTACATTATTACTATCCATATATTTTAAGGATGTTATGTCTTTCATTTTCAGAGGAGCCAGCTCTGTTCCATGGATCCACTTCTAGCATCCTGGAAAGCTTGGCAGGCAAGTCACCATCAGATCGCAGAGCAGTTTAGTCTAGGAAAAAGGTGAGCTTGATTTATGTTCGAGGAGTTAAAAGGCAGCATTTCTGCTTTTGTCCCACACGAGCTCATCTGAAGTCAGCATGAACAGCTTCAGATTGCCCTTCAGAGCTGAATAAATGGTCATCTTAAAGGAAAAATATTGTCATTCATTCACCATTTGATGGGCACCAGTTTGGCCTTGATTCTATTGCTCCATTCAATATATTAAATATCCTTTGGCTTAGTCATGGGAAGCAAAGCAACACAACTGCTTTCTAATAAATAAAATGTGCTCAGAATCAACTCTGAAGCTTTCAAGATAACTCCATTTCAAGTTTGCCAAGAAGCCAGATGCTGCTATTGGAAAAGTAGCTGCCATGGTTTGTCATCTGAGCCTAGAAATTGATATCCAAGAATGATATGATGAGACAGACTTGATGACAGCTCTGCTCTTTCTATAAATAATTTGAAGAAAACATTTTTCTTTTCAAAAAAAGTGAAAAATCTCTCTGCTAGAGACTTGCACAGCAAACCAGAAAATTAAAAAAGATAGACATGCTGTGTTTGAATAGGGCCATCAAAAGAACACACAATATACACAATTTATATAAATATATACAGATGATTTCCATATTTTAAATTGTATTGGCTGTGTTTTTCCCACAATAAGCTATGAAAGGCATTATCTTTTTTGACAATGGAGAAATGGCATATTATTCATTTGATCATGTCAAATGTCAAAGCAAATTACAAATGCTTATCCTTCAAATACTCACCCTTCCTGGTAAGATATTAAATATCAAAGTAATTCACATTCAGCCCCTGAATGAACCAATATTGCCCGCGTGTCACAAATCTGAAGTTCACTGTGCCTGTTATTTGTCAGGCAATTTCATCTCTCAAGACCTACCTCTTGTCCATGTACTAAGGCTGGAAAATTCATTACAGTGTTACATGCCACATTGAAGGTTTTCTGGAGTATGAGTTAAAACTATGACTGGGATTTGCTGGTGACACGTTCAGACAGGAATTTAAAAAGGAGCAGGAGAAAGAACACAGGGTTAACAGGACTAGAGCCTTAATTTTGCAGCACATTTCAAAGGACTTGGAGATGCAGCATCCTGATGAGACTCTACGGGAAGCTTCTAGCACAACAGACCTGCTTGAAGCGCAGCGAAAAACTCATTATCTTTTTGATGACAGAGAAATGGATTTACTGCCCGAGGTTCGACCCAGAGAAGGCATTACTGGAATGAGCTGTGTTCGTTCTCAGGGCAGCATCCACGAGGAAATGAGAATGACTGGTTGTTTTTCCCTGGGAATACAATAGAATACAGTATGGAGGAAGGGAAAAATGCCTTTTAGGCTTTGCATTCCACCCGCTCTCAGTGAGCTCCGAGCGATATTTCTGCACCTGTAAACACCCCAGCAACAGGCTATTTATACCATACAAATTAACACACAGATACTTCACACAAACCTACATGAACTTCAGACAGATGAAAAGATGAAATGGGAAGCGGGATGTCAGCATGACGGGTGGCACTTCTAAGGTCTCCGCGAGCACACGTGAGCGCACGCACCTCCCGCTGCTCACCGCCAGCGATCCCCAGAACCCCTCCTCATCAGCCCACAAACGAAGCAAAGTGTCTGTAATGCCCTTTAAAACCAGGATCCCTTTTTTCCAAGCAAACGTGCTTCTCCTCGGAGCGAGGGGAGCGCGTGCCGGAGCGGAGCGCGGCGCCGCGCAGCTCGCTGAGCTCACACGGGGTGTAAAATGAGGCAATCTGCTGGCGAGCTCCTCGCTCCGAGTGCGACGCATCACCGGCGCGCCGAGAGGACGGACGAGCAGCACTCCCGAGCGAGGAGGAAACCGCTGGCTGCACTGAGATGGCATCGTAACCTGCCAAGAAGGCTTCAGAGGAAGCACGTTAGAAGGGGGATTGAGGCACACAGGTTTTCAGGATAAGTCTTAAATATTTAGATCAATCATAAAATTCCACATCAAATTTATCTCCTAATCTGCCTGAAGTAACTTCCTAAAATACAGATCAACATCAGAGTAATTTTGAGCTGACAAGGCAGCATTTGAGCAAGAATACTGTAGACCAGGGAAAGGATTTTCTTAGAATTTCAGCCAATTATTCAACCGAGATGTTCCTCAGGGAGCACACTCCTGCAACTCACTTTGAAAAGTTTCTAAACACTCAGGTTAGTAAGAAAGGAAACTGGGAAGCAAAATTAAAGCTAGTCATTATTTCCAAGAAGTTCATGACCAAACAAACATCCAAAAGAACAAGGCTTATCTGATCTTCCCTGTGCTCCGGCTCTTTTACTGCTGCAAGAGAGACCAGGAAACCCTTTGAGATCGACCTGCTGCAGTATCATGATCTATGGTCTCTGATATCAAGATGCCCATGTTATCAAGAATCATCTTCATCACATGTTCAAAGTTTGCTCATTGCACATCCCAAGAAATAAAATAATTTTAAAAAACTAGTAGCAAAAATAAATTGCTACTATAGAAAACAAAGCTCCTAGAATCTCAAGAGAGCTGAATTAAAGCTTTCTTTGAAGAAAAGGGAAGTGGAAGAGGTACACATGACTTACCAAGTCAAACACATTGTGCCCCAAACTCGGTAACATATGTTATAGAGTTCCATATGTTATAGAGAACCAAAGAGGCATGTTTTCCATGAAGGCTCATTTTGGAGAGAGAATTCAAACAGACAATCAAAAGTGCTACTGTGATAGTCTCAACTCCACAGAACCAAAATCATTCCAGTGCAGAGGCTTTGAACCTCTCAATCAAAGGTTTCTCATGCCATTACTCTTCTTTGTATTCAATGCAATTAGTTTTTCAGAAGGAGTGAGTGCCAAGGAAAGGAAGAGACAACAGATAAAACAGAAGAAAGCACAAGTGGAAGTTTTGTTGTTGTCGCCTTCAACTGGAAGAGCAAAGCAACTTGAAAAATGCTGCTATTGCATGAGTTCATTAAGATGGGCTAAAAGCTTCCACTCTTCTAGCAACTTCTGCTTTCAAATCTAAATCCTGGCTATCCTAGCTAATTTCAGTAAAAAGCTAAATTGAGAAGTGTTTCGTTATTTGTCACTATTGCAACCTCTTCTTCTTTGGGAGACTCGCAGGGAGCAGGCAGATTTGCAGCATCAGAACCAGAGGTCCCTATGAAACTATTGAGAACCTTTAGCACAGAAGGAATTTGTCTTTGCTTGAAACACTGGGCTGAACAGAATGGAAATTCATGTACGTTGATAGAAAGAGACTGCGAGCAACAGAAGCTGAAACACACTGTCATTCCCAGAGTCCTAAACCAAAGATATGCAACAAACCGAGGGCCTTCTGGAAGCAAGAGAAGCCTACAAGAGAGCAGAGGGATGCAGCTGGTCCGAATATGATCATACAATTAACCCAATTCCTCTTGACAGTTTTTGCTAGACTAAAAATGACCTATGTTATCCATTTCCTACAAATGGCAGCTCTAGTGCCATTATGTATAGTTTCCATACCTAGTTATCTGCCTGCTCAGATGGATGTGGTGCCCTTTATTCCATTGAGAAGGGGCCACATCCTGCCCCAGAGCTGGGCGCACATCCCTGGCACAGGGCTTGTCAGCACCCTTGTAAAACACTCAGATCTCAAGTTGTTCAGGCTCCTCATTCTTAAGGACATGGAGTCTACACAGGGAACTGGTCACTTAAGGACCTCTCTATTTCTGACCCTTAGGTGCTATGTGCATGCAATGTACACATAGCATGTGTATTTAATTATACACAGAAAAGCTAAACTATGAGTCTCCTGGACAAGGAAAACAGTGCAAAAAGTCAGCATATTAGCTGATTCTGATTTTGTCTGAATTTCACCTTATACATAGATTCAGAATTACGGATTTTTTTTTTTTTTCACATTTTATTCCTTTACCAACAGAATAAACAGCATTAACTGAGTTTTGTCTGCTTGAATGTATCGATCTTTATTTATAGCATAATGATGAATAAAAGATACTTCTGATGGTTGATTTGCTGCCTCATAAATGCACTATTTTACTTAACGGTGCCTTGTTGGAAAGCAGCAAAGCCCAGACTAGGAAAAGTAATATGACATAAATGCCTAGCGATACTGCTCAATGGAAGATGCCCCTGTTCCCTCTTGGCAGATGTGCAGAGTAGCAGAACCCATTTGCAGTCACTATCATGCGATAGCGAAAAGGAAAGGAAGAACAGCAGCACTCAAAATGAGGTCCCCCAACATCTTTATGCCCTGGTGTAGCACAGAGCTCAAGGCAAATTCTTGTTGGGCTCCATCAAGGGCTCCCAAATGCTAAGCAGGACCCTGAGCAGCCCTGCAAGAGGAACAGAACCAAGTTGAAGCCACGTAGTAAATATTCGTTCACATCTTCTAGAGGGTAGCACCTGCACGGTACATTTAAGTGCTGATATGGAAGTAAATTCTTTTTGACAAGCCGCTCTACCATAGGCCTTCAGCAGCAATCTCTAAATGTGGAAAGATTTGTAAGTGGAAGTTTGAGGAGCCAGTTCACTGCAAATACGAACCAAATCAAAATAACACAAAAGCAAAACCCCAAGCTGTTTGCACCTGAATCTGTCAAAAACAAATCAGAGACACCTTGAAAGAATACGCAGAATCACAAACCAAAGAGCTCTTCTCCGTTAGCCCCCCTGGAATCAAAAGAAAATGCAGAAGATTAGCACAATTAGGAAGCTCCTGAACAGCACAACTTCACACATGTGGTTGCAGCAGCTCCAAACACAACCTGCTACTGAAGTGAAAAGAGTTTCCTACCGCCAGAGACCCCGCTGCAGTGTCCTGTTCCTGCATGGTCAAGGCAGAGGTGCCCAGTGGCAGTCACAGCTGTGTTGACACAGCCACGTTCTCCAGGGCTTCAGAAGAGCGTCCAGCAAAGGAGAACAACTGTCTGGCAGCAAAAGGCTCGAAAAACTGCCCTCTTGGAGAAAGGCAACAAATTGGAGCTGTGAAAAGCCTTGGAAAAACATCTAAACACAGAGGAGAAAAGCCTGCCCATTGCTAAAGTCTTCCTCGTTTGAGTTATTAGATAACTACTGTCACTACAATTTAAAAACCGCCACCATTTTCTGAGCATTTTCCCTTCTATGGTAAGAAGGGATAGAATACACTTATTGGCTTCCAATACTGGAATATATCTATTGGTATTCCAATACTGGAAAACCAATAGATTGGAAACCAATAGATGTATTTTTATTGTGTTTAATTTTACCAATAGGGGGGAAAATCTTCCTCTCATGAGAATCAATTAAAGAATTATCTCAATTAAAGTGCTGCTTATTTTATGAGATACCCAGTAAATATACACATTAGCTAAATCTCTAGATACTGTTTTAGGTTTATCACATTCATGTTGATCCAACCAGATTTTTTTTTAAACTTATCTATGAGGAAACCATAAAAATGAGGCTGAAAAATCAGGAAAGCCAGAAGTGACTTGCTTTCCTCTAAGCTCTACACAGCAGTAGTATTGTGTGACTAATTCTATTATAACTTACTTAGTGAAATGAGAAAATAACAATAGCAATCCCAGTTGAGAGTGTAAATAATCCCTTTTTAATAGCAAAAACCCATTACAAAGTCAACATCTACTGTCATACATCACAGTTAGACTCATTCAAATTGTCACATTAAAAAAAGATTTTAAGAGAGAATACCATGTTTCAGCTGGGTGATTTTGTTTTGGCAGGAAGCAGCCACTTTCCTTGAAATTTGTGCATTTTCTTAGAGAAACTTGGAAACCCAAAATATGAATTCGATATTCCATTTCTGTCATTATTTAGGTGAACCTTACCAGATCATAGTAAAGCAATGTTTATCTTTTCACCAGAATTCACATTTTCCATGGGAAATTTTCCCAATCAGACCAATATTAAGACAATAGTTTCTAGGTAGCAAAAAAACAAAACAAACAAACCAAAAAAAGCACAGTATTTCAACCGAAAAAGCTGCCAGATGTTGGCTTTTTTACCCATAACTGTGATGCTGCTAACATTTCCATAAAGAGGAGTGCTCCAGTCTTACAAGTGTTAAAATGGAAAATAAATAGTAGCAGCAAATATGGCATGCCGAAGATTACACGCAATGGATCAGAAATTCAAATCTCCTCTCAGAGGGCACATTCGAGGGGTAATGAGAAGATACACGAGCTTTTCAATCTCCAAAATCATTCCCTCACGGAGCCTCGTAAAGGCAGACAAACCAAACAGGGCAGCCTGGGTGGGCAGGATTATTTAATGAGTATTGGCTGATGCAAGACACCTCCATACGCTTGGAGCTGCAGGCTTGCAAAGGAAGGTGCCAGAAGCCATCGCAATTGGAAATAAACTGGCTGGAGTGGAATTCCTCGTTGTTTAAGCAAACCACGCTGCTTTATTTACAGCACTTTGTTTTTGCAGCCGTATGGAGCTGGGAAGCGCCGGGGACCATCGGCAGCACCAACACCAATGCCTAGGTAGACCTCAGGTTCTTGGTAACAGCAAGGAGTCCAATGTCATTCCCCCAAGGTGTATATGTATTAAAGGGCACTAAAGCACTGCATGGAGTACATACATACAGCATGCATATTACAGCACTTACTGTGCCATCAGGAGCAGGTTGCAGCTATAGGACCCAATGGGTCCCCTCTACCTTGGGTAAGCAGGTGGTGAAAGATAGGAGGTGTGGGCTACTAAACTCCTAAACAAAAATAGCTTCATATTATATAGAAAATGCCATGCTGAGAATGACAGGAGAGCAAATCCAGGCTGAGGAGCTACTTCTGCATTGGTTGCCCATGGAAATCCCTCCTGCATCCTCTGGTTGGGCACAGGCCAGCTCCTGCTCCACGTCAGGAGAACATCCGGCATTCCTGTCAGGATCAATCCCAACCAAGCACTGGAAAAACAGCATCTTGCTTCCCTGGAGGGAAGGGGACTAGAGGGAAAGAAGATTTTAGCTCTTTGCTAAAAGCTCGATTAGCAGTGTTGCGATTGCAACAGTTGAGATAGCCGAAAATATATTAAAATATTTCATTTTTTTCTCCCTGCAGTTTTTAAGAAGCTTTTCCCTCAGTGGGGGAGAGAGCTAGCAATACCTTCAATAGCAGAACGAAATTTAAAGCCCAGCTCTTTCTGCTTATTCCTTTAAGCTATTCCATTCCCCTTTATGTTCTTCCTGCTTACACACATCTGTCTTCTTCAAAGCTTAACCAGCTCTGACACACCTGACCTTTCCATTAGAGTGCAACGGTTAGATGTGAAAGAAAAAACCCTTTACCTACAGCAAGTAATTCTTTGTTTTGCTAGTCCCACGCCTGAAAATTTTCCTGCTGCAAAAAGCAAAATGGTTAGCAACCTTTTCCTCTCTTTTGAAGAAGGGACTGTCATCCTTTAGTTTGGAAATAAAGATTTATCTTTATTTTGTCAAATAGACACGATTGTTGGTTATTTTTTAAAAGAGTGCTACCAGAAGAATTAAGACACTATTGTCTCAGAAATATCAAGAGCTCAGAAATTAATCTGACAACAGCTAGGAGTGGTGGTTGCGTTCAGTTAATGCTGTGAATCTATTTAAAGATTTTTCTTTTCATATTCAATTAATAACTGTTAAACCTGTTCAACAGTCATTACTCTGACCAGGCCCATTATATTCACGGGAGAAAGGCTTGTTTCAGCTATCCACACATGCAAAGTTCAGTCCCTTTTATCCAGAAGATCTGATAAAGTCACTGTATTTGATGAGCATATGGCCGTGGTTTTTGGCTGCAATATACGCCAGCAGTGCTCTCCTCCACTTGGTGGGTATGGTTGTATTTTGCATACACCAGAGCACACACAGCTCTGATTTAGAAATTTTGAAGGATAATTTCTATGGAAACTTATCCCATAGATGGGGAGAATTAAAGGCTGAGGGGAATTATTGCTAATAGAGTCTGATCTCAACAGGCAGGCTAGCATTTCACTCGGTAATATTTGCATCAGGCACATACCTCATAGCTGTGCTGGAGCATATCAACGCAACACTTAAGGAAACGACGACCCCCATTAGTAAATTAGCTTAATTATTATCAGAATGAAAAAAGATGTGGTTATCCCCAGCGTGAGTCCTCACGGGCACCATCAGCACATGGATAACAACTTCTGGGACTGCCATCCAAAGCTCCAATTTAACGGGCAGGGATGGGTTCAGGTGTAATACACAGCACCCCAAAAGCCGAGCCAGCCGGGCTGGATCTCCACTGTTTTCCAGAGGGAACAGGGCACAAACTGGCTCAAAGGCACCTCTGTTCACACCCCGTGTACCCCAATGCAGGGCTGGTCTTTTAGGCTTCACACGAGGAGGCTACAACCCCAGGAATCGGTGGCAGGCGGCGCGTGGTTGCTAAGCAAGTTGCTAAGTGAATTTGTCAATACCAATTAATCCTGGAGGCTACTCCTCCGACACGCGAGCACAGCCAGGACGTTCTGCACCCAGAACGTGATTAATAACCCCAACTTCAGCATCACAAGCGGCCGGCGCTTCCGCTCCGTGCTGCAAATGCCAACGGAAAGCCACGGAGCCGGTTCCCGTCGGGAAAGGGGCTGCATGGCCCTCCTCAAGACCTGCACATGACCAGAGATAAGGAACAACACTCAAAAGCTTATCCATACACCTAATATTTTCATTTGACAGAAGGCAATTGTTCCTGTTATTTTTACTGCACTTTAAGTGAAGAGTGGGTTTTTTCAGCAGGGAGGTTGGCTGGGAAGGAAAAGAAGCATTTTCCATTAAAGTTTTTCAAAGAAACTCTGATGGTTTCATTCACTTCCCCTCCCACCCCAATTTATTTTCCAACTCAAAGAAATGAAAATTATTACTTAGCTGAAATTCGAATTCTTTCATAGTTGAATAATGCTTGTTTTTTAACTGGCATTTTGTCTCCGCTGCACCCTCAGTTCTTCCCCTGCTTCTTCTCCCATCCTTCTTACCGGGCCAAGCCTGGTTTTCAGGTTAGCAGAAAACACCCTTAGCCACCAGCGCCCTTTGGGGCGAGCAGTTGAGGCTGCCAAGGGTGACACGTGCAGCTCTCCAGCAGCATTCCCAGGGGAGCAGCAACACGTCACGGCCTCCACCACCAAAACCAGGGAGCCTCACTCCACAGGTTCACCCTACGGGCACAAAACCAACAGCTGCAGCTGAGGATGGGGAAAACGTGGCCAGAACAGGATGCAAGACTACAGGAAATAGTGCGGAAAGGGAAGGCTTCGCTAATGATGAAAACAAAAGGTAAACCCCAAAGACCTACCCAAAAGCTTTTTGTTCTGGAGGCAGGAGATCAGCAGAGCAGCATCAAATCCCACAGGCAATTTACGGAGCTCTTCTCCGAGTGCAGCCTGGTGCTCTCGGCTCCCTGCCTCACTTAAAACATCATCTCTGTTCCCAAATAACCCCCAAACCCACAGTGACTAATGAATAAGGAAACGACGAGGTTGTTGTTTTACTTCCCATTTCCAACACTCACTCTGCATTAGCTTCCATCATTTCACATGGCACTTGATGTAACACGATGTGGCAGAACATACCCCGATCCAGGAGTGAACCCTGATGCGATGCAGGTTCGATGCCTTGGACTGAAACTGCTCCCTCCTTGTGCTGGCTGCCTTTGAGCCACACTTTCTGGTAGCGACAGGCTGTTAGACAAATGGAAGTGATTTTTATGCATTGTTTTGCTGCAGCTTGCATTCTTTTTTATTCAGCTCGCTGCTCAGATCGCCTCGTTGACAAATACATAAATCCCATTATCAATTAATGATTTTAGCCCCGTGTCCTACACTCACTTTACTCCCCAGTGCCAGCTACACACATTAGCTTGGGTAACAGTCAGAGGTAATTGTATTTTATTTATTTGTTTTGAGGAACAATGGTATTCACTTACAGACAAATCTCAGCCCTTTGCAAAGATGCAATTCTGTTTTCAAATTGAGTCTGTCATGAGGAGAGCTAGAAAATCACGCGCTGCTTTTGCTCAAGATGAAACTCCATCCTTCTGTCATGCTTGTGTTTTCTTCCTCTGAAGGGGGAAAAAAAAAAAAAAAAAGGCATTTTTCTTAGCACCTAGGGTGTCTGGCAGGCCTTGCAGTCTTAGAAGCAGGATGTCTGTAGACTCTTGATGTGCTTAGTCACTATTTAAAGCCTCACCCTTCTGACATACTGCAGTCCAAAGTAAGACCATGTTCTTTCTTAGACGCCCAGCACACTATAGAAATGGTCAGGATCACATATTGGAATGGTCTCAGGGTACAAATATATTCTGGAACAGCCATTTCAGTAGCAGCTTTTTTTGAGCTGTCGTTTCTTGGTGGTCATTAGTTTCGGGTACCTCCAATTCTGAGGCAGCCAAAGAGGTTTAATTTTGCAGAGCAAGTACCCTGGACCATTACAAGCAGGAAACTCAGAAGTCAGATGCCTTGTGAATCCAGGTAAATTAATGCCTGGTGTTCCTGAAACCCTCTGCAGAAAAAAATAACATTAACACTGTAAGTGCAGGCAGAGGCAGAACCGCATGAACCATTAATGAGACTGCAAAATAAAGAAGAGGTAAGCTTCATTTAGCCTCTGTTTTCTGCCAGCAGAGATGGAGAGTCTTTCTGAGCAGCCGTGACCATCCTACATGTTAACCGAGGAGACACGAGACACAGTTGGCAAGACACATTAGCATCTTCCGCTCTGATAATTAGTTTAGCAAAAAATTGCGTTGTCTGTTTGCTTTCATTGGAAAGCAATTACAACTCCTAAAGAAAAAAGAAGAAAAGAAAACCAAAAAAAGCTCACATTAGGTGCTCTTCATAAGACAATAAACAATAGCGCTCCCAAACAAGGTTTAAAAACTATTCGGCGCATGAATAATTAGGACAAACCAGGTTGGAAGCCAAATGCATTATTTAGTAATGGAATTAAACTTGCTTAGAAAAAGAAACGTCTATTAAAATCCACAGAATGTGTAGGTATCACGGCAATACATATAAACCAAGGCAAGTGTTGCATTGCATTGGGATGCAGTTCAGGTTTTGGCAAATATGCCCCATGTGGCATGGTCAGTGATGGAGATCTACTCCATCTACGTAAGGAGAAAAGTCAGAGCAAAGCCATGTTGCACAGCAGGTGTTCATCTAGCAGAGGGGCCAAAATCAGAACCAACTGCTGAACTTTTGGTTAAGAAATCTGAAATCCTCCATGTTACCCTCAGATTGTCCATGCTTGCATCCAAAATCATCACTGGAGATGGTTTTCACATTGCAGAGCTATGCAGACAACCCTTCCACAAGAACCCGTTTCCAGGAACGTGGCACTAAAATGCATTTTATTACAGACTGTATTCTCTTTAGTGGCATAGATATCTATTATCTGGCTAAAATATCTGTTAGCACAAAAGATTCAGAAAAAAATAGACTATGGTTAGCAGCCTCCAGCAAAACAAACAGAATGCACTTGACAAAACTTGCAGCATATAATGAAATGCCTCGGAAGTCATTCAGTGTTTAAAAACTAGGACAAATTATGCTGCAAGAAGCAGAATATGTAAACGTGGCGAGGAGCTTCATCTTATATTCTGCCTTCTGGAGGCAACTCAGTGCAGCCACAGACACTATGGCCTTAGCTGCTCCTTGGGCTGCCACGTCTCTTCCCTGCATCTTTCTGCTGCAGCGAATGGAAAAGGGCTCATTTCTACCAGGAGCTTTGCTCTAACAAGGGCTGAATAAAGAACAAGCGGGAGCTTTGCTGAGATGGTGTTTTGCTCCAAGTTCACAGCCACGCATCTAGGACAGGCATCTTTTAGTGTAAGGTCTGAATAAAGTCGAAGTACAGAGCAGGCTGACAGAGCTGAAAGAAGCCAGTGATCTAAGGAAAATGGGTTTGTAGGTGATACAAAGCTCTCTAGCAGATTCACTCCTAGGCCTCTGTGCCTCTTCGTATTTTCAAAACCTCTTTTCTGCTCGAGGGTCATAAAAGAGGCTGCGATTCCTGGAGCGCAGCTTTGTTGAGTGCTGGGACTCGAGGAAAACCATGACATTAGCCAAGGCCCTGCCAAAACTGCCTGCAAAACCACAGATATCTGCTCTGGGCAGCAAGTTAATCCTCCTTTCAGGCAGCCCTTTGGGAACAGCATGGGAAAGGCTGGGGCTGGCAAGCACCTGTGGGGAATCCTGGAGGATTTGGGGCTGTAAAAGCATTGCACTAAAGGAGTCAATCCCATTTTCCTATCCTTGGATATTGGTCTGGAAGCACGCATACAGCCAGAAAAACAGTCTTGCATCAGGTGCTTCTGCACCCCTTTTCCTGAAAGCTGCTGCACTGGGTTCAACCAGCCATTGCTTAGCTGATGACTACTGCACACCAAAACACAATTGGAATATCTGTCCAAAGGGAAGAAAAACCAGACATTTTCTCCATTTTCTTCACCAAAACACAGAAACCCATGAAGGGTTCCTGAGATATTATTGCAAACTTCAACTGAAATGGGACATTGCTTGCCTCATTAATATTTCAGATGTGTTTGAATGCACTACGGAAAAAAAAAAATGTTACTCAAACAAATTTAGGTAGAAGAAAGAACAAGTTTCATTAAAAAATGAACATGCGCTACACTAAGTCATCCTGAGAGCCAGCCCAATAGTGTCAAAGACAAAACAACCTGGTGTGCTACTTATAAGGCAAAATTACCTATTCATTTTGGGAAAAAGTAATCATGCTCACTTAGACACACCAGACAAGCATATGAAAAGAAAAATGGCTTTGAAGCAGCTCCTGATAGCAAATCTAGACAGCTTGAGAAGAAAACTCTGCAACCCAGGTCTCTTGCTTTTTTTTTTTTTTTTATTCTCCTATTTTAAAGTATACATTATAAAGTCTATTAAAGAAGTGTTGCTAATCAGCAATTCTATTCCCCTTGTTACATAACATTTTTGAGTCTGTAAAGAACCATTAAGGCAATACAGCTCATTTTACCCCGGTCCTACACACCTGAGTAGGAGATGAGCCACAGCCAAGAACCTTCCTTATTTGCAAAGAATCATGCAGAGGATCCACCCTCCTTACACCCTGCTTTGGCTCTGGGTGAGCTAACCAGAGCTGGGGAATTTCTCGGGACACCCTCACCTGCACAGCCTGGGTGATCAGCAAACAGCGGCAATTTACACTTTTCTTCACCAATATTCCCCTGATTCTCCACCAGGCCCATGCACACCATGATAGATGCTCTACCCAAACCTCACCAGCCCAGATCGTTCCTGCTTTACTTATTTACTTGCTTCTTTCTTTTCCCCTAGGGAAGAAGATCAAGTTAACCACATAGACCCCAAATCCCAGGGCTCCTTGGTACTTGCACCACAAGAACAGAGCTGAGACAGCTTCGCTGAGAGAAGATTTTCAGAACAAGATGACACATTTTGGGTGAAATTCCTGTGGAAAAGGAGCAGCACAGGGACCACTTACCCCAGCAACCCCCACACCGCACAGCCAGGCGCTACCAGCCTCCCAAAATCCCTTCACAGGTGCTTTATATCCCCGCTCATCCTGGTGCCATTTAAAGGGGACAAAACCCAACAGAGCCATTAAAAAATAAAACCAAAACAACAACCACCACACTCAAAACCGCATTTTTGCAGAGGTGCTGCAAGAACCGAGGCAGCTCCCCCCGCAGCTACAACAAGGACGTGTGGGGATCCTTGTGGAGATATTCTCCAGAGGTCAGGAGCAGCTTGGGCGAAGCCAAGCACGGAGCGGAGAAGGGACGGGCGGCCGCGGGCCTTGGCGGCCGCGCAGGCCCCGCCATGCCGGCGCCTCCGGAGCGCGGCCGCCCGCCCGGCGCCGCGAGCTCGCCCGCCACCTTCCGTCCTTGCGAGGCTATAACTCGCCTCCGTGGGCGCTTCCCTGCCAGCCTGGCAGCCGGGCAGGGCCGGCTTTCCCGTGGGATCTGCTTCCCGAGCCCCCTCCCGCGCCCGGCCGCCATGAAGGAGGCTCTGAGGAGGCGGCATTTGCCTCTCAGTGATTCCCGGGCCGCAGCGGATGGGAGGATGAAGCCGGCACCACGGCTTCAAGCACCTGTGGTGACAGCATTTTGTCCCCAAGGATCATGGATGAGGGAGGGAATGTCCCTCCCGGGCTGGTTTTGCATTAGGCCTGTTGCAAAGCAATGCGAAACGGCGGCTGCGGGGCTTCAAATTCCGGTGCCTCGGAATTATGGATGGATCTCAACGCTGTCTCCACGATGGGCTTTGTTCAACGGGCAGATATGCAAAAGTAGCGCCTTTTTGCTGGCGGGATGCAGGCTTTGGGAAAGGGAGACGCGTCTGGGGATGCTGATGGAGGAAGAGCAGGAGCGTTTCCTGCATCCTCAGACTTGTGACTGGAGGATAATTGAGAAAAATCATCCTGAACAAGGACCGCTGAACAATGGCAGCAAATTGGGTTGATGCTCCAAATGGTCCTCAATTACTCCGTGGAAACGCTAATTGCAATAGTTCCTTTCTCCAACTCAGTCAGCACAAATTGCAAAACCCCGAGATAAGTTTTTCTTTCTTGGCGAGCCATCTGTCATGCTAATGCACCTCCTTGCTGAGCGCTGGTTTTTCCTTTGTCACCATCACAAAGAAAGCGCCAAGTCTCCCAAACCCAACCCAGGTCTCCACCAGGGCATGGGATTTCTGTACCCAAAACAGCAGCGCCAACAGCCCCAGACCTGCCATGAGCTGCTTGGTGGTGGGATTAGCAATAGCCAGGTACCATCCTGGAGCAGGGGAGTGCATATTGCTCTAAAACGGAGTCGAAAATGGGGCCATTGGCTGCTTTTTCTGTTTTTTTTTTTTTTTTTTTTTTCCTTCCTGCAGATTGATTTATCCTGATACATGTGGTTGGATCTCAAGATGCATCAGTCGTTGGATGTGGCTGATTTTTCTGTCCCATCTCCTGTGCCTCCATGCTTTTTTCAGACAAGTCGGTCAGTTATTTCCTTGTCCCAAGCTTTAAGCAAGTGGAACGCATCTTTCAGTAGTCCATGTTGCAGCCTGGGTGATGCAAAGCACGTTTCGTTTCTAAATATACTTTCTAGACCCATTTTTGTGTTTAGCTTTGTCTGCATGAAGCTGTTGCCTTTCCTCTGTCATGGTACTACTTAGGTAGCACTTTAGAGGTCTTGCATTCTGTCCTGATTACACCTTTTGTGTAACAGTCCCATTCCTGGAATGTCTGGGAAGGAATTCCTGGTCTCTTTTCACTCTTCTTTCCCCAAAGAAGGTGGTTTCTGCAATGCTGACATTGTCAGTGTGTGCATGTGCGACTTGGTGAATGCTGGTTGATGGGTCAGTCCTTTGCCATTGCTTTTGAACATTGTGCCCTTTCAGCTTGATGTAGGGTACAGGATTTAACAATACCAGAGAACTACAAAGTCACTGAAAATAGAGAGCTGCATGAAAGAAAAAGGACAAAAAGATGGTCGTCCAAACACATCTCCACCACACAGGGGAGCACAGAGCTACTGGGTGCTGGTGTCTCGCTGCTTGTGAAACTTTTTGTTGTCCTAATACATCTTTAAATGTAAAACAATAAATTAAGATTATTGCTAGGGGGTTAAAAAGGGAACTTTTTCAAATAAAATCTGGCTAAATGCCATCTGAAAGCATCTCGCCAGCCATTCTCGGGAAGTCCCTGCCAAGCTTGACCATGCTGCGTGTTCCTAGAAATTCCTGCTATGGTTGCTGTGGGGGATGCAAAGGAGACCAGTGCCGGTAGCCGCTGCCTTCCTCCTGGCACACAGTGTGTTTCAGGGCCCCTTCTCGCCCTGGCTGCCCCTGGACATCGCTGGAGAGGAAGAAAAATCATTTCAGAGAGTTTAAGCCACATCCCCAGCCTCTACTGGCTGCTGTTCCGGCATCGGTGCAGGAGGTGGTGCCATGAAACAAGCACCGACTTCGAGCGAGCGGAAAATGAGTCCCAGCTCTTGAAAGAGTCGTTTTCCTCTAAGGAAAAGAAAAAAATCTGCCTGTAACAAAGTGTTTTCGTATTCCTATAATGAGCCGTTCAGTGTGGAACCTGCTCTGCAATATTTTTAATTCAAAAAAGAAGGTAAATGTGTTTGTAAAACCACGTTTTAAATCATTGGACTGTCTTCTCTTCTGCACTTAATCTTCCAAACATCTTCTTTCCTGTGTTGCTCCAGCACAGAAAAAAAAGAGAGACATCTTTTGCTGGATGTAAAAGGGTATTGTTAACAGAAAGAATAATTCTGCCCTCAGAAAAGAAGAAAAAAAAAAAAAAGAGCTAATCAAACAAATCCAAATTCTATCTCATTAAAGTGAAATGAAGAGCCCAGGATATAGCAAGTCCTAAGACCCGGTTATAAGGGGGCAGCACATCCCAGTGATTCCCATGCAGATGGTTTGGTCTCGGTTCTGTTATTGGACCTATTTAAAGTGTGCATGTTGCTCCTGAACACGCTCATACCCCGCTACACTCTCACTCGTTACCTGTGTGTTGGTAGAGGGGCTGAGGAGCAGCTTTGCCCTGTTGTTCAAGAGCTTTTGGGGAACAAAAGTTGGTAACACAGGCCTGGAAAAATACAAATACGCCAGAGCTGAGAGATGGTGGAAAAAAAAATGAAAAGGGAAATAAAAAAGAAGAAAAAAAAAAACAGGAGTGTGTAGGTGGCGGTGTTATAATCCAGGCTCAGTCATCAGTTCAACGTTATTAAACAATGTCTTAAAATAGTGGCCATAATTATTCCTATAGAAAGCTCAATCTGGAGAGTTTTAAGCGCTTTCATTTCTCTCCTCCTTCAGTCTGCTCTGCTGAGCCCTATGCTCATCAGCAACCAGGTAGACAGTCCTTTCCCAAGCAAAATGCCCCCACCGTTCGGCTCCCCTTCCCAGAGCTGGGATGCAGGGCTCATCCACCCTGGGGGCTGGAAAACTGTTCCTGTTGGGCAGGAGGAACCAGATGGAGACGAGTTGCAGTTGCTGATGAGCTGCTGAAAGAAGAGCAGTCTTGGAAGAATAAAAACAAAGCAAAATCTGCCTCCCGCACACTATTTTGCAGAGGGATTCGGGTGCCCTGTCTATGGGCAACTCCTGCCTAGGAATCATCCCCACAGGCCTCACCCCACAGTGCCAGGCTTGTTTGACATGAACGTCATTTTTATTGCATTTTTAATTGCAAAAAACGTATTTACATGAATAAAATACGGCTCACTTGAGGATATGACCTACTTTCTATGGAGAGATAAAACAGCCTTAGGTTTGTATTTTCATTGCGTTTGTTTCAACTCAACTACACCAGCCAGAGATGCTGAAGCAGATCAATAGGAAACCCACAACTGCCAA
Source organism: Nothoprocta perdicaria (assembly GCF_003342845.1). Lineage (NCBI taxonomy): Eukaryota > Metazoa > Chordata > Aves > Tinamiformes > Tinamidae > Nothoprocta > Nothoprocta perdicaria. The sequence continues at coordinate 3,457,521 of NW_020455710.1, forward strand.
GTTGCTTTTTTTTTTTTTTTGTAAATAACATTTGGATTGAGACAAATGTGAGCTGCTACATCTCCATGGTGGAGCCTCTAACCTTCAGATGTGGCAGAGCAGTTTTGACAGTGCATAATTTATAGGGAACTAAATAATTTGATGAGGGCTTAAATGTACGTGTTCTGAACTGCAAGAGGGACCTCCTCTGTTTTTCTAAATTATGAACAATAACGCTAAATAATAGATATTGCTATAAACAGAGACTGACCCTTACTGACATGCCAACATCACACTTAAGGCACTGATTTCCTTGCTCACGTGTGTGACACCGATAGCATCAGAAACGTCCGCCTTCCCCACTGACACCAGATCTGCAAGCTCTCCTGCAGATAAGCAGAATGACATTTCACTGCTTAATCAAATTAACTCTTACTAATTAAATCACACCTTCCTGCTTTCTCCAACAGATTTTCCTCCCTCGAGTTGCAGCAGGAGGCTGGTGTGTGTCAAAATGCAAGGCGGATAGGAGCGTCTCCAAGTTATTTTTCCTTGAATCAACACCTCATTAAAGATATTAGCACGATGGCAAAATGAGACATTTGTGGGCACTTGGCTTTGCTCTCCCCTTGCTCGTGCACCTCAGTTCTTCTGTTGGGCTTCTATTGGGCTTCTTTACAAGCCCAATATAGGGGCTTTTAGGCATGCACATTAGGAGGGCTCTTGGTTAGCAGGGCACTCAGTGTGTGCTTAATTTTGGCACACATACAGAGCCCACCATAGTCCAAGAGTCACAAATGTGCCTGGGCACTTGTCTGATTAGGAGCAGAGAACTGACCCGCAGGTTGGGGATTTGTCTACCTGTGCTTTTCCAGGTGCTTGATTGCAGTTAGGCCTCGTTAGGGTAATAAGGGCTTGGTTCCAGAGCGATCAATTTTAGCAAAAATTAAATAAGCCTGGCCTAAATGGAGGTGATGGTTGGGACAGCTCTTTGTTGGGCGCAACAGCAAAACTAAACCAAGGTTTGCCCAGCTGCAGGTCCGAGTGTGCTCCAGGCAAACCCCTCTTCTGCACCCTGCTCACACATGGTTTCCCTCTCAGAAAAATGAATTCACGCTGCCTTAACATTAAAGATTAAAAGCAGCTGCATCTCATTGCAGCCAGAAGATTTATCGGGCGCTCGCGTCAAAAATGATGGCTTACTGGGGAATAACCTTGGGTGCTGGCACTGCACAGTCTCGAGGCTTATTAATCACCATTTGTGTGTGAATAATCCTGCTTTCCCTGGAAAGGGAGAGCCAGGTGAGGTTGGGGGATTTCGGAGGTGCTTTGATTAAAAATGCCAGACTGCGCCTGGCGAGCGCTGCACTACAAATCACCTGGAGCTTGGGAACAGCCGTTTAGAGCTGATGTGTTCCCTAAACACAGCCCCTGGGATAGCAGCCTGGCAATGCAGCCAAGCGGGGCTACTTTTTTGATTGAAATGCTGCTTTCCCATATTACAAATAATCAGAAAAAGAAAAGAAGAAGCGGGGGGAGGTTGGGGGGGGAAGTGTCTTTCTTTTCATACCAAGTTTGCTAGATGAATTGGTCAGAGACTCAGAAAAGATGAACTGTTGTGAAACCAGGCAGAAAAGGGAGCAGGAGAAGAGGTTTATATCATGCTGCTGATTGCCACCAGACTACGTGATAGAAATGCCAGAATATTGGCTGGCAGGGAGTGCTGCTGCCCAGAGGCCGGGGCGATGGGCACCGTCACACCATGCTCGTGACACCCGTGCTAAAGCCCATGCTGTCTGCTGCAGTTCAAAGGCCATCCCGAGTGACATTTTCCCCTCTAAAAAGAGGGGAAAAACAGCTGTGTTGAGGTGATTGCATTACAATTAAAAGATGCACATCCTGAGGTAGCCACAGCTGGAATCACCGGCCACGGAGCTCACTAGATTGCAACATATCAGACACACCAAAGCTCCCATACGGATAAAGCAAGGAGGCAGCCTCTCCCTTTCCATGAGCTCCCGTAGCCATGGGAACAGTTTGCAATTTGGGAACGGTCTGCAGGCTGAAATCCGCCAGGCAGCGATGGATAGACATCCCATGCTTGGGAAAGGTCGGGTGACACCAGCAAGTGCAGGGAACTGCTCTGCCCACCCCACGGGCTCTGCCCTTCAACCCATGGGCAGAAAGGAAAATCCAAGCGAGGCCAGGAGCTCTCGGGAGGGCTGGGTCTCCTTTGCCCTGGCTGCAAAAGGAGACTCCTGGGTCTCTGTTGCCCTGGCTGCTCTGGGCTTCCCTCAGTGCCTCCGCGCTCAGCAACGTTTCCCGGGATGCTCCTGAGCAGTGAGCTGAGTCACCCCCATTCCTGTGACACCCGGGGTTACAGAAAGGGGATTTGATAAAAAACAAGCAAAGAAACAAACGGGAAAATTACACGTGCGGGACACTGTGACTCTGAGGGCTTCCCTCCGGGCTCCGCTTGGTGACCAGGCTCCGCGGGAGGTGCAGTGGTCTCCTCCCATGTTATTTCTTTGGGTACCGTCTATCCCCCCGGTGTCCTGAACTCCATATGTCCCCCAGCCTGCTGAGCTGCACTGGGGGATGTTGAGTGGGAGGCTGATGGCAGGTGAAAGAAGCTTTAGCCTGGTGTAGTATTTAGAAGTGTCAGCACAGTGAAATTTTTATGTATTTTTTATATATATATATATATATAAGGCAGCTTTGAATTTTTTTAACTCTTAATTCTGGTAATTTGGTCTAATCGTCAAAGTTCAAGCTCCTGTGGGCATGTGCACCAAGGATCCCAACACCAATTACTCATTCACACAAAATGTGAGATATTCTGCTTGTAAGAGTGCAAGCAGCCTTCTACGTAGTGTTGCCCAAGCAATTATCTTTGTAAGAGCCGGCGGAGAGACCTGTCATGTCCTGTTCGAGGTGCGAGAATGGAGCTGGGGGGCTCGAGGACTTAAACCTCGCAGGTGTTAAACCTCTACCTTTCAGCAGAGCTGCGCTTACGGAGAAGGCTGTGCTCCCTGGGGAAATGTGTGAACTCCTGGGCTCACAAATGGAGCCACACGATGATCTCTCCTGCGAATTAATATAATTTAGTTTTCTAATTTGCCCCTACACTGTTAAATCTTCTGGGACCCTGGGAAGGGTGTGAAGTTTTCCAATGTTCTCTATAACATAAAATATCTGCCCACATAAAACGAAGCATTTTGTATCTAAACAGTATAAAGGGAAATTCTACCTTGGGACAGAAATGTCTTAAGCTGTGTGGGATTCACTACATTGAACAGTTCTTCCACACCACAGACAATAGACACTGGGACAACCCTCATGGTTTTCTGAGCACCAAAACTATCCTGGTCTTGGAAATACACAAGGTCTAAGGTCCCTTCTGAGAATATTATTGGGAACATAAAGGAACTATCAAGAGGAAAATGTAAATGCAACAGCTTTGAGCCACCAAAACCTGCAACAACCTAGAGTGAAATAATCCTTCCTAGCAGGGCTGCAAAGCTGCTGTTCCACCCTGCTCTGCAAGTGCCTGGCTGGTGCTGAAGGGCCGGCAGCTCCAGAAGGGCCAACAGCTCCTGGATATTTCGGGATCCACTGGCCGGTTTTAACCGAGACAGCCCTGCTGTGACACTGCTTGCATAAAGCTGGACAGGGAGCTTAGAGCCTGTAAATTAAAAGGCTGGGCTTTACCTTTAGCTTGGGTGGACGCATGAAGGGCAAGGACACGCTGGACAGTATGGCTCTTTTTTCTTTAATGCTTGAACATTCCTAGAAGCTGACCTGTTACATAAAACGTACAAATTGTCTTTTAGAATGAGAAACAGATGCTGGAGGGAAATACAAAAATTAAGGGTAGATACAACTGTACTTACAAAAAAGATGTCCTAGTTTTAAAACTTAGCAAATTAAGGGGAAAATGACACTAAATATACATTACTTTCCTTGTTTGAAGGAACTGGACAAGAAATAATCTTGTATGAGAATTGTCTGGCATATACACCTATAGTGAGGTCCCACAGACCCCTGTGGTGTCAGAGTCAACGTGGATAGTGGCTGCTACTGCAAGACTTGGACCCTAGTTTGGCGTCATTAATAAATAATAAACAAATAATAATAAAACAGTGCAACATTCATTACATATTATGTTACAAATAAGGTCCAAAAGTGCATATACTCTACTTGTTTAAATTACAATGAGATGAAACAAGCTCAAACGTACCAAGAATCCTGGAGGGCTTTGTTTTGAGCAAATGTATAATTTCAAAAACATGTAAAATAAGAGGAACAGAAGCAAGGGGTTTAACAAAGCTTTCTTCTGCAAGGTGACAACCTTGTACTTCCCACCGGATTGCATGAGGGAGCATTACCTTTCTGCTCCCCATCCTTCATTTACAATTAGATTGATATTCACACCCTGGCAGTTTTTGGTCCTCTAAGACAAAAGTGCATCATAGGAAATTTGTAAAATTAAAAACTTCAAAATAAGACTCAGAAGAAGTAATGCACGATGCAGCTAAAATACCATGTTCTGCAACAATAAACTGTGAGACAATTACTTTGCTACAGTGGACTAGCTTCATTACTTTCAGCTATGCCACTTTACACCAGTTTGGGATCTTGGCTTTAAATAATTTGCACTTCCATCCAGGTCACTCTCAGGCAGCCGTAATTTCCCTTAACTCTCTACCTACAGTTTCCTATGGGATGGTTTTAGGTAGTTTTCAGCTGTACTGAAATTCTCCCAGTTCCTCTTTAGACCTCCAGACTATTGGACCAGTAAATTTGGGTGTCTGACCCACGCTGGAAAACGAAGGCATCCCTGGGTTGAGGTGCAGGAGGGTCTAACCTGGGAATAGTCTGCAAGTAGCTCTACAGAAACAACCTCCTTGACCTGGTGACGTGTAATTGAGCTAGTTCCTGTTCCTGCCTGATTAAAACCCAGCAAAGAGAGGTATCAATCAGTAAATATCAAAGCAAGTTACAATTTGTATTTTTCTAATGGTGACCGTTACTTGTAAATTGACACAAATGCTTTAGTCCAACTGCCCTTTGGGCAGTAAATCCACAAATAAATGATTCAGCCAAATGTACAAACTTTTGCAGCCTATCTAAAACAAACAAACAAAAAAAACGCATTTTCTTCATGTTCTTTGTTCTAATTGATTATCTTTTCTCTCCCTTTTCTCTAGCCCAGCCCTGGATTTATTCCACACGCAGAACGACCACTTGCTCAGCAGCACGTGGCACATGTGGAAGAGCTGCAAGAAAAGGGCTTTGGAGAGATTTCAGCCTTACAGGAACGATTAAAAAAAATAAATAAATAAAGGAAAATATCCCAATTGTCTTGGTTATATTATTGGCTATATAACCAATCTCTACTGTTATATTTATGATCCTATAAATACAGAATTGCCCCGAAATAGTGGCCTACAAAATGACAAACGGAGCCGGGGCGCCCGCAACGGCGCCGTCTTCGTGGCGAGGACGGGGAGAGGCGCGTGGCGCTCAGCACGGGGACGAGGACATCTGGTCATACTCGGGGCACTTGAGCAGCGCCGGGTAGTTACTGTTCATCTGCAGGGACGCCTCGCTGGAGATATCCGAGGGGCTGCGGCCCCGCGCCCACGCGTCCGGGTGCAGGAACTGCCCCGAGTAGTCGGAGCAGTTGCTCAGGCGGGGCCGGTAGAAGCTGGGGTGAGGACGGTAGATGTCCTCCGCCGTGTATCTCTTCATGAACAAGTAGACGGACATCACGCCGGCACTCTGGAGAGGAGAGAAAGAGAGAGACCCGTCCGGCTCCTGCCTCTGCTGCCGGCACAGCGAGGAAAAGCGGCTTTCCCTGCTCGGATAGGGGCACCTGAGACAAGCCCTGCTCTTCCCCATGCTCCCGGAAGCCTACAATAATCACCAGGCAGTAACAGCCTCTCCTCCTGATCCAAGCACCCAGCAAATCACCGGTCTCATGAGCGCTCCAGGCTCAGCCTCTCTGCCCCCTCTCTACACCTGCCTCCCACCGTGCTGTGAATTACTCACCTCATCTCAGGGTCTGCCTTTAAAATCCATCACCCCCCTTTTTCCTGACAGCCTCTGGACAACAGCTACGCTAGTGCCCAGCACCTGAGGACAGAATACACTCCTTGCAGGCACATCACAGAGCTCCCAGTGGCCAGTACCTCTGTGAGAAGGAAAGAGATAGCAGAGAAAGCAAAGGACCATCCGTATTTGTAATTGAAGAAAGTTTCAGAGTCCTTGGTCCTGTTGAGCATCTCATCATTAATGCTGGAGATGTACAGGACCAGCCCCACCACCAGCGACAGACCTGAGGAGACACGAGGGAGAAAGGCACTTCATGAAACGCCCTGTTTTAAACCCAGACTTGGAGGTGAAAGTGCAAAGGGAAAGGCTGTGCTTGGAACGACTGGGGAAACAGGCTGCTCCCTACTGAACTGAGCCAGGGCATTTATATCATTTCACTCCAACCATTATGTTCTGAAGCAGGTTCCTCTGAACTGTGCGCTGTGTGGGAGCCTGCTTCAAAGCTCAGTTGTCACAGCTATTTGTTTAACACTAGGATAACACCATGAATAAAACATTCGCTTGTCTGATGTAGACATATCCTGGCTGATTATTTTGAGGTTTCAGATCTCTCCTGTGACTGACTTATTGAGAGACGGAAGTGTCCTCTCCCCAGCCCATGCTCACAGGGGCTGCTCCTGGGGAATAACTCTGGGTTCTGTGGGTGCTTTTCCTCTTTTCCTCCTGCCTCCAAGCGAGTCTTGCTAGGAGACAGACACAGATACTGCCAATTGGGGTATGTGGGGGTCACGCCAGGAGCCCCCCAGACATCAGCTGGGGTGAGGAGCCAAAGAGCAGGTCATGAGAGCACTGAAAAGTACCCAAATGAATGTCCCCTATGGTCAAGAATTTGCTGCTTCTTTCTAATTACATGCAGTGCACAGGATGTGATATTAACATTGATTTTCACTTTGTCCAGCAGGGCTTGCACCCCCGAGGCCAGTGCTCACCAGCCGGTCACATCCACGAGCCCCGCTCGCCTCATCGCGGTGCTCATGTAGGGGCAGGGCAAAAAGAAGACTTTGACAAATGCCCAATTCCCCTTCCCTCCTCCAAAGCATTGACATCAATGGTCCCAAGCTCACAGCGTTGTCTTTTCAGCATTGCTCTCAGCCTTTTCCCTGCGTGCCATTAATTTGCTACTCTCAATGGCAAATTCTGCATACAAGATTACCGTGTGAACCTGGCTCAGATTTCGGTTGTACCACGTAAGCTATTTCCACCTGTGGCACCTGTTTTACCTCTGGACATACCTTAAATTGAAGCATAATATTAATACTCATAATACATTTACATTCACTTTTATGAATTATAATATTCATTAAAATATAGTTTATGGTAAATGGGGTTTCATGACCCTCCACTACATCAGAGAGAAGCCTGTGGTAAAACCCGACAGATGTGTGATCCAGGGGAATTTCTGCAGGCAAAACTCACCAGACAGGATGAAGAAGATTCCAGACACAAAGGCGAGGATGGTCCGGTGAGGCCGAATGTGGCCGATGTTGCTCAGTATGAAACCAATGAACATGAAAAAGAGGCTGACCAAAGGGAAGGGAGTAGCAGAACGAATCATCTCTGATGGGAGAAGAGCAGAAGAAGATGCAATAAGTTATAATGTCCACGGCTGGATAGATGGCCCCACCTGCCCTGTCCTGCTACCACCTCGTCCCTCCTTGCTCCCGTTACCTTCCCTGGCCCTTGCAGGGTGTCCCTCTCCTCAGGTGTCTTTGCTAACCAGACGGCTGAAATGGCATTTTGACAGAAATATCTGTTAACGTCTGCATTTCCAAGGGTCTCCATGTGAAGCGCTAAGTAAGGGGAAAAAAAATCCCACCCATGGAACCTGCGTTTTTCTCCAGTATGGCTGCAAAACTGTTTACCCAATACTTTTACTTATTAAATCAAAGATGACTACCGAATTTATACTGAGAGTTGTGATGCTCCATCTTTAACTCATTGCACTGGGTAATGTGCAAAATTGACCGCTGCAGGAGAAATACTGCTGCAAATTACTGAGAGGAGAATATAAAGCCTCCATAAACAGAAGTGCTGAAAGGAAATTGTACTGTTTACAGCCTCTGTGAGCTTCCTGCCATTAGCAAAGGATGCACTCCGAAATTTCGGAGCACATCAGATGATTCACACAGTAAAAGACGTAGTGGCACCACCTCCTGTGAAACAGGAGTGTCCTCAGCGAGGACACAAAAGCGATTTTTAGGGGGATCCCTAGTGACCTATTGTGCTTTACAGGCTGTGAAGAACGATTCCCCTCCAAGGATCACTTACTCAGGACGTTGATTGTGGATTCAGACGTCATCTGGACATTCATGGGCATGACGTATTCTATAGTGAAGCACCGGCCACGCTCTTCACCTGCAGGAAAGGACTGATTCATGCCTGCAATTTAATTGCAGTTTTTTATTTGTGTGTGCGAAAAGTGGCTTTAACATCAATTTCAGTGCACGCATAAAAACCATCTTGCTTTTTCATGCTGCTTCTATCTTGAGTGCTAGCATTTGGAGCTGAAGAATGTATCTGTTAAGTACAATCTCATGGAGAGACCAGCTTCCTGCCTTTTAAAATGTCCCTGCTGAAAGAGCCACAGCCGGCTGAACAGACAGGAGGGAGGCCAGCGTTTTGCTCAGAAACATATCAGCTCAATCAATACAGTGCTGGTCATTCAGGATTTTTATGTGGGAATAATGAAAAGAAAAAAATAACAGGTTCCAACACGGGAGCGATGGATAAAACCCTTGTTTTCCAACTCCTCTTGCCAATGAATTTAGCACGAGCAATTGCTCTTTTGAATTGTAGAGCTCCAAATCAATGGTTAGATGGCCAGCAAGAGATGGAGTGACAGGTCCTTTCCACGTGAGACAGATTTTTAATACTTGACACAGAATGTTAGTTAATTAAAAAAATATATTTATATAAAAAATGATTCCCTGGAACACAAAAGGACAAACTCAGAAGCCAGAAGATTTAAGGTCCCAACAGGAGAGGTCCCAGAGTCCCTCTCTCCTGGGCCTTTCTTCAAAGCCGTGTTTCAGACTTGACAGCATTTTGAAAGTGTCAATCTGAAACCACCATTTCTTTGGGTTTTATGCTCCCCACGGCCAAGTTGCTTCATCAAAATCAGCATGAGCAGAGGAAACGTTTCAGCTGATCTGAATCTAAATTTTCCAGGGACAAAAACACTTGGTGGGGGGTCATGGGTCCATGGAGGCAGTTCTGGCAGGGGCTGTTGTGGCATGAAGGAACCAGCCTCCCACCTACACGAGGAAGATTTGATGCCAAAGCTGGGCATGGAGTGTTTGCACATCTTGAAACTGCTTGGTAGACGCCTGCAAGCAAAGCCAGGCCTCTAGAAACCCTGTCTGCCCATGCCATTTTCTGCAGAAAACACAGTCAAAACCTCAGCAGTGAGAACTTCTCCGTACCAAGGCCGTACCTGACAAAAAGCAGACCCTCCAGAGCCCCGAGTGCAGCGACATCTTGATCTCCGTGGTCTGGTTTTGGGGCTGCACGGTGCCCTCCTCCAGGTAGAGCCAGTAGTCGGTGCTCACGGAGATGCCCAGGAGGCCGAGGCCGCAGACGGCGAAGACGCTGCTGAGCAGGGTGAGAGCCTTCCTGCCACACGTGCTCATGCCGAGGCGCATGGGGGGCCGCGGCGCCGGGACGGGGTGGCTGCGGACACAGCGGGCAGCGGGTGAGCGGCTACCGCAGCCTCAACTCTTCCCAACTTGCAGGAAACGCCAGTGCCAAACGCTTTCTCCCCGCTACCCCTTGCAAATGGCTTATTTAGGTCAAGCTGAAAGAAGTCATTAAAAAAATCACGGCGTGCGCTGACAGATGGAGTTTGAGCCAAATCCTACCTGACTGTGCCCGGCTCTGCGGAGCGCGCCGCGGAGCGCGGGCAGCCCCGGCGCCCTGCGCCGCTCTCACCGGCTCGGCGCTGCCCGCTCCATCCAAATCCAATACTCCATCCCGCTGCAGATTCAGCGCCAGCTGAGCCCGGCATCCGGCCTCCTCGGTGCCTTTTACCGGCGGCTGCGCGGCTGAGGGCGGCAGCGGGATCGACTCGCTGCTGGAGGGCACTGAGGGACGAGGAGAGCAGGAATCCCGACCTACACAAATACGTATGGGCGACGTGCCCATAGATACAGACCTACACAAATACGTATGGGCGACGTGCCCATAGATACACAGAGCCCTGACTTCCCCACATGTGAAAACGGACCCATAACTGGGGCTGGGGAGCTATGGCTACAGTCCCTTTCTCTGGATACATCTTCTGGGTAAATACTAAAAGTGGAGATTCTCCTTCTCTGGAAGGCTCTGAGTAAATATTATAAGTGGAAATGCAAAAACATCCTGGCATGTTGCTTACGGATACAACTTCTTTTTTTTCTTCTTTTATTTTCGCTAATTTGTAGAAACTAACAGTTCTGAGCGTCTCCTAAGCTAATAAAATGCTACCAGAAATCACAATTGTAGTGCAGCAGGGAAAATGAACAATTAATATAGGGGGAAGAAACGCCATGGAAATGAGAGTTAGAGGAGTAAGAGCAAGAAGAAAGAGATATGAGGGAGATAGGGCGCTCTGGTGAGTGGGAACGAGGCAGATAGCTCTGTTGACTGCTTTTATAAAGACAGTATGAATCACAGATAAGTGCCATATCATGTATATTTTCCAAGGTACATTTTGCTGTTGTTCAGCATTGCAGACAACGAGAGGAAAAAAAAAATTCCAGCTAGACAACAAAGCTACTGAGTTTAACACAGCAGCAGCAGGATGCATCTTCCTGGGCCTTTTTTAAAAATTACACAGGCCTTGTTTATACTGTGTGAAGTTTCAAGGGACAAGAAATAGGAGATGATGGAAGGCTAGGCTCCAAACACGGCACAATATTTAGCTACGGTGCTGAGCTGCGTGATAAGGAAGGCAGAATCATCCTAAACAAAAAGACGGTAACCTCATTTCATTTTAAATGTTTACTCCCAAAATAATGACACACAAACTTTGGAGTGGTGGCAAATGCATCACACATCTCTGGATGTCAGCTTCTGAACTAAGATGGGAATAATTCAGTCACATCTATTTGCACATCCTATGTTTGTTATTTTAGCACATGCTGGTGATTGGGCACCCTGGAATAAAGGTTTTGCTTCCAGTATCGCTGCAGGGAAAGATGATGAGATTTAGCAGTGAGATCAGAGAATGTGACTCCTGCCTGGCCCAGCAGATGACTGGGGATTCATGCTCTGAAATGCTTTTCTTTTGCGGGGGAAATAGATCTTTTTCTTCCATTCCCGATGTAAATATACTAATGCTTGCAGTGACTCTGAGATGCCCAAACCCTGACTCTGAGATGCCAAAAGCTTCACAATGGCACTTCTGCATTTGAAAGCCTCCAAGGAGAAATCTCCACCACACTGCCCTTGTGATAACTACGAGCAGAAGATGCTCCAACAGATCCTTCTTGGCACCGAATGGTTTGCAAGTCAAGCTCTTTCAAAGGAGCTCTCCTCTCTTGCAATGTACATCCCTGGCATTTCTATAAAACCAAAGCACACTATTAAGTTCTCCTACAATTCTGTCTTAGGAAGATCTGATAGCAGGATTCATACAAGAATGACATGATGGAAGTGCAGAGTTACCTTAGAGTCCAATAACTGCATTTACTGCAACACACAGAGCCTACCTGCACCTCCACCTCACTGCAACGGGGAGAGTCTGAGAGACAAAAAACAGTGAACGCTACAAGAAAACCTGCAAATGAGAGAGAGAGACAGAGAGAGGCACACACAATTATCGACACTACCCTGAGTTCAAAGCGGTCTAGTACATCTGGCTATGAAGCAGCTTCAAACGAGGCAGCAGCCTACGACAATTCTCTTCCAAATGAGACGAGGGACTTGGCTCTTCCACCTTTCACACTGAGCAGAGTGTTCCCAAAGGTTCTGACCTACAGGAAAAGGAGGGCGATCCCTTACAGATCGAGCAAACACTCCATCTTATGCTACTGCAAGCACCACTGGCTTTGCTAAAGAATCTTATTTTTTACATTTTTATTTAATGGTTCCTTCACATCAAAAAAAAAAAAAAACCCAAAACATGAAGTATTCCCAGCAGTGATTCTGGGTATTTATGTTCTGTGCACAGAGGAGGAGCAGGAAAGAGAGGGCACTGTTCTGGGAGAAGCACGGGCAGAACAGGACGGTGGTGCTATTTACCTAGGAGCATCAGTCACCGTGCAAGATCATGGGGTTGAAGCCAGGTACACCCTGCTGAGAGGACGAAAAGCACGAAACACGGAAAACATTCCCCGTTTCTTTCCTGGGGAATTATTAGGCAGCAGTTGAAGAGTGGCAGTGAGCTAAAGAATGGTAGTTACAGGGCAGAGAGGCATCTTCTCCAGGAACAGTGCTATATTTTAACAGTCCAGTAACAATGCTGAATTGTTTTAATATGTTGGAAGGGAACAAAATCGTATTTATCTTTATAGCGAACGCGCTATTTCCCAGCCTTTAAAGATGCCCTTTGATCCTGAGATAGGACCAGCAAAGCACAAATCCTCTGACTCATGGAGTCTACCCCTAGTCCACTCTGACCGTATTTTCCAGCTGCCACAACTAAATGAACAGTGTTTACTACAGAGCATTTCATCCCTGTTGGCATTTTGGTGGTAAACGGAGCTCGAATCAATTTTTGGCTCATGCATCATCAACAAAATTCCTTACTGCACATTTTTTATTAGTAAGGAGCCAAAAATCAAAGTAGGGAGTATGTGAAAGTCCAGATAAAGCCATTCAGCAGAAAATAGCTAAGCAGGTGATTCCCTGTGGCCTGTTGTTTGTCAACACCCACGGCTGAGAAAAATACGGTGGTTTGGCAATAATTTATGTTGGTCACCAGGGCAACTCTAATAGCAAGGAAAAAAAAAGGGGTCAGGCATCAAAATGACACCTTTCAGTTTTCTTTTCTCTCTCACACTTTAATTTCCAAGTAATCACTTATTGCTGCTGTGCTAGACAATAAAATCAAGTTTGATGAAGCAGGGGACAGGGATGCAGGGATGATGACAGGGATGCAGGGATGATGAACAGCAGTGACTCAGAAAAAAGCTTTCCAAAGTCCGGTGCCTTCAGAATTAGCAGAGCTCTTAAGAGCAAGAGCTTACAAGGATAAGAACAAGTTGGCTTGATTTTCAGCAGAGATTTAGCTGCCGGTAACCAATTCGAATTGTGTTATGCTTCATGGTGCTAAAAAAGTGAGGCTGTCCAGTTTGAACAGCATTTTTATGACAAATTAAACAAATATAGCCCCAAAGAATTCAGAGAAATAGGACTTTAGAACTGTTCCTGCTCCTTCAATCACACTGCCTCTTGGTAGCAATCCAGGGAATAAGAGAGGCAGTCCACAATGTAACCTGCAGTGCTGTTAATGAATTTTTCTGTCTTGGAGCCATAGCTTTTGATGGGAATTGTACATGTACCTCTCTAGGATGGACACGTTCAGCAGCTGAGAGGAATATTGGCTTGGCTACTAAGTCAGTTCACTAAGATGGGGGTTTAACCAGATGCAGGAGCCATGTGCAGTGTCACTGCTCCACGCTCACAGAAAGAATTATCCCAGTCTGAGTTTCGAGTCCGCACCTCTGTGATCTAACAGGCTGTGTGGATGCTCTGCAAATAAATAAATAAATAAATAAATAAGTCACTGGTGGAGCAGGATGAGTTGCATTGATACAGCCCCGAGTTCAGAGGGGAAACAACATTCCTTTCTACCTGGTGTAGGAGCAGGAAGAGCAGGGCCGAGCCAAGCAGAGGAGGCAGCTATTGATTTTTATGTGGCTCGAGCGCTGCCAATTTCCCGACGCTTGCGACGGGGGGAAGCAGAGCCAGGGTTATCCGAGGAGTCGGGCGGGAAGGCTGTGCTTGGAGGCTGCAGAACCAACGGAGGCTCTGCCTCTGCGACACCAAGAGAGGCGCAAGGAGAGCGCACGACGCAGAAGGGCCGAGGCGGAGCGGGGAGGAAGGGACGTGGTGAAGAGGGGATGTGAAACCCCCTGAGGGAACTCCCAGAGGTACAGAGAGCATCGGGGAACTGGGGAGGAGCCAGCAAATGCGCCAAAGAGGAAGAATGAAGGGAGAATGGGCTGTGATGGAGCTCCACTGAAAGGCCAGGCCCCTGCTAAGCTGTGGCAAAAGAACTGGGCTAGCTAAAAATAAAGGGGCTTCAAGGAGTGCGAGCTCTTTCTCAGGACAACGCACATCCGTGGGCAAAAATAGACAGGTCAAGGAGAGCGGCTCCTTCAGAACAAAACTTTCTTACGCTGCAAGGGTTTGGGCAATAGGACGTGGTCCTGGGGCTCGCTGGAGCCCGTGCCCCAATTTGTGTGTTTGAAGCAGGAGGACACCCCTCTCCACTGTGCAATGCAAGGAGGACCCTCTCCTGGGCAAGCCAAGGCAGCTCTAGAGCACAGTTATACTCTAAATGCTGGTTTTCAGGTGCACCTCACACTTGCAACACAGCAAGAGCTAGAAATCCTTGGAACTTCTGCAGACACAGCCTGTGCAAAGGGCAGGGAAGGGCTGGGCATTTCACATCCCCAAGACAGCAAGGTGCCAAAGGCTGGAATTGGGCAAGCAGCCCCGGCCTGGCTCGGGGGGGCCAGAAGCCCACGAGATGCACTAAGAAGGTCGGCTCCCAGCCGCCCGGCGAGCACCACCGAACCCAACGGTTGGCGTTCGAGTCACTAACAGCAGAACGGGAGAGCAGGACGATCCCAAAAGCCAACAGCAGCCACCACTGAGCTTGAAGCGGGGCAAAGGCTTTGGAGCGGGCTGTGTGAGACGCAGCTTACCGGCCGGTGTCAGCCTTGCTCTGACTTTCCAACGCACTATTGATTTATGGAGAGGTTTTTACCTCAGAGGATCTTGGCATTAGGGAGCGCGAGGCGAGACCTCTTCATCTGCAGCTGGGAACGCGCAGCGCAAGGAGGACAGGAGGATCTTAGGTAAAGCCTCCACAGCTCCCATCTGGAGACTCTGGAAGCTGCAGATGGCCAAAAGCAGCTCTGCAAACCCAGCCACGAGAACTGACGGATTTGGAAAGCTGCATAAAATGGTCTTGATGCTGGAGTTACTGCTCGGGAAGCATGGAAACATGTGCTACAGGCAGGAAAGAAAAACAGCACCCAACTGTCCTTTTTCTGTACAGTAACTGCAGGAAAGTTGGGATGGCTGAAGAGAAAAGCAACATTTCCCCGAGCTGGAACAGCACGGGAAATGGAGGAAGACCAGAGAGATCTGCCCTATGTCCTGTGGCAGGAGTGGTCGGTCTATCCGAGTCCTGGCTGGACAATGTGCCCCTGAGTCCTGTCCTGGGCCACATGGCCCCACAGGACACGTTTTCCATGGGAAGGTGGAAATACTAACAGCAGAATCACTGAGCTGCATCAGTGCCACCAAGAAATCCCTCAGCTCCGTTTCCGAGAGAGAAATGATACACTGGAGAAAAAAATAAGTATAAAATACGAATAGAGTCTTTTCTGATGTGGAGAAGGGTTAGCCTGATATCCAGAAATGAAACGGCCTGTATTATAACCATTTGAACACGACCTGGTAACTGCTGCAACCAGCAGCCATGAACTTCAAAGGAATCAATACAGGACTTGAAAGCTTCCTGCTGGCTGCTAACAGCAGCTCTGTGCTGCGAGGCTGACACACAGCCCCCAGCTCTATAGGGGTTAGCACTATAGGCCATAGGGAAACAGCAGCACTCGCTCAATCAAGACGGCGTTCACCCACTCAATGCTGTGGGGTTTTTTTGTTGTTTTTTTTTTAATAAAAGGCTAGTTGTGAATCATTTAAACCTAAATTAAGCCACGCCAATGATAATTGTATTTTTTTATGGTGATTGGGAGTATTCCATCTGGAAAATAGTTACAAGAAACTGGTGAACATTACATGATGCTGTAATGTTCGCCAGGAACACAGGTAATGCGTGGGATTACTTAGGATTTTTCTTTTAAACTTGTCACTCAACTTCTTTCAGAAATTCTCCTGTTCCCTCATACTTCCCTTGCATCATTTCTTTTCCGAGTAATTTTTTTCATGCTCGATCAAAACCAGTCATTTTACTGCAATGCGAGAACAGAGCAAAATGCTGTATAGAAAACATCCTACTTTTCCGTCGAATCACCAGTATGCTCTGTGAACTCCCCAAAGTACAGGGAGATAAAATCATATTCCCCAAATCAAAGCAGCAGCAACTTTGCTCTGTTTCCCAATTCCATTCCTTCACCTAGACCTTTTTCAGGAAATGGATCTGCTCCACTGCAGCCACCACAGCGACAGGCTCCAGTCCAGCTTTTAATAACGCCAGCAACTTTCAACAAATAAAATAATCAGCTGAACTCAACACCTGATACCCAAGCCCCCGCTCACAGTCTCCAGGGCAGCTCGTGCACATACAACCAGTGCTCATTTTAGGTGGTCTCTCTGGATCCACAACCACCTCCCTCAAAGCTCACGTTGAACATATCCTTCCTACTGATCAGGAGTCTCGTTGCTGCTTGGTGCTTTAAGGCTCTTTACCTCTTTTAACCCCAGCTCCAGTAATGCTTTGGCAAGCAGAAAACCTGCGATGTTCACTTTGAAGGTCAGCAAATTCGGGCTATGGCAGGCTGGCCAGAGGGAAGATCTGCAGAGCAAGAAGCGTCTCGCTTGGAGCCTTTGCTCCTGGCTGCCTCCAGAAGGGCCTGGACCCCATGGGACCCCTGGGTGGCAGCAGCTCCCGTCTCAGCTCACCACCTCTGAACCACTAAGGTGACGGGAGCTAAAACAGGGCACCAGGCTGGTGGCAGGCAGGTCACCACATCCACGCTCCCACCGACTCCAATGCTGCAGTTCTGCACAAAAAGCATTATGCAAAATGCATCCCTCAAGAGGGAATGGAGCAAAAACTTGAGCTCACAATACTGCCCACGCACCCCAAGTCCGGTTTTCCAGATACAAAATATAGGCATTCAAAATTTATATCACTGGCAAGAGGTCGAGGCTTTTGCTTTGTGGAGTCCTTTCCCAGCGCCTTTCTCCCCTCTGCAGATAAGGCAGACATCTGATATTCATCTGCTTGCAATATGCCAGTCACATCTTTCATTGGGAACAATCTCAGACTGCAGGTTTTAATACACTGCCAAGAGCTACAAAGGAAGAAAAACGGGGAATATTGCAAAATATCACAAAGCAAAATATTGTAAAGCGCTGTGAAGCAAATCAGCCGGGAACTTTGCTACAAGATCTGCCTCGCTCCGTGCTATGCAAAATGGTGCTTCCCCATTAACCTCTGTACTCTCCAATTTACTGGCTGCACTTCACAGCCTAAATACATCAGCTCCAGTAACCCGCTGATCCAGTGACCCTCTTCTGGTTTCAGCGTGGCTCAGATCACCTTGTCTGATGCAGATTATATTGTTAATATCCCAGCAGCATGGATAAATGCAGGCAATTTAACCACCCAAATGGACAAAAACTGGAGAAAAGCAGAAAAGCAACTGGCTCAGCAGCAGCTACACATCCAGATCCAGGGCTGAGCCCCGTTTGCTTTGGTAGAATATCAGACCTTCAATAGTCACTTTTCTGCACACTTCCAAATGTTATTTAAGATGGTTCAAAGTCCTGCAATGGTTTGGATTCTGTTATATACTGAAAAGAGGAAAATAAATCCTTTTTTTTTGCACAATGGCAGCTTTTCAAGGTCTCTCTGTCCTTCCCGCGGCAAGGCAGGACATAATGTGCCTGAAGATCCCAGACACCTTTTCTATATCTGGCCATGCGGGATATTTAGGTTGTTTTAAACTGATGTGACTATGAACAGAAACCACATATGCAGTGTAAGCCTTTCCTCAGCCCTGCGGGAACCATGAATTATGAACACCAAAGCAAGAAATTTCTCTGGGCTATAAACTTTTACTGCTACAGAAGGTCTAGAAGTAGCTGCAGTTACACACCCTGGTTTCACAAGATGTGACTGCTGTGAGGATGTTCAAGGGAGAGGAGTCATCTCTTCACCAACTCCCTATTTCCTTCTTTACGCTCAACGTATGACAGCTCAAGTTAAATAAAGCAGCGTTGTGAGTTAAAAAATAGCATCAGGAGGCAGTTAAAAATATTCCTCCTTAGTCTTCTCTCCAGTTTTGCATGTCCTGAGGGGCACACGAATCCCTGGTGGGATGCAGGGAGGATTTCCACGTCCATCGGAGGAGCTCTCCTCTCCTTGGTGCTTCGTGGAGCTCTTCTTGGCAGCGCTGGCAGCTGCAGAAATCCTTCCATGTGACAAATGAGAGAAAGTGAGCAGTCCCCGAGCACCGTTTCGCCCCTGTCCAGCCTCTCCGTGCTGTTCGAGACAGATGACAGCACGGAGCAGACCCTTGTTATTCAGCTAACAGAAAATTACACCCCCTTCCCCGCTTAGAAACCAGCTTAGCATCAAACAGCAGCACATTAAAATCAGAGAAGGGCTGTATTCCCCACATTTCAAGCATCTAAACGACTCAAGGGTCATTTGCTGTTTCCATTAAAACTGGCCAAATCCCACTGCCACCTCCCTTGGCTTTGCTTAAGCAGCTTGGGACACAGCTTCCGAGCTCCCAGGAGTTGTCGCTGTGCACAAGCTCCTGCGATCTGGCACCGAGCACCTACAGAAGCTTGGGCTGATCTTCAGAGGGAGGATCTTTGCTGTATGGCACTTCTTGGCTTTCATAATCAGAGCATGTGATATTGAAGTATAAAATAAGCATTTTCACAGCATTTTTGAGATACTGAACTTCGAGTTGCTCAAGATTTTAGCAAGATACATTGCCAGTTGGAGGATTTAACTGCTTAATGTCCCATCAAACAGGATTCCCAACAATTTAAAACAAGGCGGCTTAGCTGGGTGCACTGACTCTCTTCCCTTTCTTAGCCCCCCCAAATTTTCCCTGATTTAGAAACACAGAAAGTTCTCTGGAGCCCAAGCTGTCTGTTCAGCTGCTGATACAGCAACGCCTGGCCAGGTCCTTTGCAAACAGCAGGCAACAGAGCGAAATCCGGCAAGTCCTCATGCATCCCTGCGGCCCCTGCACAAGCCATGTATGGAATGGGATGGAAGGAGCCCCGCGCAGCCTCCGGAGCACATCCACCCCCTGCTCAGCATGGGGAAGCACAGCCACATCCCGGAAAAGTTTGCAGGGAAGAGGTGAAGAGTCTACCCTCCTTCATCCTTCCTCTAGACGGGCACCCACAGCTAGCGGGCCTTGCTCTGAGCACCGTGTTCCTCCTCTCTGCCCTCGCCCTGCTCACGCAGCCACTTCAGAGCATCGCTTGGCACCAGCGGTACCTCTCCTACCGCTCACAAAATAACCCGATGTTCCCTGCTCCGTGTGGCTGGTAGGAGGCTTTACAGCAAGCACTAGTCAGAACACATAAAACCGACCCAGAGATATTTATTTCCCTCTCAGCCACCCCAGCTTTCCTTCTGCTATATGAAAAGAACAAAACCGCAAGGCGGTTTCACGCTGATGTCTCTCCTGTCTGGACTGCACCTTTTCTGTGCTGTAGGAGAGAGCTGCTGCTTACCCAGCAGTAACTCCAGCTTGAGAAGTATTTCACACAGCTCTCCAAACCACCTAGCTCTCCAGGTTGGATTTGCGGAGTTGCTTCTGGCCGTCTGCAGCACCCAGCATCTCCCAACAGTATCTGAGTGAAACAGTCATTTTCTATTAGATGTGAAGTCCTCAATGTCACCAGAGACACAAGCCCTGAGCCTCCCTGCCAGCAAGAATTAGGGGAAAATAGACACGGAGGTAGGAGGTGGGAACGTGGGAATGGCAAGAAAGGAAGGCAGAGCCACTGCTCAGTGCAGGTGTTTTGACTGTGCCACAAACTGGGTTTTTTTTTTGTTTTGTGAAAAGACCTGGCACCCACTCACACTCAGGGAGGCCACGTGAAGGTTGAAAAGCCCAAAGGAAGAAAGCCCAGATCCCTCCGAGGGGCTGGGAAGATCTTTTTCCCGCTGCCTCTGCTTATTCTCTCTCTGCTGGGTGAAGCTTCAACTCCTCTTAATCCAAGGCAATCCCATATGAATCAAGAAAAGCTTGTTTTCTTCCATAGGTTGACATTATGGTATTAACTGGTATTAACTTTTTGGCTGGGTTTGGGTTCTGCTTTATACCATTTAATAACTGGAATCAGAGGGATGTGGATGCTTGTTTGGGAGATCCCGCTCCCAGGCTCCGGCCATCCCTGCAGAACCAAACACACAGGGACCACAGGGAGCCACAGTCAGAGCTGATGCAGAAAAAAAAGAAGGAAACCTCTTTTAATCAAACATTTCATGTCTCCTGAGAAGGAATCTGGGGCACGCTGCTCGCTCGCGGTGCTGTGAAAGTGAGGGGGGACCTTGGCGTTCTCCACAGCAACCCGAGCAGAACCGAGTCCCCGATCCCTGCGGAAGGGGATGCCACCCAGGGGCACTGAATGGGAAAATGAATTACCTGCAGGTGTGCTGGGGCAGTGGCTGCCATCTGCTGTACTGCTCAGAAATACCCCCTCTAAGCAGCGCTCCAGCAAGGTTTTCCACTGCCGAGCAATGATTTCCCTCAGTAATGAGGGAAAGGTGGAAGTCCCAGCTTGCAAAGCAAGGGGCTGCACACAAACTCCGCTGATCCATAATACCACATTTTCCAAGTCTGACCACGCAATTTTCTAGCCCTATGATAAACCCCATCTTCTCAGCGAGTATTTGAGGATATATGCCAGAAGAAAGCACGAGGCTGTACAATAAAACTGGAGTGACTGTGGTTCCCAATCCTGTTCCCAGAACACGCTTAGAACCCAAGTCCCACAACATGCACTGAAATCAAGACTCCTAGATAAATTTTTAAAACTATGACCTAGAATCATCTAGTTATTTTAAAAGTGCCACGTTAAGCCCAAAGATTTAAGTCTTCCCAGCTTGATTTAGAAAAAAGCCCTGCTGCACTCACTCCATCCGAACACTTGCACAGACCCTGGTTTGCTGATCTGGTTTAAATCTCTGCAGGCTTGTGCATCGCCTCCCTTTCTTATCTTATATTCCCTTCCCTCTCCAAAGCTGAAGTTGCAAATGCTGTGGTACGGACTCTGCCAGATGGGGATTCATTCAGTTCAATGAATATATTCAGCAGCTACAATAACACAGCAAGAAATGGGAGAATTAAACATACAGAAACGCTTCTGTCCCCTGGACACCCCGCTTTACAGCTGCACAGTGGCCCTGCGCGGGGTGCTTGGGGAGCGAGTTCATTCCTTCTGCTGCTCCGTCATTATCCTCGGGGAGCCCTTGTTTGGGAAAACATCCCCAAAGTTCTTCCCTTCTCTGCGGTACCACCGGAGACTGCGGAGTGACATCCACCCAGCTACCAGCCCGGTGAGCTGTTGTGTGGGTCTCACCAAGGCCAAGCTCACCAAGGCCAAGCAGCAACAATGTGCTCCAGCCAAGCGCCGCAACAGTCGGAGCTCAACGCGCTGCTTCTCCCTGCATCCTTGCCCAAACGGGGACACCTCTCCAGCGCCCCCTCCTCGCTGCCCTAGGGCTCGGCTGTACCTGCCGGCGCAGGCAGCGCCTCCTCTTCCTCGCCTCGTCCGACGCCGCGCTCAGCGAGTCTGCAGGGAGCAGCGGTGCCTCGGGTCGGGCCGCGGCGCCGGATGCAGCTCCCGCGTCCCCAGGGCTGCTCCAGGCCGGCAGGACCCAAGGGAAAGAGCAGCTGCACAAGAGCCCCACGCCGGAGGCGCCGGGAAAGTTTCTCAAAACGCCCAGCAGTTAAACGGCAGCGAAACCGCGTGTCGGGAACACTCGGTGCCCGCGGTGCCCGAAACAACACATCTTCTGTTTCAGCACCTTTCAGAGGACGCGAGGAACTGGTGTTTGCACAAATGCAGACCGGCCCCACGTCTCTGCTCCCTCGTTCATATGGCAACACATGATCCAGCGTTTTTTTTTCCCCCTGTATTTATTTTACTTCATTTAACAACCAGGTCATGTTTTTCCCATATTGCCTCTCTTTAATCCACACTATCCTCTCCAAGAGGTTACTACACCGGAAAACATCGGCAGCCTCTCACTCCCCTTGGATTTTGGATGAAAATGCACTTGCTTTTCACAGCTCAACACGTAGAAAAAACGCTGGGGAGGCCGGGGACGCCGGCAGCGCCCGCCCCGCGGCCAGCCGGGGTTTTGGTCGGATTCCCTGAGCAAAGGCCTTGGGATGCAGGGCTCAACGTGCAGTTTTCCATGTGCCGGCGGCAGCGCTGGGATTTCGGGCACACGGAGCTCGTGTCCCCTCTCCCGCGCTGGGGACACGGGATGCACACGGTGCCCGGGTTAATGCAAACCGGAGAGATGACTGCAGAGCAATCGGGTTACTGCAGCCCGGCCGGGTTAACACAAACCAGCTGGGACACGCAAGCCAGGGGGTTAACACTAACTTGCCAGGATACACAAACCAGCTGGGGTAAAACAAACTAATCAGGTTAAGGCCAAATAGATGGGTTAAAATCAACCGGCCAGGTCATGTCTACCGGTCTAGTTAATGTAGACTGCTTGGCATAACCCAAACTGGACAGGTTAACTCAAAATAGCCAGGACACAGAAACCAGCTGGGTTAATCCTAACCATTCGGGTTAACCCTAAACAGTCCAGACACAAAAAACAGTTAACCCAAACCAGACAGGGCACAGACATCAGATGGGTTAGCTCAAATCAGCGGGGTTAACTCAAACTGCCTGGGTTAACCCAAAGCGGTCAGCAGACACAAACCAGTCAAGTTAACCCGCAGCAGCCAGATTAACCACACTGCCCGGGTTAACCCAGGCGAGCCAGGTTAACCCACGCCAGCCCGTTTAGCCCACACCACGCGGGTTAACCCATACCAGCCGGGTTAACCCGCAGCACGACCCGCACCGCTCGGCTTAACCCGCGCGCTGCCCGCCCCGCCGCCCCGCTGCCCCGGGCAGCCCAGTGCAGCTCAACCCAGCCCGGCCCGGCCCGGCCCGGTCCAGTCCGGTCAGGCCCGGCCCGGCCCGGCCCAGCCCCGCGCGGCCCCGCCTGGCCCCGCCGC
>NW_020455710.1:3480986-3581056 GCF_003342845.1 Nothoprocta perdicaria
CCGCCGCCCCGTGCCCGCCATCCCGCCCGCCATCCCGCCGCGCTCGGGGCGGCCGAACGCAGCGAGGGCCCCGGAGCAGCGCGGGGGCCGGGCCGAGGCTGCGGCACCGGGGCCGGCTCTGGTGCTCCCGCCGCGTCGCCGTCACTGCAGCCTCCCCCTTCGCCATTGCCAGCTGCTCCATGAGCAGAGAGCTCCCCCCATTCCCATGTTTTTTTTTTTTTGGCCTTGGAAGTGCCGGCATCTCTGCCAGGGCTGTTTCCAGTGATCAGAGCTGGGATATGCTGCCTTGATGAACTTGGGTATCCTGTTAATAATAAACAGGGGTTCCGGGATGGGGGAGATGCCTGTGACGCCCAGGTGGCTGCTCCGCAGCCGAGGGGGCCGCGCTCCGGCTGCGCCGCCCCGTTTGGCTTTTAGCAGCCGTGATGTAAAACCCTTGCTGTCCTGAGCCAAGACCCCAGCCCCAAAGCAGGGACTGCCTGGCACCAGAGAATGTCCCCTTCAACCCGTATTCCCTTTTTGGGGATACGTTTTGGGGAATACATCCCCAAACACATCCACCCTGCAACGCTGCTCACTTGCAAGGATGAGAAGGGGCAAATCCCTGATGGAGAGCGGGGTCCCAGCACGGGGTGGCAGAGAGGCTGCACTCTGCGGTGGCCCCTGTCCCCCCAGTGCCACCAAGGGGCTCGCGGCACGGAGCTCTCCGCAGCCGAGGCCACAGGAGGCCACTTAGACCGAGATTTGCATCGTGTTCCTGTCACGGCTGCGGTAGTTTAATCCAGTACTTGGCTGAGGTTCATCATTTTTATTGCCACTGTAATGCTAAAAAAAAAAATACAAACAAAACAAAGCAGCAAGGGGCTTCATTTGTCTCCAGGAAGGCCCTGCTGCGCGAGCTGCCCCCACGCTGCGCAGGGTGGTTCGGCTGCGGCATGAGGAGGTGCCGGCTGTGCACAGACAGTGACACAATTAACCGCCACAGCGCGAGGCCCCCAGCAGCCAGGCATGGAATCAATTAGGAACACGGGTTCGGGCTCCGCTCGCTCGCGCTCCCTTGAAGACAAACAAGGGACAGGGGAGCGCGGTGAGGAGAACGGGCCGGGGCTGCCCTGCCGCGCGCCGCACACAGCAGCTCCGGCCGCGGCGTCCGCGCAGGGGTGATGCCGGCGCCGCTCCGGGGCGCTTCCCAGGGCTGCTTCCTGATGCTGCGTCCCGATGCCGCTTCCCGATGCCGCAGCTCCAGGTGCTGCTGTCCTGCATCCCGCAACCTCGTGTTGGCCACGAGCCGAAGGTGTCCCCGGATGAAGGAGCTGCCCCGTGGCTGCGGATTAGCAGGATGCTGGCTGTGCCCGGGAGCACAAGGCACACGGGCAGAGCGACAGGGACGCAGACGGGCACAGATCTGTTCTGTCCCACAGCCGACTCCCCTACATTGCAGGTTATCCAGTGCGGTACCTCTGGTGCCCCGCGGTGCCGCCTCCTGCTCCTGGCAAGTGCTTCATTCCCTCAGGGAGCCTTCCCCGCTCCGCTCTGCCAGCAGGGGTGACACTTGGGACGCTGCAGTGTGAATGGGCTCCATGCCGCCTCGAGCTCCCAAAAGCAGACTCTGGTGCTGAGGCCGCTCCCGCTGGTATCTGCTGTGAATCCGACACAGGGATCTGGCATTTGGACCCTGCTCCATCCACGGGGCTGAGGGTTGGATGTGAGACACAGAGCGGGATGGGACTCCCAGGGCCCCCGGGACCCTGGGCTGGGTGTTTTTCATGTTTGCAGCATGAAAAATGGCTCTGGCTCCGGCAACCACATTTAAAAGGTCATGTTTTTGATAGCAGTTTAGATAGCATTAATTATTAAAGCTTCATAACACTTGAGCTAAGGCTAATAGTTTTCCATGTGATTTATCCAGCACTGAAATTCGTTTCCCGTCTTCAAACGACGTTGGGCTCAATGAGGCACAAAAACGCTAAATGTCTTAGCCCAAAAGGCCTAGGAAAAGGTCCAAGGAGCCGGCTGCCGCGCTGCTCCCAGCCCTTTCCTCCCTTCTGCCCTTGCGGTCGTCGTCTGCAGCTTTTAGAAACTTTCCTGGTGGATTTTTGCTGCAATCTCACCTGCTCAGTGCCCCAGACATGTCTGAGAAACAAATCAACCCTGAGAAAAGAAGACTGTTTCTGGAGGTGTCACTGAAAGCGCTGACGCTTTAACGAAGTTGCGTGGAGCTCGAAGGGTGTTTTATTGGCGTAGCAGCAACCAGCCCCTCGCGCTCGCTTTTAGGAGCAGCTGAATTTCTTCGCTCCCAGCTGCGCTTTTGTGCCACAAGAGGGGCCTGAATCCCTGCAGAGGGAATGAAATCCATGCAGGCAGCTCACAGGGATGGAGCCGGGCATCGTCTGCCTCCCTTGCCAGGTGAGAATGGGATCTCAGGACACTTCCCAGCGCCTCTCGCCCTGTTTTCTGCTATTTTCTCACCCAGGAATTGCACTTAAAATTGTTCCTGGGTTCATTTCCCCCTGCACCAGCCTGTGCGACAGCAGCTCCGAGTCAGGGAGCAGCCACGGGCGCTGCGAGCGGCAGCTGGTGCCACTGTCACCACCAGCGAACACAGCGGGTCCCCTGGGATGGCCCTGGTGGTGGCTTCCCGGAGAGCTGCTGGATTCCACCTTGCTCCATTGGGAAGAGCCGGACGCAGCCGCACGCTCCGAAACCCCTTGGAAACTCGGTGCCCGGAGAGGCTCCCTCCTCGGAAAGGCGGTTACGGATTTCAACCAGCCCTTTGGGCAAATTCTGCTGTAATTTAAAATAACCCGAGCAATGAATTAGCGATTCAGTGCACCTTGGAGAGCGGCAGGAAAACACCACATCTGTCCAGGTGCCGCAGCATTTGCCCATTGCTTTTAGCCTTTCCAAAACAGGCTTGGAGCAAGCAGAACAAGGACCGGGCTGTCCTTGGTGGTGTCCCATTCCCGGGAAAACCCGGGCCTGTCTGATGCCCCTGGAAACATCTCTCCGTAGGCGTCCGGATCCCTCGGCCTCCCCAGCATTGGGGCCTGGGGAAGTGACAGCCCCAGCCGGACACGTCCGGGCCAGGGGCCGAGCCGGGAGCTCTCCTTTTCCTTAAAGGAAAGCACAGGGAATGTGTTCTAGGAATGATTCCACACTTACTTTTCTTTGTGCAACTACCTGACTTGCCATAGGCTTGCACATTATCTTATATATCCTTTTCTCTCGCTTTATCAGCAGGAATTTGAAGAGGTCCACATTAAACTTCCCCGTGTGAACAGCGGGATTTGGGAAATGAGGTCTGTGCCGGTCGATCCGGATGCCTGGAGCTGGGATGCACGGCCCTGTCGCCACCTCTGCCCCATGTGCTCAGACGTGGCATTTCCTAAACCTACACAAACTCTCACAAAGAAGCGACCAGTGTTTTTATTCATACACATTTGCTTGGAAACTACAGTTAATATTTAACAAAAGCATCTCATGCAAACCAAGATTGAAATATCAAGGATTAAGAAAAAAACAGTAATTTATACATCAGTCTTGCCTGCTGTATTTCCAAAGGGTTTTTTGCAAAGTAAATGGCCTCTCCACATTTTCTGGTAGCAGCTTGGAAATAAATGTTTCAAATAAGACAGTAATGTTCTCCTCTTCATAAATACAAAATTGGAGTCTTAAAATCATATTTAGAAGTATGAACGAGTTCAAGGTGAACCCAGTACCCACTGCCTTCATGCAAACAGTTCTCAGGAAGAGCTTTAGGAAGATCAGCCCTAATTTTACCTTTTAATAAGATGTTTCTTTCACCTAGGTATGGCTATAGAAAGAACAGCACGTTAGTTGCAGATATTCCCATATGTGCTGCAGGAAGGGAGGGAGGCTTGGCCAGATCTGCTTCCACTGGAAACAAGGGCTGCAGTCGGCTCCGTGCCCAGCCTTTTATTATTTTGTATTATTATCACTCTTCCTACCCTTCAATGTTTAGATTTTCTTAATGGTCTGTTGATACGTTTTTGGTGAATCCAAATCAATAAAAGAAAAAAAAAAAACCCATAGTTTCTATGGTGATTTTCTGTTCCACTCGAACTATAGTGTCACACAGAAGCAACAGAAAAGATGAAGATACAGGACACAGGAGTGGGAGAAACAGGAACAGGAGTCATGGACAGACCAGCTCCATAAAGATTATCACTTCTCCTTTAAAATAAGTCATACAAACACTAACGAAAAACAGCTGCACTGACTTTAGCTATAGGGAATCACATCCTTCAGGAATCATTCCTCCTAAGACTTCCATTTACATAGAGTTCCTTAATTGCACATAGAAATAACAGTAATTGGAAAAAAGGTAGGAGCATCCGACCCCATGCTCCAGATTCTGTAAGAATATTTCTGTAATACTCTAGATTCTGTAAGAAACCTATCAGCTCTGTTCATTTTCTTTTTCTTTAAACGGTTTCAGCAGAGTTACTAAAGTCACTTAAAAAAGTAGAAACAGCCTGGTGTATCTAGCAACACCGACTAAGCTGATTTAATATTAAAAATTATAATACTTACACAACACTTCGCAGGTTAAAAGTGCATTAGAGATGTTAAGAAGTCCCCACATCCCTCGTGAGGTGACTAATTATTATTACCCCCAATTACAGATGAGGGAACTGAGGCAGAGAGGTTAAACGAGCAGCCCAAGGCGCTGCCGGCATCCGAGCCCGGATCCCAGGCCGTGCTCGGAGCAGCCTCCCTCTCGCTCCAGCTTTCCCTGTGCACACGAGGGCTTCAGCACACGCTGACTGTTCATTACAAGGCTATTTAATTACCGGTCATTACTGGCACAGTTACTGGTTGATATGAAATCACAGATGTTCGTGGAGTCAATTCTTATTTACCTCTTCACCTCAGGCTTTCAGGTCACACCTAAGAGCATGAAGCTGAGGAAAAGAAAGTGCTTTAGCTTTTATACTTTTATTTTACCGCTTCGGGGCTTGGTGCCTGCTCAGGGAACAGCACACAGACAACACATTTCCTAGAGCTGACACTCAGGCTTATAAAGTGACAAAAACCCTACGAACAATAACTTATGTTAGTGATTAAACTCAAAATCACGTCACCGTGGCCAGGACTTCTGTGGCAGCGCAGAAAGCCTGGTGTAAACTCAGCACTCTAAGTCTTCCCTCTGGTAATATCAAAGACCTATTATTTTTTTCCGGTGATTCTGTTGAATAAGGAGGACCTTCCTCCCCTGCTCACTGAGCGCATCTCCTGCATTTAACCGGGATTACGTCCGGATGCACTGAGCGAAAAAAGACATATTGCGAGCGGGGCGGTTCAATGCTGCACCGTGGACACACCATCTTTCTTGCTAGAAAGCAAGTTCCTCTCTCGCTTGCCCTCATTAATTTTGCAAGAGCTCTGTGTTACGCAGCTGAGCCACCCCGAGAGACAGGACAGATTGCACAGGTCCTAACTTCTACAAACTACGAGTTTGTTTTTTAAACTAACAGCTGATTCCAGAGCAACTCTCTTCAGAGTGTGAAAGGAAATGCAATTGCACTCTGCTAAAGGATGAAGGACCGGGAAGCTAAGCTAGATTCTCCTGGAAATGGCGTTAGGTTGGAGTGTTTCATTACAGGAACAGACTCTCTGCTCCTCAGACCTTGCCCAGGCGACGCGACGGGTCCGCGGCCTGCGCAGCAACCCCTGCTCCCTCCCCAGCTGCCGCCCCAGCGGGGATAAACGCTCCCCAAACTGCACCCCCATAAGCCAGACTCATGCTCAGGAACCAGGTTAAGTCGCATTTAACCCCTGAAAAAGCCGTGAAGTTTCCAGTTCGTGTCCTCTGCAGGAAAGAAAGGAAAGAAGGTCCTGGCGGCACAGCTCGCTTGGTAAAGCAGCCTCCTTTTATTTCAGCCTCGGAAACAGAGGAACTTTCTCTCTACAGAGTGAAGCAGTTTCTAACAAATCATCAAATGACACAGCACTTGTACCTTAGAAACAACACAGCAAGTAGCTTGAAAGGAAAGCAGGATTGAGAAGGAGTCGGGGGATGGTTTTAATTTGAAGGAAACCAAACTGTTTAATTCCATGAGATTTTAGGTTTGCTTTATGAACACAAAACGTTTTCTAAACAATTCAAACCCTACATAAACCTAAACTTTTAGCAACCTGTCTTAAGTCTTCTGAGTGTTGGTTTCCCCCCAGGTCACTTCGTGCAAATGCACTAAAGACACCCAAAAGTTTTGAGCATCATCTCTTTATGTTCCAGGTTCTCCTTTGGGGTGGAACGCAGCCAAATCCACGAGCCAAAAGCACTTTGCACTTGAGCATCAGGTGGGAGACCCCAACTTCCACCCCAGCCTCAGCGCACGATTATTCCCAATTCTACTTCGAGCACTCTTTGTAAAAACGTGGGTGTTAAGATTACTGTTGCTATTGAGTATAAGTGAAAGAAAAGCAGCTCTAATGCCTCCTTCTCTGTTGGCAAATGTTCTCTAGAAAGCCAGATCTGTGAAAAATCTTACATAAGTAACTTAACGTATTAAAAAAATAAGAACATGCTTGCTGGATACTTAAGGATTTACTTGCTGCTGTAAATTTCTGCTCCATAAACAAACCAGTGGTCAGTTCTCTTCAAGGCCTGGTCCAGGAGCCAGCGGTCACAGGTGAACTGGTGCTTTAGTCATGAAGGAAGGCAAATATTCAACCCCATTTGCCCCACTTTATGCCATCTCGTTGTGTTTGTGCAGGATTGTGAGTTCACGGTACCTTTTAGGAAGTCTTGCACACACCTACAGAAGACATGGCATGTTCCAAGCACAGGAATTTGAGGCATCGACTTTAAAGAGCAATTCCTGCCTCGGCCTCAGAAAACCTGCAGAACAAGCACAAGTGCCCAAGAAACTAGTCGTGACAAGCGGCCACAAAACGAGCAGCTCTTCAACGTTGGGCTTTGGGCCGAGCCTAAAACTGGACTTTGCTACAACTCACATCATCAAAACCAGGACAGGTTGTGTCACCTGCCAAGCTTTATTGGGTCTGCTCTATCCTCTACCTACTTCCCAAACCTGTGCTTGGCTCTTTCTCCCTGTATCTTCCTCTGCAAAAGTTTCCTCTTTACATCCATAAAACACAGGTAGTGCCTGCTCCCAGCAGATTTACTTACTAAATTATCTATTAAAAATCTGCACCTAAATAACCTCTTGAATCTATTTTATTCTTTAGTATGATACCCTGACACTCCTAAACTATGGCAGGCTAGTAATATTTAGAAAAAGGTAAAAAGTCATGAAATGCTGTACATGTCCACATGCTTTATGGTGAATACCCACAACTTTAGAAGTATATAATACACAAACAAGAAAATTAACTCTCAGACCTGGCTGATATTTGACACAGAAATTATTAAAAATTTTACCCCAAAATTTTTAAAAAATTACGTTTGAGTTATTTAGGCAACACTCTGAGTATTTGTTTGTTGGTAAATACCCCTTGTTAGCAAATCTAGTTTTCTCATGCCTTAGAACAGTCTGGTTTTACTCCTAGGACCTTGCAGAGCGTGGCTGCCACACGACCGTCACCGGGTGGAAGCCAAACTTATGGTGTGTTGCAAATCACAGCTCCCATGCCCCAAAATCGTGGTTTCTGTGGGCAAAAGCACTGCCAGTCGCCGTGGGGACACACGGGTGCTCACCCCAGGGCAGCTCCCCTACGCCGTGACCACTTGCACGACTGCGACCTCGCGGGACGGGCCTTTCTAACAGCATCTTTGGCACAGGTTAGATGTTTTATTATAACAAAAAAAGAGATTAGAAAGTAGCCCCTTCTCCCTCCCACCCCCAGTTACAGTTTCTAGTACAAATTTAAGTCTTTTATGGCAAATATCTTACTTGGAGTATGTTTACATGCTGGAAAAAATTGCAATCAGTCTGCATGCAGCAAAGGGAGGTCATGCTCCTGGCATCGTCATGCACATCGGACAGGCAAAGAGTGCCCGTGGCTGTAACAGCAACAAGGCAGAAGGGAAAGAAAAGGAAAAAATGCAAAAATGCACTGACTACTATTTTACATGCTGTAACAAAACCAAAATATGCACAAAAAAGTTCACTGGCATTTGAATTAGTATCTTCTGGTAAGTTGTTAAGAGGAAGTATCAAATTTTTGAAAACTAAGTGATAGGAGAGGAGAAGACTGCAGTGATCACAGAGTTCACCGTTGCAAATAATGCCTATTTCCTTCTCTGTAAGCAATAAGCAGGTGTGAAATGACAGCCTAGTTGGAGCTTGTATAAAACCTGCAGGTAGCAATTATTGTTTAAAAGTAGATCAACATTAAAAAAAACCAAAACAGATTATACTGTAAGCTATTAACAATATCCAAAATCTAAAATAAAAAACAGAACAATGGCAATAAAACATTTAGCTAAACCTAAATCATAGTATCATCCAGAACAAGAACTTTCACAAATAAAGCACAATTTGTTTTATAAAACTTTATAATACTCTTTATGCTTGATACGATTATGTCAATAATATAGATTTGCTTATTATTAACCCTTATTATTAAGAGTTATTACTAAACATGCAAAATTCATTGCATGAAGCGTATGTAAAATGTATTCAATTCCCTTCTATCGATAAAGCAATTGTGAAGTGCTTCTTCTTTCAAGCTTCACTATTCGACAGCCCCAAGTGTTTTAAATTAAAATTGATTACTTTAAGACTAATTCTCACCCAATTTTCAGAAGTTACTCCGGAGAAATCAGGAAGTCTGGGGCTGCAATTTTTCTTGTTGTTAATTTACTATATATAATGCCTTCTTTCATTTACTGCCCTATACTGCAGTCTATAAATAAAACCAAGTAAATAACATTTAAGGATTTACAATTTTGTTTTACATTCCAGGTTAGCAAATTTCATAGCAAAACATTGGTATTAGTAGAACTGGTTAACAGTAAACTCGAGGAGTGGTGTAAAGTAAATTAACTGAACAAACAATGGCACCCTGGATCACAGAATAATCTCATGGAGATTAAAATTCACAAAAATATTATTACAATTATTACTATTATTATTATTCAAGACAAAATTTCACCCTTGAGTTTATCACATGCTACTCAGCAAAGATCCTAGCCATGTGGCCACTGCTGAAGATGGTTTAAATTTGGTGTTGCTTACAGGATTAGGTGTTGCCTCAGGGGCTAGTTGCATTTTATCCCCCTCACTGCCAGCTCTCCCTACCAGCTTGTTCCTCTCCTCTTCTTTCTGCAACTATTTCCAAGGATTTTCCGCAACTCCCTCTCCATCCCTAGGCAGCCTCCCTTGCCCTGCGGTCACTTGTGCTCTTGCTCTCTTGAAGTCCTGGGATGATGAGGAGGAAGAAGCTCCCCTGGGCCCCCTGCTCCTCTCTCATGGCATCCGTGTTTAAGGACTAAGTATTCAAGGTGTTGTGGGGTGGTTTTTTTTTTTTTTTTTTTTTTTTTTTTTTGCTTTTTAGATCTATGTTACATTTCTGACATAGTAGAGCAGAAAAGGGAGCAAAAGGACAGTGGAAGTTACAAAAACATACAACGTACCAAAAAAGGGTAAACTTCAGATGAGTCAGTGGTGACTTCTAGCAGAATAAATGGGCACTGTATACTACTCAACCTCCCGTTAATATAACATCTCAGCTGCAAAGCCAAAATCCTGAATTAGTGGCCTTTTCCCCACCTTAAGCTTCCTAACCCCACAATTTTCAGGCCCAAACGGAATCAACAAGGTACAGGCCTCAAAATTCCAGGGTTTGGGACCGTACCCCCTTGTGTGATTTGTTCCTATTTTGCTGTTTCATGCTACATTTTGTAAAATGGGGTGTACAAACTGGGGGTTGACATAAGAGAATCCTTCGAAATCCGTTTGGTCTATGTTAGCAATGACCAGCTGATCCGGAGGGGTTAACACCGGCTGTCCTCGCGTGAAGAATTTATCGAAGTTCTCGGCACCTTTGCCGCACTGTAAGAAAAAAAAGCACAAGAAAAGAAAGGCTGAACTACAGCAGCAGTTTGATCTCTTTACAAATTACTCAGCATAATTATAGGATTTTCCCGCATTTTTTTTTACAGGTAGTTAGGATATGATTTTCTTTTCTGAGTTTTTAACAAAAATAATCAAGCAAACTCAGAAATTCTAATACACAAATTCTGATGTAAAGCAGAATTGCAATTTCTTCCATCCATCAGCACAAAGTGAGAAGGTGAAGAGGCCGAGCTATCCAGAACTGCTGAGATAAAGAATGGAGACAATGGCTTTTTGGGTGTGCATTGGCAAGACAGACTTTATCTGCCAAAATGTTTGATTTGTCTTACAACCTTTACAGTGCAAAACGAATTTTTGGGGTTAACTTCTGTTTTCTTCACAATCTGCAGAAAACTTAACCGAATTTATTTACACGCTTTGATTCTTCACTGTGTAAGTCTATGCAACTCCTGTTAAACCATAAACTTTAACTATATTGGCCTAACATTAACGTAGGGGCTCATAAGGGAATTCAAGTGGCGAGATGCAGTCTTAAAGCAGCCCAGTTAAAAAATCCATTTTTTTTGCACCTGGCCATGCCATCCCACCCTATCCCATCCTAGCTGAGCCAGCTCTTGCTGCCTTGGACACAAGATTTTACTGCAGCTGAAACCCACATGCTCAGGTCGGCAGCGCTCACAAAAGGCCAAATAAAACGGCAAGCAGAGGACACTGCAACGGGTTAAGGGCCAGGGTTAGTTTGCTTTGGTCACCCAGGTGCTCACCGGATACCTTGCTGCCCACTGAAGCCAATGCATTTTGGTACCGAACCTCTGGAGAACAAGAACGGACACAGTTGACTTTGAGACAGGGCAAAACTCTTTGTTGTTCGAGAGTTGATGGATCTCCAAATTAACAGTCAAATTTGTTTTGAGGCAATATAGCCAATTGAAAGCATCAGAAAAAGGGGTATTTTTTATTGGGAAGACTTTTGACTAAAAAGATGTTTTGCAAACACATCTCCTGCTTCCATAAAATTATGGCCAGGCTGATTTTCTCAGCACGTGGAAGACCATGAAACGAGCTGTGTATTAAACCCACAGTTCCTGACCTCATTAGATTTCACTATTGCTTATAGCAGTAAGGCTGAGAAATAGCTCATGTGAAATACAGGGATTCTTCATGTGAATGCAATCATTCATCAATAATTTTGCACCTTCAATTATCTGTTTTTCTTCATTTCAACATTGTTATTGTGAATGTTAATGCAGTATGAAAGAAGAACTGAAAATACGTGACACTTACAACTCTTATATTTACAAATGTGAGTAAAATGACCTTTTTACCAAGATAAGCAATTGAGGGCTGTAGCCTGTGAAAAGTTAATCTGGAAGGGAACAGGTTTTTTATAGGACATTTGCGCTTCATTCATTGTGGAAAATGTCTCAGACTGTGAGCTTTTAAGGCAACTGCATAGAAATTTCTTAGTTACTTTATAGTTTATGCATAATATCCTTATTGGCACACTGCTGCTTGGCCGATACAAGGTATTTACTTCTTTGCACCTTCTCTGCATCAATCTGAAACCTGCACTGTGCAATTGCATAGTGTAAGACCAAACACCATCCTTAGCTAAACTATTCAACTTTGTAACTGCAAATTCAATTTTGCAAGTATTTCCACACTAAATCTGAAATGAATTGCTTAACTGCTCATTATAGCACATAAGACAACCCACAACACTGGCTGTATGCCATAGAAGGGCTTTTTTTGGTAAAATTTTCCATATTTAATGTGTTTATAATGCTCCTAAGATTAATAAAGCATTTGAGCAAGTTAAATCTAGGTGGAAGTTAAGGTACTTAGGTATCTAACACTTAAGTCCACAGGAGCTTAAGGCTTATTCCCGTAGCAATGCACCCCCTGGTCAGTTGTGCCCAGCAAAGTTTTCTGAAATAAAACAAAGCAAACCCTGTAACTATGTCCACTTCTATAAACAGATTATGTTTCCTGTGCTGATTCTATTTATACTGATTTTAGAAAGCAAAAAGCAATCACAATATGTTGCTAAATCAGTTATACAAAGGGTATGAAAATATCAGTCTTGGATTTTAAATGATTTTTGTTTGAGAAAATTAGGCTTCATGTGAATTCCTGGACTCTCGCAGTATATTTTATTAGCAGCCTCTATAAAATAAAGCAATTCACGATTAAACAGAGCAGCTGTTCTGCATAGGGCCCATAATGTGCAACAAGGTGTCATGATGGATGCAAGCTCTAGTTCAAGCTTTTAGTACCTGTGTGCTGATGTTACCTTTTAGCACTCAGCTCCTTCAATAATAAAATTTACAGCTGAGAAAGCAGATGTGCTTTAATATCAGCTTTAATTTTGCCACAAAAAGCATGTAATGACAAGCTTTTATTCTTCTATCCAAATATTTTTTCTTTCCATGTCCATAAAATATGGTACATACTGAAAGCAACTCTATTATCTTCAAATTATAATAAACAACAGTTCTTGCAGTAAGGGCATCTTTGCACTTGTTTGGATTTCTAAAATATTCCTAAAGATACAAATATGCAAAACAGTAATAAACATTCAAAACAAACGAGATGATTGAATTGCAAGAGGTGCATGTGTCACTACAGGGAATTGTTTGTATCTTTTCTTTGAGAATGAATAGAGGGAAAAATCTGTATAATTCCTGCAAAGTCAGCAGATTTGAGTTCTTTCACTCTAAGATGGGAAATACAATAGTCTTGTGCAGTCCAGCGTGGAGGAAACCTACCCCAGACTGCGTCGATGTGCGGTCAAGAGGCACAACACAGTGAGATGTTTTGGCAAGGAGCAAACTAACCTGCATTAGGATGCTACATGTTGCAAAAGCATCAATCAATTTACAAATTGATCTGTGTAACCAAAGTGCCTAATTTTAGAAGTGTCCCGGATCTGCAGCAGCACCAAGCCAGCTTTAATCAAACCCCATGGAAAAGCAGGAGTGCGGATGACACATTTAGCCAGGGAAGTATTTGGCGCCTCACTCACCACTTTAGGCTTGAAAGGCGGCTGAATCTCTCTGTTTTCCAGCTTTTCCCAGTCAATTCTCCTGAAGAACGCGTGCTCCCTGATGTCTCTCTCACCTTCAAGGCCGCAGCCGAGACGTTTTGCGGGATGTTTAGTCATTAGCTGTCAGGGAAGAAAACACCAAACGAGCGAATGTAACACGGCAGCGACAGCGTGACAGATCCTGCCGCAGACTGCAGCTACTGCTCCTCTCCTTGAGATGCAAATGGGTAATGAGATTGTTATGAAAAGCTACATTCTTTTTTTGAGGACTACTTTTATCTTTTGACGGTTGCCTGTCAGCAGCAGAGGCTGCACCACGGAAGTTTCCTCCTCAGGCGACGCCTGGCACCGCGTGCCACGTTCGCGGCGCTCATCCCGCCTGCTGCCCATCTGCTCCCACATTCAACCTCGGCCCTCTCCGCTCCACCTTGCACAACCAGGACAGCTTCTGCCCTGCCCTACCAGCAATTAAACTTAATCAATTCCATTATATAAAGCTGTATGAAGTACAACCTTCCTTTAATCTTTCTGGGCATGTTCAGGACATCTCATTACAGAGCCTACAATTTCTTGGCACCCAGCTGACAATATCTAATCTGTGTTTCTTCTCTCGCATCCTTAATGCCATCACGGGCAGTGCGAAACCCAGCTGCAGAGATAAAGCACGCTTGGATAAAAGAAAAAACTAAAAAGCATCTGCATTGCACACTTTGAAGCAGTTATGTGCTAATTAACAGGCTCCTCAGAGTATTGGCTGTCAATTAATACCAGCATTAGGAATTGAGCAACGTAGCCCTCAGCTCTCAGTGCCAGGATTGCAAGGACTTTTTAAAGCTCTTTTACATGTTATATAAGATTAGTATGTTGTTAAGAGCAATACCTTAACACATCTTTTTAAAACCTCAGCTGTACTGCTTTAGTCTCTTAGTCTCCATCCAAATGCTCATTTGATCCCATTCCAGGTCTGAAACTAAAATAAAAAGGATCTCGAGGCAGCCTGCAGGAAGCAGGCTGTGCTCTGCGACAGGACCACAGCAGTTTTCAATACGATAACAGTTCTGGTTATTTTTGCTAACTTGTCAAAAAAAATCCCTTGAGATGATCCAGGAAAACCAGGATAATGATTCCAGCAGCATTAACTGTAGGAACAGCAAGCACCACAGTGGTGCGATGTCCCTGTCCCCACCTGTCGCCAGCTCCTGGCTTCAGAGCCCAGTCCTCAGCCCAGCGCAGCTCAGGTCCTTCAATAACTGAAGCCCCGAGTTAATTTGTTAGTTTAAAGCAGACCTCCAAGGCGCTGGATCTCCTATGTGGCCCTAGACCTGGTGGGCAGTGCAATTATAACTCCCTTTACGTAATGAGCTGGTACAAGGCTCTCAGAGGGGAGCACTGAGCTGGGCAATTAGACCAGACCCTGGATGCACTGCTCGAATAGAAACGGCTTGAATAAATGACTTTCACCTCGAAACATGCAATCTGTGTGTACTTCACAAAAACATGGCATGTTCAGTTGGCCAGAACCAGCATGTCTACACTGGGATAAACTCCAAAACTAGTGCGCTTGGATTTTGCTGCTGTAAGTAGCTTTTTCTTGATGCTTTTCTTTAAAGGATTAATATCTAGATTATGCACAATATTTCCTGCACAGTTGCAGGTGAAAGGAAGAACGTAAACGTCAAGGTCATTGGCGCTTAAATGCATTGGTATCTTCTCACCATGAGACATCAAACTAAGACTTTATAGATTGTGTTTTGGAAAAGCTGCAGAAACAGAGACACTCCAGGGATCCATATGGAATAAGAATTCTTTTTTTTTTTTTTTTTCCTGAGCTAACCCCTCAAGTCAAATCTATTATTTTCCTTAAAGAAAAAGAAAAAAAAAAAAAAAAAAAAAAAGCTTTGGAATCAGATATGAATTTTAGGTCACCTGGGCGAGGATTTCCCCACAATTTCCTTGTATTTACACTGAGGATTTTCACACCTTTTCCTCTTTGCCTACATTATGAGGTGATTCTTATAAACTGTTACTGCGATTAGGCTCATGGACAGGGTCTGGCCTGCAGCCTCTTCACTGGAATGTCTTTGTCCAGTGTGCTCAGAAATCCCATCACACCATCGTCCTGTTTCCAACTCCTGCTTTGGATCCGGCAGCCTCTGATCCTAGCGCTTGTTCTTACCATAAAACAGGCAGGCAAAGAGGGAACAGTTGAAAACTCATCCATGACACCAAGCAATGACAGCCGTAACACAACGGAGCTTAATGCAGCCCGACAGGAGCTGTGCTTAGAAATATTACATCTGACGTGTTTTGCCAAAAAGACTGCTGAGAAGAAACCTTGTGATGAAAAAATATCTTTCTCACCCCCTTGCAGATAGAGACGGCTTCTTTGGAGAGTGATTTGGGATAGGAAACATTATGCTCCATTATGGACTGGAAAAGTTCGTCTTCGTCTTCTCCATCAAATGGAGGCTGTTAAAAAATAAATTGCAGGGGAATTATTATGATTTTTTAATAAGCCCACTTCTGTCCTCACCATAGCACCTGCTAAATGCACTGCAAGTCACTTGCATAAAGCTTTTGCAATTCAAGACAGTAATTGAATTCCTTAAAGTTGGTTTTTATCTTCCGTTTACGCAACACAGAGCTGCTCTTCTATTTCAGTGACTCAGAGAGCAGCGTCCCAACCATGCAGA
The DNA here is from genome assembly GCF_003342845.1 of Nothoprocta perdicaria. NCBI lineage: Eukaryota > Metazoa > Chordata > Aves > Tinamiformes > Tinamidae > Nothoprocta > Nothoprocta perdicaria. The sequence goes on from NW_020455710.1 coordinate 3,496,733, forward strand.
AAAAGGGGTCTGTAACTAAGCGTATTTCTCCTGGCCAGACCCGTACTTTGCCCCTGGGACATACAATGCAAAAAGTGTATTTTTGTGATTTAACTGCAAAGCAGAGCATATAAACAGTCGTCTTACACCCAGTGGTTTCACACAACAGAATGCCATTGCTTCCATTTGACATGCATTTGCCTGCTCAAGTGCCTCCCATTCAGGGTTGATGATGGCTATTTCAGGACAAAGAAAGCCCCTCAAAGGCAGTGCCTGCTTGGCTGGGTGCGCTGTAAAGAGCCTAAGTATACCCAGAGGAGGCAGAGACAGGCAAGAGTGCACACAGGTAACGATGGCAGGAAAGGCCACAGGCTCTGATGCTTCTGCAACACTTCTGCGGTCATTGCAGCGGGGCAGCAGGAGGGACAGACCAGGAGCTCTGCACCCGAGCGCGCTGCGCATGGGAATTACAGAGAGAGGGGCATCCTCAGCACGGGGCAAGACACAGTAAAGGGCATCAGCCCACCAGTGGTCTGGAAAAGGAGCAGAAGGAGCTGGTATCGGATGGGGAATGGGCAAGGTGAGGTTATTGGCACGCTGGGCTCCGAAGCAGAGCGCGTTCTGCTCTCCTACCTGGCCAGCCAGCATCTCGTAGAGCAGCACTCCGTACGCCCACCAATCCACCGACTTCCCGTAGGGCTGGTAAGCAATAATCTGGATGATGACAAAAAAAAGCAATGTCAACAGAGCTCTAGACTTGCGACATGTGAGGTAAATACTGCCCTGCAAACATACAGGCTTGCAAAGGTCCCCAAGGCCCAAACTGCAATCCCCTGCACTGGGTGAAGGTCAGCGAGCTTCACAGCCTGCACGCGACGTCTCGCAGGTTTATGGGGTGGTTTAAAAAGCACATGTGGCGTTTTAGGATGAGGGACTATGTCTACAACAGAGGAGGTGCCCAGCTTGCAGCGCTGTCAGAACTGGACAGTTCTGCAAATGCAGCTATCCACCCTCTTGCATCTTCGGGTATCAAAGAAACCTGGCAAATTTGGCTCTTGGGGAACCTAAGGATGTACATTTGAAGGCAAAGGAGGAAGCAGAGCAGTACAGCATAGAAGACGAGACAAAATCTTTATCCTTTTGTGTCAAAATGTCAATTCATGAGACTCAGCTTAGAGATTATCAATAATTAAAGAGTTTTTTTCAGTATTTATATTTTTGTACTCCTCTCAAAGGAAAGCAAACCACTGGGTTCAGGTCTGACTCGCACCCAGGTCCAAACTGAACGGAGACGGTGGAGATGCCGCGTGTCCGCTTGCCCTGCACTGTATCCTCGGGGCCTCTGCAGGGACCAATGCTCATTTGCTACAGAAATGCCCCCAAAAAGGGCTTTTGAGGAACAAACCTGCACTCAGAGCCCCTTCCAGCTAACTGAGAAGTTTGGGGCTGCTTTTCCTCCAATGAAAGAGCATGTGGGGCTGTCTAGGACAGTAGATCCATGCCAGGCTCCCGTCTTCCCCTCCAGCTGGGAAGGCAGCGCCCAAGAAGCTGCAGCTTCTTTGGTGGGATGATAACAGCAGGTGAATTAACAAGCACTGTAGTATTTCTTAGCACACTATATTAGAATCAATCACACTTTGACACATATCGCATGGAGGCAGCAGCAAGTTTCTCAAGTGATAGGTCCTACGGAAAGAGGAACTTCACTAATTTTCCTTTAGCAGTAATCACAGCAATTTGGCTTTATACTTCATATTTAGGATGCTTGCTTCATGTAATAGTGGTTGATGTACTGGGTTCCTCGGCTTGCAGTTACTGTTATCCAATATGTTCCAGAGGTTCATTTGGAGTAAACGCTGCTGCTTTAAAGACCAAACACCTTCAAAATTTTATCCAGAAAAGAAAACACCTAGAAAATGTTAAAAGGCTCCATCTTCAGCCCTTCGCTACTACCCCTTCTCACCCAGTGTATTTTATCAACAAACAAAGGGGTGTTTTTAAGGTCATTAAATTATAAAGGCAGAACGTGTTGTACAGTCCCTGCACTCCCATGTATATGGTCACTGGAGGAACAATTTCCTTCAATTAGCAAATGATAGAAAGCTTCCTAACAGCAAGAATGAAAATGCTGCTGCTGCCGTGGGAGGCGATGGGCTGCTCCTTGCCTCGTCCCAGAGAGCTTCATGGGGGGCTAAGGAGAGGAAATCTTTTTAATATGATAATGCAATGTCATGAAATGAAAGCTGTAACAAAACAGCGGCTTAATGACACTGTTTGTTTAACTAGCAACAGGCAGGCTGCAATCGGGCTGCTCCTGAAATAGCAGCCTCATCAGCAGCCGCCACTGCCCCAATTAGCTCTGCCTCGGCGGGAGAGCGCGGAGCAGAATCAGCGAGACGGGGTGAACCCGAGAAAAACGCCTACGTTTAACCTCACGTACGCTCAGGCCTAGGGGAACGCTGCAAAAACGGGGCCCTGTGACGGTGGGAGGCAGAGCTATCCCATCTGCAAGCACAACTTGGGATATCAGGGAATAAACAGCAGGATAATTAGGGAATAAACATCTCCCCATTCGATGCAGAGCAGCTGCCGACCTTGCCTTTCCCTCCTTCTCCATCCCTAACACAGACAACTGCCTTCTGCATCTCCTGCATTTCAGACTCCCACTTGGCCCCCCTCTAAGGGTGTTTCCAGAGCTCTGCCTTCCCGGATTCTCTGGATTTGGATGCGCAGGAAGAGCCCAGGGGAGCTTCCCGCATCCCGCCGGCTGGGTAGAGGGATGCTGAGCACTGCTGCTCTCTTTGCCTCCGAGGAAGGCAGTTTAGAGCAGGACGCAGAGATTAATACTGGCAATTTGTAGGGAAGTTTCAATCCTTGCAGCTTACAGCTGGGAGCCGGTTGGGATGAAAGGATTACATCCCAGAGGCAAGAGGCAAAGTCCTCTATGAGCAAGTCTTATGTCTGCTGAAAAACTTAAAGTACAGTTATTAAAAGAAATAAATATACCTGGCACAAGAAACAGTAAAAGTGCACTTTCCCAGCCTTTGTAATATCCCTAGATTTGCTGCTCATGAAGCCTCTGGGCATTTGGTCCCTCTACCTCCCTCTCCCCAAGGAGACACGAAGTATTCACTGATTTCAGGGATATTACACCATGGGGACCGTAAATGTTTGTGTTCAAGCTCAGCACCTCAGTGAATATTCACTAACTAATCATTTCCTCTGACCCCAGACATGGCCAAACTGTGATGCCACTAACTAGACCTTCCCACACACCCCAAACTCCATGGGAACGGGGGGAAAAGTTAAATATAGTGTGTTACAGAACAAACATCAATAAACGTTGACCAAAGCAATCACTAAGAGAGGAAAGGAGCATTTTACAGTGGTCCTGAGCCTGCACTCTGGGTCATTCACTGCTTTTGAGAAATAAGAGATTTTATTTTGTTCGTTTTTGCCCAGCTCGGAGGTCTGGGCTATTCCAGATCCCAGTCTCGGAAGCGGCTCCTGCTCCTCCCGCAGCGGGGAGCTGAGCGTGCAGGCGCTCACTCATTATAATCCATTACAAATTGCAGCCCACAAAAATACGCCGGAATGCTCCTGCAGGCAAAACATGTTCCTTCCTTTGAAGTTTATCACACAGCCTCATTTAGTAATTTCTCAGTCACAGTAATGTCTTCAGAAACTAAAGTGAATCAACCATCTAAATAAAAGAAAATCTGTCTGAAAGATAATATAAACAAAGGCTAATTTCCTCCCCGGTATCAAGTGTTTTGGTAAAAGGTTTATTTCTTTACATGAAATTTCCAAATAAAGTGAAATAAATCATTCTGACACTGACCCACATTGATCGTTCTGGGCACCGAGTACCCGTTCTTGGATGGTAATTGGCACAAGCCTATTGCCACAGAAAGGTCACTTTAGAATTTGTTATTCATTTGTATTTTGACAGGGAAAAATGCATTATTGCTCTCGGGGCTCTGATGTCCTGTTGCAAGCAGCAGCAATTTGTGAAAAACACAGGTTCTTTTAATACACAATATTTCATTCTGGAAAGCATGAATTGGCAACTGAAAAAAAAAACCCCTAACTATTTTTCATTCTAGTTTCACAGAGATGACAGGATTTGCCTTAGACCCTAATTTACTTGTCCATGTGTAAATCTGCCCTATTCCAACAAGCATCTGGCTCCAGCCAGAACCGTTGTGAGCAGAGATGCCTCCTGACGGCGCTCAGTGAAACGTGGCGGTTCTCGGATCAAGCAAACCAAGACACCAAAGACGGTGGTGAAAAACATCAGGGCTTCCTCAAGACCCTTCTGAGCATCAATGATAGACTTGTGATTGGCTGCACAGTGTTGTATATATGGATGTATATGGATATATATGTATGTAAAGTGGTGGGAACCCACAGAAAAGATGTGCTAAAGAAGTTGTGTTTCCTCCCAACAGTCAATATCTCTGCTGACCTTGTCATCAGCCTCAGTAATAGCTGTTAACTCTTTCTGGCCTCATAAATTAAAGGACAAACCTTTGTACATGTAAATGCTTCCACGCTATGTATTTGAATTCTCAAGGTGGCAATCCCATTTATTTAATTTGTTGCTCCTTTGAACAAAACCTTAAGATTTGGTCTCACGTTTTGACCGTTTCCTTCCAAAAGCCTCTAAGGTTCTCAGACAGCTCCATATTTACCTCTGGGGCGATGTAGTCCGGAGTGCCACAGAAGGTCCTGGTTGTTACTCCGTTCAACATATGTTCTTTGCACATTCCAAAATCAGCGATTTTGATGTGTCCTTCTGAATCCAACATCACGTTATCTAACTTCAGATCTCTATGAAGAACCACAGAAAGTTTATGTTAATGTTTAGGATCAGGCAAGGCCAACTTGTGAGTTCAGCACTGGGGGATGCACGTGCACTGCAGCCCAAAGCGACCCAGCACGTCCCTGCAGCCACGGCAGGGCACAGGAATGGCCTCAAGCTCTGAAACTGGAGAATTAATGAAGAGAAGGCACTGTATGAATGGGAGCACACTGACATCAGGATTTGGAACATGTATAATTATAAGAAGTGATGCACGAATGCACAAGATGATGTTTTACAATTTCAGGAGCTTTCAGCGGAGTACGGCTGAGCCCAGACACCAGCGGAGCAGCTCAGTAAAGCAGTGGACTTGGTTTACAGCACAACAAGACATCAAAAAGAACACAACAATGACTGCATTTTATAAAACGTTATTATAAATGCTCTGAAAAGTCAAGTAAATCAAATGGTTAAGGACCTTAAAATGAGTTTAGCAATGACCTGCATGAGGTTATACTCACCTATAAACAATCCCTTTGTTATGGAGAAAGAACAGCCCAATTGAGATCTCAGCTGCATAGAATCTGTATGAAAAAAAAAAAAAATCACATTTTTTACTATCTCATGACTTTGCTCTAACAAACCATGAGGGAATGCATCATGGCAAAGAATGATAAGATTAGATTATTGCATACATGTTATAGAGAGATGTCATAAAAGCCTCCTTAGTCCAGCTGGACTTCAACAGATATATTTAATTTAGCATACTTGATGATAAAATATTGTAGAAAAAAATGGAAATTCCTCCCTAGACTTGAAAACCTCAGTTGAGCTGCAGCACAGCACACACTTACTGAAGGGATCTGATTGTGGTGGGCTGGGCCATTATCTTTAATCACATATCAATATTGAATTCATGATGCATCTTGACTTACATTGCAATTCATATGGTATTAAATCATTTATGGAAATAGTATTCCTTTCTACAGTCTGTTAATGGATTAATTACATAACCCTAATTAAAATGATTGCCATATAAAATATAATTGCTGGATACAGCTAAAGGACATATAATATTGATGGATGTTTGAAGCCAGTTACTCCGGAGCTGTGCAAATGATAAGCAAGAAGATTATTTAGACGCAGTTAATTTTTAAATTAATAGAAGGAAAAGGAAAGTGTAGCTCTGAAATAGGGGATCAGAGCTGGCTCGGAACACGGGCTCTGCAATATGGGCCACTGGCAGCAGTTGTCACCAAGCATCTCAGTTGCCAATGGATGGGTGGCAAGTTTTACTAGCTGGAAATCAAAACTGTTGCTGCACCAGCTAGTTTTTATTTAGCACGTCCTGAAATTTTCTTTTACACCACAAATATTTACAGTTAGAAGCCCTCTCGCGTAAACAAGCTGTGTATGATTATTACAAAAAATGAGAAATGATTTATCTTGTAAACTACCAATTTTATGAGTGTATTTCTACTGCCTTTCCCAGTAACCTTATTTAAGACTGAAATGTTGTACTCATTTTTTAAATATTCACTTTAAAAGGCAATATAAGATCACCAAATAACACTTCTAAATTCCCCTGGACTTCAGTTTTAACCTAGGAAGCTTCTATTAGTGTAGTTGATAAATCTATCCTAATTAAGATTTAAGACATGATTTAAATGTGTAAACATGAACACTCACACTGCTTGTGGCTCCTTAAACTTTCCCACTTGCTGAATGTGATACATGAGGTCACCACCATTCACATACTCCATAACAAAATAGAGACGGTCCTAGGAGACAGCATTAAAGAAGCACATGAATACATGAGACATAATGTCATATGTATTCCTCAGCAAAAAACTCTATACTATTAATAAAACTGCTATACTACTCTAAAGCTTTGAAGGTTTTGGGTATTGGTGGTACATTCTGGCAAAATCGAGATGGGGAAATGGAAGCGGACTGGTTTGTTTTGTCAATTATTGCCTATGGTGTCCCCAGAAGTGTCATAAACAGTCTTGTGTGAAGTCCAACTCTCTTCAAATACACGTGAAAAACGTTTAAAGATGGTTGGAAATTCTTGCCTTGAGGCTACTTCAATACTTTCTTTAAGTTTTACTTAGGAAGATGGATGCGTTTTTTTGATTATGGAAAGAAGGCAACAAGAAGAGTACTGATAGGGTTTACAGAAGTATGAACCTTTGAGTCTTTAATGGTATAAATTACAAGTTTCAGATAACCAAAAGTGACTTAAGTAAAAATACTCCTTTTACGCCCTTCAAATAACCTGTACCTTTTATTCAGGGAGCTGATTTTGGACATCTAATTTGAAAATTCTGGTGGTAACATTATGGTACGCTGATTTTCTGCAGTTATAACATGATCCAGATTGTGTACAAGACGCATTACTAGTCTTCTTTCCTATTACAGAAGACACATTTTTGGCTTCTTCTCAATTGCCTTTATTTATTTTGGATAGGATCATTATCCTAAGGTAGTTAAATAAAGTTCTGCTCCACTCTTCAGATGGCAAAGCGATTCAATACTAAGATGCTTCAGTTTAACCTCTCCTCCCTCTCTTTCCTTCAGGGGCATTGACTGGAAAAAGAAAAAAGTCTCTAATCTTCCAATAACTAAGACTGCAGAACATCTGCATAAATTTAAATGCTGTGATTTCAATAGATGAGCCATGGGTAAAAAGATTAATTGGTTGGATCTCAACTACAGAATTTAGTTTTTATATGAAGTGTCCATTATAAAATCCATGGCAACAGAAGCATGGAAGAAAAAAGAGCTGCTAAAAACACTAACAAAACATCATTAAGTTTTTCTACAGCCACAGTTTATGACATTTCTTTTCTTATCTAATTTCTCATTTTTATAGCTAATACTAATCCTCCAGAATGTTTCACAGTGCCACGTCTGAATTACTGAACACTTACAAAAATACGAAGCAAATGAAGCAAAGGTGTTTGTTAATAATTCATTTAGCTCTTTATGTGGCTCTATTGCTCCTGTACGCGATCATCCCAAAGGAAATTATTAATGTGAATACAGAAAATGCTAGACGTTTGTGTTTTGTCCGAATGGTTTTGGCTGACACCCCAAAGCCTCCTGAGCACCACCTGTCTCCCATGGAGCTTTCCATGTGATCGATGACATGGTCAAGCTGCCCCGTGCGGACTGGGGGCCCTCCTGAGCGACTGCTGTAATAAAGGGATATGTCCTTTTGGTGTAATTATGGGGAAGGAAACGCTTCCTGCCTGGCCATGGGTGCCAGAAAACTAAATTAGATGCCTCAATGTTGATTCACGACTAATCCCCTCATTAGATAATAAGAGCCATTAAGACTTCACCAGTACAACCCTCAGACCCTTTAAGATATTTAGGAACCTTTGGGGTCTGGATCTGAGGCTCCGGGGTGGCAGAAGACACTTATTATTAAATTTATAATTTATCACGCTGGCTTGGTGGAATTGCTGTATGAAGGAAAACCTCAGAGACCTAAGGCTTTAAGTTTAAAATGAAAGTGGGTTTAATGGCTAAAGATAATTGCATGGGTTATCCCCTTTCTCACAGTTTCCTGCGTGAAGAAGTCCTATGGTATATATAGGTCGGAAAATAATAAATGGTATTGAAATGAGAAAATACACAACGATAGAGCATGGAAAACACCAAGCGAGCAGGAGAGGGAGAGCTCACGTACAATTGTCTGGAAACAAGAGTGAAGCTGTGTTAGGAAAGGTGGCTTATCCTGCAGTGCTAGGACACGTTTTTCAACCATTGTGCATTCCACATCATCGTCCTGAATCACCACGTCTTTCTTCAGGATTTTGATTGCGTAGAGCTCCTCTGTCTCCTTCCTGTCCGCCAGCATCACCTGCATGTAGACAACAGGGTGAGAATCCTCCTCGCTGCCCAGGAAGCAGGATTTGAGGTCAGTGTTTCCCAATATCCACTGTCACCAATGATGGTGGCTGCTGGAACTGACCTAGGCAGCAATGTCACCCCCAATACATTTAATGTACTTGAAACTGCCTAGGTGGGAGGATCTCAAAGTCGGGAAGTGCTTCTTGCATTGTGTTTGGCAGGCTGCAGAGACCTGCAAAGAGCACATCCCAATCCAGCCTGCAGGTCCCCAGGGATCGCTCTGCTCTGCCTTCCCAAAAAAACCCTTGGAAACGCACATCCCAATGCAATTTGCTTCCTCCAAAGAACGCTTGTCATGCATTATTTCCCAAGGAAAAGCAAAAAAGAAGGCGAGTGGAATACTTATCCCGAATCCTTACTTTTCCAAAGCTCCCCTTCCCGAGCACCATGAGGAAGTTGAAGTCGGTGAGCTTCACCCTGTCCAGGTTGTTGGAGGGCACGCTCGACACCCTGTCTTCTGTTGGAGTAATGACTTTGTTACCAGCGGGCCCCAGTTTGGCTTTCTGGAGGACACACACACACACACGGACACACACAGAAAGAGGCCGGTGAGAAGGGAGGCCGGGCGCGGAGCGGCGGACGCTCCGGAGGCGCCGTTCGCGGCGGGAAGGCCGCACAACCGCGGAGGCCGGAGACTCATTCCGGCACCATTTGGACAGAGCCGAGTGAATTCAAGGGAACGACTGTGTTCATGGATAACCAGATAAAAGCACATCTGCTTATCTGGTTAGCAGAGCAAAACCCAAAGCCAAAACCAAAGCCAAAGGAAAAGAAACATCACTTATTTTCATGCCAGAAGCAGGCTTATCTGGTGTTTTTGTTTTGAAATACGAGAAGTGCTCTTTAAAAATGTCATGCTGTAATCAACATAGTACTTGAGGATATAAACAGCATCTTTACTACATTCGCTTTTAAAATGTTATATGTAAAGTCAGTCTGCATAGCAAGAGTTAGGAAATTTTCCACATGCATTAGGAAAAACAACCTCCATTAAAATAAAAACAACATATGGGAATTAATGCAGATGAATATGGCCACTTTCAAACCAGCATTACAATCAACTTTGATTTTCAATCAAGCGTTGATCTGGAAAAGGGAGGAAGGGAAATATTACATACAAAAGTTCTGCCTTGGCAAGACAGCCTGGATTGCAGAAGGGTGCAACAGTCTCAGTATTTCATATGAGACACCACATAATTGCTCAAGAAAGTTGCATTTCAAATCTCAAAGTTAACAGAAGAGAAAAAAGTAAGACTCACCGAAAGGATAATGCAGGTTACAACATAATATCCCCTTTTTTCCCCCTCAAACATCCCATATAACACCAGAGGCAAAGCCAAGAAGGTTTAGTAACAGCATTACTTTGGGACATAAGTGTCTTTTCCCAAATATCTATTAAATTGGATTGGCAAATAATCTCTCACAGCTTTCATTTGCTTTGTGTTTGACATATGGCTGACATTAAAGAGTAACTGCTTTTCTCAGTGTAATGCAAAAGGACAGTAGTTGCCTACTGCCATCATTCTACATATTAAAAAAGATAAAGTATAGAAACTAAAGTATATTCAAAACCACCTTAAAAGCTTGGCTAGCACAGTCCTCTCAGCACCATTTACACCAATTTCTGGAGCTACCAGGACAAGATTCAACTCTTGGCACAGAAGCTAGATCAAGCAAGCACACTGAGGCCTTACAGATCCTATGGGCACGTTTGGATGGGACAGTAGGACCTCGTTGGAAAGGAAGCCCTGGAAGATGCAGTATCTTTCACCCGCTCTCAAGAAGTACTGTTGCACAGATATGCATGTTATTCATCTCATAGTGAAGTATCAACCAAAATGAAAACATCTCTTAGGAGCTTGAGGAGCGTTTCTCTACTCAGCAGAAATCAGAGCCTCGTCCGTAATCATCTTTCATGTTGATGAATTAAAGGAAAGCTTCAACTCTGCCTTTTTCTCATGGTCAATAAAAACACAGCTGTGATTTTGTCTACAGCTTATATGTTAACAGTTATATGCACCCAGACTTGTCTAATTACGCACTGTAATAAGTACTCCATATTTTGGTACTCTTCAAAGGATATTCGTTTTGTTAATTAGATTACTGCTTACAGCAGAGGGATAATTGTTGTTAATAATTTTACACCAATCAAATAACTGCTCTTTCCTTTACCAACAGCATTTGTTGAAGGTCACAATTTTCGATACTAACTTCCACATGTCATAATCATACAGCTCTTGCATAAAGAGGTTATTGAGTAATTGCACTGACTCAAAACGCTATTTTTACAGGTACCTAAAAATAGATAACATACATATATCCCTTGGAAAAAAAATACCAAAACCACCTGCTTCTAAATGATTCTAACCAACCTGTGTTCTTTAATCAGGAAATGACTCATTTGCTTTGTTAGGGAACTCCAGTGGGTGAGAACTCCGCATTCCCACTGCCGGAGCCAAGGCGGCTGGGAAGGTTCCTAATCCCTGGGCAGCAAACCAGAACCACAGGCACAGGGATGAAGAAACCTGGAAAGAGTGCTGTGAATTGCACTCTGTAGCATAAAACTGAATTGCTTCCCTAAATCCAGAAGGGTTGATTCTTGCTCTAAAACATATAGGAATTAATTTGTTGGTAAGAGAGCTTTGCTAGAAAATAAACCTTCGCATTTGCCCAGCTTTTGGTATACCTTATCTTGCAGGGGGCATTGTTCTTGCAATGTAAGGTGCAATTTTTATCTCATACTCAGATGGGAAACAACAAATGAAAATTGTTGCTGGAATACAGTAAAGGAGAGGAGCACAATAAAAACAAATTGCCTAAATGACATACTGCATTTGGGCTCTTCCTAGAGCAAATAGCACAATCCTACTTGAATCCCCCCCTTTTTTATATCCTGACACTAAAACTTGCTGCTGTTAACCATGGCATTCCAAACACTGGATTCATTTTAGATATACATTGGACTACTTGGATTAATATCTCTGTCTTAAAAACAAAACAAAACATTATTGTTACAAGAAAGCGAGCCGGCAGCAAAGAAACCAGGAAAACAGCATGTTAAAGATAAATTAGTCTGCACTGGTAGCAGAAGTGTTAAGCTTAAAAGAAAACAAGACATGCACATCATCTTACTTCCTTTGGTTTGGACGCACCTTATCTCGGCCAGTTCTTTTACCCTGGAAAAGGGTAAAAGGTGAGACACACCTTTCTACCATCAAGAGACACACTTTATATATCCAGCCTGATATCTTAAAATGTGTTTTTTTTAATGGAATGGTATAAAATAAAAATGATAGCAAGTTATACTGTGTTACTGTAGAGAGGTTTATGGAATTCTGTATGTGTTTTTTGAAAAAGGTATCTCAGGTTTTATGGTGAAAATGTTTTCAACTCTTTTACAGAAATATAAGCATAAGAGCTGTCCTTTTCATTATATGTATAAAAAACACCCTTCTCTGAAATCTCATGGTAAGTGTGAAGCAAAGAAGAAAAAGGATGTGGTTTATAAGATAGTTGTCCCTCATTGCTCCCTATTTCCAACTGCAGTAAATGTTCTTTTGGAGTCTTTTCTCTGCCCTGGTGGTCGCATGGATGGTGAATGAACACCGAAGCAGCAGAGAGCAGTGCTGTCTCCAGTCTCCATCATGAAAAAAATCACCATTTTGATGAGAATGAAGGTCAGAGATCTATGGACCTTGTCATCTCGCTGGCACCATCTCCATCTCCAACCACAATGGGTTTTCCCCAGCAAAATGCGTTGCATTTTGAAGAAGTCATCTGTTGGGCTTCCTTTCACCCAATTTTTAAAGTTAATCCTAATTTACAGCAACTCCTTAGGGCTTGTAGGCTATTTCTCAAAGAAACAATAAAACCTGTAAGGAGGAGGCAGCAGAGGAAGAGCATCATCCAAGTTTCACCTCGACAACCCAGATTTCTGTTGCAGGATGAGGCTCAGCTGCGTCTGAACCTCACAGGGAGCAGGCGAGAGCAGAAACCCAAGTTCTCAGAACAAAAACCTTGCGCGGGTTTGAGCCCTGCCAGCTCAGCGGGGATTCACATCGACCGGACAGACCGAGCCATTAGTAAGTCTTTAACCATGCAAACAAATCCAATAAATTTCAAGTCAAAATCTGCAGGGAAAAGCCTCCTGCTCGCTGACACACTCTTCATCACCGTGGCAGCTTGTTTCTTATATTATCGCATTTCCAATTCCACATAATTATAGCTGCTGTGAAGGACTATCCATTTCTTAATTTATACGACTTAATTATCAGGACACTGATCATTTGAAAGGCGAAGAGTCTATTCCTGAGCCTCAGCAAGACCTAATACTTCACCAGACTGCATTTGCAGCTTAATGCCACCACCCAACGGCAGCTTATAATTCACTGCATGAATTATTTCACTTGCATGAAAAAATCTTTGTGCCATGCGCAAAAAGCCTTAAAAAATGGCTTCCTGCTGGAAGCAAAAAGAGGAAAACTATGGATGAGGCTGCAGGCCCCCAGATGACTCGGGGACACCGACCTCTCCCACACCAGGGCTTGCAGTGTCCCTGGGGACAGGGGACAATTTTCCATAGTGATGCCCAGGTCCCTCGGAAGGGCCATTCGCTCACCTGCCCCATCACACAACCACAACCTCCTAAATATTTGGATGGAGAAAAAACAAATACCAGTGCCACTTAATGAAGGGGGTGCAAGAATAACTTAATACTGAATGTTGTCAAAATAGTTAATGTATTGCAATGTAAATTTAATACAGCACAATAACACAAGCCATTGGCATCACCTCCTTTCTTTCAGGACTGTTGCAAAAGCCAGCTTCTATTTTATTTGGTATTTTCACATTCTTTACTGCCCCCGTGTGGCTTGTAGCTTAGAGGAAAAAATATTTTCTCAAGCTCGCTGTGATATGAAGTAGGTAATGTCGATTTAAGCCATTAAACAATCAACAGGATGTGGAAATAGTTTAATATTTTGTACTGCACCTGAATAGTGTTGCTAATTTGGGCAGGTTCAAATTCAAGTGCACTTCCCAAATTTATTTTTTTTTTCATTGCCGCATAGAAGTCAAAACTATATAAAGTTGTCAAGTAAATGGCTTCTACAACATCCCCAGATTTTCTGGGCTTTATATAAAGGTAAATATAGAAAATAAAGGAGCCAAGTGTTCCATATTCCACGGGAAATGGGATGCATTAATCCTATGGATATGAGTGCCAGGGGACATCACTCTGCACAAGGGATTGTCACTGTGAGCAGTGAAGTCCAGGCAGGGATGAGTTTCCAGTTACCCATTTGGCACCGTCAAAATGTTTAATCTGTTTAATAATCTCGCAGGCACCTGAGTCTACTTTGTTTTCTGCCTTTATTGCCAAACTCTCCATCCCGTTACACCAGAGTGGCTAATGAGATGAAATGCAATTAAAGCAGCTGCCTAGGAACAACATTGAGGAATTCTTGCAGAAATCTCCTGTGAAAGTGGTAGTGAATGAAGTCAATATAATTATACTACTGGGTTTACAATCAATACTAGAGCAGCAAACCCCTGAATGGCAGAAAAGAGCTGCTTTTACAAATACTGCTCTTTTTTTTTAAGCATGCAAATTGCTGCTAATTTGCAATAACCAAAAATCTGGGGTGTACAATTTGCTTTATAAATAAAACTGCTACCAGGCATTTCCAATCTGCACATAATATAAAATTGCTTTCTAAAATAACGTTGCAAGACTTCAGTTCTACCTGATCTAAGTGCAAGTCCTGGTGTCTCTTCACACACTAAGGATCCAAAAAGTCCCAAATTAGATCCAATTTGAACATGCTGAGAGTCAACATCCAGGTCTTTAACACACACAGCCAATGTTTAACATGCAGAGATGTATCTGCCCCTGCCTCCCCACATGGATATGAAAATGTTTCTTGCATGATGTTGCCAAAATAAAACCCTCTTTCAATATACATGGTGCCGCAGGAATAAGTAAGAATAATAAGTACCCCAAAACACGTGTAAAACTCTGCATTAAAAAAATGCATGACTTGTATCATTGCCCTAATAAAGCAAGCCAATTTGTTCGAGGTTCACTACATGCAAATCCAATGTCCTCTAATACATCCTCAACGCTTCCGCTTGTCTTTCAGGGAAATAACTGAGTGAGGCGAAGTGTTAGTGAACTAATTAAAATGGGAAGTGAACAGGTGAATTAGTGTTCCAGGGATCAAAGCAACAATGCCTCTGGGTGAGACAGCCTATGGTATAGCACACCCCAGTTTACATATACAACATATGTACAGAGTATATTATACCATAACACATGCATGCTGCACAGCGTGGAATTAAATATACAGTGGAATTGAGTATTATCAGACATATTATCAGACGTAACAGAGTCTTTCAGAGCAGAGATGCTCTCTATGTAGGCCCCATGGGAAGGCTGCACTCTTTTCCCTTGTCCCCTGACCTGGCGCACTGCATCTGCTGCGCTCCAGGGACCACTTTTTTGCAAGTAAACTTTCAATTTTGGGAACATTTTGCAGCAAATTAAGAGTACAAGCTTGCTTCAAATACTTTTTATGCACTTAAGCCAGCTCAAACTAGGGAGTACAACAAGTGCGTCCTTAAAACATGGGGCAAATGAAGTTGAATTCAATAAGCTTAACATTCCCGGGGAAGGTTTGGTGAAGCGCGACACGGAGGAGAGCACTAAGGCAAGAACTACCTTGAGGCAAGGGGTGTTTACAGGACAGCCCTGGAAGAGACAGGAGAGGGAGAAAAACTGCTCCGTTAGTGAAGAGGGGCCTTGCAAAGCACGACAACAACGTTAGCGGCACAAGGAAACAAGCAGAGACAGGGGGGACAACACGGGAACGGGGATGAGCGCTGCCCTCCGTCCCGTTGTTTAATTCCATCTTGCACCAATGCCTGTTTCATGCACGCAACGATCTGTATGTCACCGAACACGTGATGCCCCACGTATGTATAGATGGGCCGTGACGATGAATGCAGTGCGTGACAGACAAGGTCTTCTCTTGCTTTAAGGCCTGGGACATTCACTTGAGCTTCCTCTCTATAGGGGAGGAAGAAATGCCTGTAATCAACAGCATTTGCATCTTGCTTCCTGTCCTCTCACAACATGAGAGGAACCTCTCCCAAAAAAGGAGGCCTACAGAGTAGGTCATCTGCTGAAGAACCTGCAAATCCTCCAGTCTCCACCACAGCGAGGGGCTGGGAAACCTGTGGGTAACTGCACAGCTGCATGGGGAATCTCCCCTGCCACGCTACAGCACGCACCAGATGGACTCAGCTACCAGCACTTCTATAAAGCTGCAAAGTATTCCCTAATGATTAAACACGCACAATTTAAAAATAGGAACGAGTGCCACAGGCAAAAAAGGAGCTCTTCTTTTTATATCTCTCCATACATAAGACGTGGGGATTGATGTGCCAGTGATATTTTGCCTGGTCATGGTTTCCGTAACAGCTTAGCATCTGCTTCCTGAAAACCAAATTTAATCTTTTCTTGTAGATTGAGAAGTGTCAGCAACACYGTTTCTCTTCGCCATCTTACCTTCGCTGAACTGCCTAAAAAACACAAATATTGCTTCAAAATAGGGACTTATACCTGTTAGAGATGTGCTAGAGAACAATTTTTTCTTTTTTTTTTTAATTTCAAAATTTTCAAAATTAAATTTCAAAAAACAAATAATCTGACTGCAAAATGAGGAAGCTCAGTGGGTTCTTAAGGAGCTACTGAAACAATTCCCAGGCCCTTTTGCTGCAGCCCAGGCCAGGTATCGTGGCAGTGACGCAGACTCTGTCTTGGAATTAAAACTATTCTAATACATTGTGGCTTTTCATTATAGGAAGGAAAGAAAATATCCTTTTGACTTAGAAGACACCAGAAAATGCCAGATTATTGCAGAAGGTATTGCCCTTCTCTTTGATAAAGCAGCCAGAAACTGCCTRAAAAAAATAAAAGGAGATAAAGTGAGAGTTAAAGATCTAAGAAATGTGTTAACTGCCGTGAAACAAACTCAACAAACAGAATGGTACCAAACCAAGAGGCCCCAGAACACACAAATGCCTTAAAATGATTATATGGGCAGGAACCTATTCCCTCTTGATAATTTCTATTTGTCGGGATCACTTTAATTACCACAGCTTACTGTAGGCACTCTGATCGCTACACCTTGGTACAGCACTTAGTAAACATTAAGTTGGATCACTGAAATATCTCCCTGCCTTTTCTCTTTGACCAGCAAAATACTGCAACAGGCGAGCACATCTAGAGCAAATGGTGCATATTGTAGTTAAAAGACTGGCTCGTTTGTGCAGATAGAGCCACCTGGGACTGTCACCAGTTGCCATGGCAGCCTGGGCACGAGCAATTAGGGAGCAGCTACAATTATTCTGCTTACGCCTGTTGAGGAAGGAGTTTTGCTGCAAGATGGCCATAAATAATGCCATTCCAGAGAGAAAACTCACAAGCAAAGGTTAAAACAGAAAGAAAAACAGTGGCAGATTTGATCCTGCCTCCACTTCCTAGCAGAGGGTATTTTTATCTCCAAATAATCATAATGATGCGTCGTGTATAAATCACTGGAGAGAGATTTGCTGCTGGTGCTAAGTGAGCGGGTAAGTCTTGTCTGGTTCCTAACTTTGAGTGATAGGCGAGATGTCCCCTCAAATATATGTGGATTTATTAAGTGGATATCTTTCTTACGGAAAATMTTATACCAAGCAATAATATATCTCATTTTATATATAGTGTACAACACTATATAGTCAATAAACAGAGAGTGCAGACCGTCAGAATACAAAACTCAAAGCTAACTCATGTCTTTTGAAAAACAACTCAGCAAAAACTAAAACTATTTAGCCAAGTCTCTGTGTGATGCCAATAAGGAAGCCACTGCCCTCTTTAGCCCTCTCTCTCTTTCCCAAATTTAGTCCCATTTGGTGAGGGCACCAACATGACACCTTCAGAACTGCAAGCTGCAAAGCCTCACATGCACCGTGCTGAAGCTGAACTAATTGGACTGTAAGATACACTAATTATTGTTGAGACAGAGTTGGCCCTATGCAAAACTGCTGTTTCTGGGACTCAATCCAGCAGCTTTCTGCAATGCAGCCCCACAGGACTTCTTTTCATTGCAGAACACAGATAAATCCTAACTATTCATTCCACAGCCCACGTATTTATGGTAGGTTCAAGGAGAAAACCAAGATATTATAGATTCAATATAGGCAGCAAACATACTGCATATAATTATGGATGCTTTAAACGAGGTATTTTTTGTGACACGTATCCAAGTCTGAGAAAGAGAAAAACTGAAATAAAAGAATGTTTAAAAAGCTATGTGCCAAAGATATGTTCACAGTGTAATTCAGATTTAAGTTTAGGTTGTTTTCTCTCGTCTGAGCTGTAACTTTGGGAATACCTGCTTATTATATCGAGGCCCAAGATAGCTGATTTGCAGGTAGGTGAACATGATGCAGAGGAATACGAGCTTCCTCCAGCTGGGACAATAATGAATGTGCACTTTTCCCCTTTTATTTTGGTACTTGTCTTTGTACTGTCTCTGTCCTGAGGGAAAAAAAWGGATTTCTGTATCTAGGTTACTGACACTAACATACACATAGCTGCTTAATTCTAAACTCTGCACTTTGCACAGAGATATGCAAGGGGTGGAAGGATAACCTGCATTTAATGTTATTCACTCTAGGGAGGACAAAAAGTGAACATGACCTTGAATAGGAAATGACCTAGTGCAGTAAAATAAAATCACACTGGTCAGATCACAATTGTAAGGAAAGGAAAATGAAATGGAGGTTAAAATACTTCTCAAATGTATAACAAAAACCATAGTTCATGCTGCAGACAAAATTATGGTAGCTGATCCAAATGTATTCAGAAGAAATTGATGCACCTTTTCTTTTTCCTTCTCGGAAGCTGAACATATGCCGTTTTTCCTCACTTTCTTGGGTTAACCCATCTTTTATAATAACAATGTAGAATTCTGCCTGATGGTGAACATAAAGAATTGCCATTTCAGGTTGAAAGGAACAGGCTTAGTGTTTGTATATGCACAACAGGTACATTAATCACTTTCTGGATAAACAGCTAGACTACAGTAGCAAATCTTTGACTAGGAAAAAGAAAGCAGAATATTGTAGACCAGAGTATTTCMAATTCAACATCAATACTGCATACACGGCTGGAAGGAACACTCAGGTCAGAAGAGCTGGACCCAGCAGAGCCATGAGCAGCCACCTCCACACCCCACCTTTCTTGGTGCTGGGTTTAACGAACAGCAAGTATTTTGCTGTAATATTGTCTGCAGTTGTCAGCAGAGTTGCTGGCTAAGGCTGTTTATTAAGTCACAATTTGCCTGGGACAGACAGCCCACGCTTGTGACTACCAAACACTCCAACTGGTGTCACCAAGGGCAGGCAGACTCTGCTAAAAGTAATATTTTTCTGCACATAACCAGCAATACCACTTTTCCTGAAACTTCTGCACCCATATTATAGATTTCAGAATTTCAGCTAACAACCCTCTCAAAAATGTTACAGTTCAGTACATAATACTGATAATAATAATGTCATTGTTTTCCCTGAAAGAGTCTGTTCGGTTAAAAATATTTAAAGCATTAAAATGCTGCTATTCCTGAGAGTTTCATTTTCCATTACAGATACTAATGCTAGTGGCTGATAGATGTTTTAAACTTTTTGCAATTATTACATGTACACGACACAAAATATTTTACAATAGCAAGTTTTGAGTGTTAAAACACAGAAGAGCTGAACTATCAAGATACATGGACCATAACTGAATTAAACAACTTGGTTCAATCTTCAAGAAATCAAAAGGATCATACTACAATCGCAAGCAACAGAAATCATCACTCTCTAATAGATAACTTTTTAATGTGKATACTTTTATAACAAAATGTATGCAATATACAGCTGTACCCGTTTTTGTTTAGGCCTCACCTCAAACTTCTGTCTGAGCTCTGCATTTCCATCTTCATCAGCATCGGGAATTGGAACATTATAATATTCACCTTCTTCTTGATTCAGCAGCTTGTACCTGTGGAGCATTTGAGGAAAATGGTACCTTTTCATATTTAATTTCTTTAGGTTTAAAATTTGATACAGTTGCTTGTGTGCGGCTTGCAGCCATGCGAGAGGTATGTAAAGAACTGTTTTCAAAGGTCTACAGCAAACTAAAAATTTTCAGTAATTTATAGCATACAAGGTAGAGGAAAAAGGTACAAAAGTACGTTTCAAAAAAGAAAATATTGTTCTTAAACTTATTTTTTGTGTGACATTCTCTCTCACTCTTTTCATAAATTCTTACCATCCGCTGGCTGGCATTTTCATAAGCTCTGACACCCCAAATGACAGAGATCCCATGAAATCATTTCTGGTCGTTCGATCCCAGTCCCAGACCTCCACAGACAACCGTCGATCTTTGTCCGTAGGTTTTAATTTACTAAAAAAGAAAAAAAAAAGAGGGGAAAAATAGGAGAGTTATTAATGCAAAATCCAGATCAATCATTCTATACACAAAACATGTTACAGTAAAAGCAGTCAGCCAGACTTACAAAGTAAACGACTCATTCCAGTGCGGATTCAGCGTGGAACGGATGGTTTTTGTTTTTTGTTTACTTTCATTCTTAGGATCTGGGATGAGTTTCAGTTTAACGTAAGGATCTGAAAGTCCATTTGGATCCATAGGAATTAGGTTTTTTGCTTCTCGCACTGTCAATACAAAACACRTAGCTGATTTGTATAGGATTACATATAATCATTAGCAAAACAGTAAAACATCAGACCTAAGTCTTGGTTCACCAACCACTGCTTGGTTCAGCACATGAACTGCTACCTTAAAACTCAGGTCTTTCAGAGAAATTAAATTACAGTTTTTATTTCCCTGCTCCATCTTGATGTAAAGGCAGAGCCRAATTGCCTCTAGGTTCTGCACCTTCACATAAATGCATACACGAAGCTTTTCCTTAAAATTCCTTGAATAAAATTGCTCAGCTTTAATGGGGTSTTGTCATTCTAATCCTTGGCATTTAAATTCTACCTGGGGATATTCAGTGTGAAACCAAGCAGGATWTGCAGCAATTGGTTTCTTGGATGCAGAAGGATTCCCTGCAGCTCCTCGGGAGAAGCTGCAGCTGCCAAGACATGTCCCGGTGCCGAGAGCAGCAGGACCTGGCAGTGTGTGYAAGGCTACCTCTTGCTTTTGCAGGGAGCACAGAATAAGAAAAAAAAAACCCTTCTAAATACAAAAAATAGAGGCTCAGAGATGAATTGGGAAACAGAGATGCAACATAAGCTAAACACAGGTTGCTAAAGAAAAACCCCATTATCTCACTCCTTAAGATATCCGGTCCATTTGTACGTTTGTCGGTGTAATTAGTACCCTTAGGCATCTTTTTCCAACCGATGTCACACTTGCTTTTTCGAGGAAGCAGCAGGATGACACTTGTGCAGAGCAGAGCTCCCACAGAATTACCACCCTGGCATCCCACCTCTCCGGCAGCAGCCTAATTTTAGCAGACGGGTCAGGTTTCTACCCGAGGGCTGGAAGGAAGGAGAGATTCCCCCTCCCCACCAGAAGTACTATCTTATGCGTGGGGTTGAAACGGAGTACATTAAATCAAAAATAACCCAAAAGAAGATAAATTTACCTGCTGCAGCTGATTTCAGTTACAGCTGTCAGCTGTCGGAATAGCCCAAGAGTATTCCTAATTTGGATTAAAAATCATTATACCTTCGCTCACCAACTRGGACTGACACAAAAGATCACACATTGCTTTATAATGACATGTTCGTTAAACTCAACGCCACAGCAGAGCTGCTGTTGCTATTTTTGGGGGTTAAAGGCAGGAACATGTTTGCGTCATTAGGAGAGTGAACTCGGATAGAAACCTGGACTCTCGCTCGCAGTCGCTGCCGCTCTGCGGTGCTCAGTGACGACTTCTGAGCTGAACCAAGCGGTGCTGATGATTTAGTTCTAACGTTTTGTCTAGATTTGTCCCAGGGAAAACAGTACAGCATTTTCCAGCTCCATATTAATGAAGAACAGATCATATTAACTATTCAGCAGAAAATGCAGACTATTTTATAATCCCTCTATTTAACTATGCCCTGGTTGTATCGCAGCAGCGTCCAAAAGCCGTGCCTAAAATTGGGACGCCCACCTTTCCAGAAATAGGATAAAAGCATAAGCAAACACAGAGCTGTTTCTCAGGCATGCCTACACTAAATAAATATCGAAATAAGACAGAGTGGGAYGGTAGAGATCGACTGACATTTTCCGTAAAGACCCGAAATTCTGGCAGGTGAAGTTCTGAGGAACTGCCCCGAGTGCGGGTGACAAAACCCCACCGTCTCCTCGAGGGATGTCACGGGTCACAAGCCCCAAAGCAAACGCAGTCACAGACTTCGGTCCTCTTGTGATAGGAGCAGTGAAACGAAGCCACGGGAATGAGTAAATGTTTCTGGTGCTGGCGCTGGGCAGAGTTATTAACAGCGCACGTTTACTCAGTTCCTTTTCAAGTGAGTCACTGCTACCTTTTWCCTGCATTCCCAAATATTGATAACAAAACAGTTTACTAATCCCAGCAACCGTTTCTTGCCCTTCTCCTGCTCCTTTCACACAATTTAGGAGAGCTGGAATCTCCCACGGGAATGTGAAGTGCTGCTTTCCAAGGCAGCTCCCGGTCTCCAGCACTTGGGCTCGACAAGGGGAGGCTTTCCTTCATACTCTCTACCTGCACAATCCAAAGCCATCTCCAGAAGTGCCCAGCTACAAGGTTTTAATAAAACTACCACAGATTTCTCGCCCTTGACTCTTGCCTTTGCTCTTGATGAGACTCCGGTGCGCAGCTGATGCCAAAAGAAATCCTCAGTTTGTGGCAATTTCTTATTTCTAYGGAGTTTTCAGGCACTAAAAGGCTCTCTGATGTGAAACTTCTCTCTATTCCATAACTATTCCCCACTTAGCTAAATGTTCTTTTAATATCCCTCGTGAGACCACTGCCTACTCACTGCTCTTGAGTTCCTGAAACCTGAGAGATGATAATGGAATGAATGAGAATATCAGAAAACCTGAGCTTCACAGGTGATTTATACACAAGAAATAGATGGGGCAATTAATTTTCCTCCTAGAACAAGATGAAAAATGAACTAACAGTTCATGGAACTTTATGCTTCTTTTATTAAGATGTTCATGTTCTCTTACTAATAAAAAATGTACCATCATCTCTAATACTACTTAAGTACTTGTRCCTGCAATAGCTTCGCTGCTTTAATTTTCAACTGGAAATCTTACAGGCGCAACTGTATTTTATTTTTAGAAAACCCCATTAAAAACTACTTAGTAAAACAGGAGTTTTAACACAAAAATTGGCTCTTGCGCTGCATGAAACTGTCTGAAGAGTGAATCAGGATGCAATTTCTAATTCTGATCTAATTATGGGAAACTAGCATGTCTTTTAAGTACTATGCATAGCTTATTGCTTCGTGGTAAGCAGGAAGAAAGCAAACGTAATGAAGTGAGGAGCATTTGGTTGTTCTTTGGGCTGGGGTTTGTCAAGGCAGAGCTCTCTGTAACGAACCCTGCAGCTTGTGTGAACGCCAGAAGAGAGAAGATATTAGTGAGGGAGATGGAACATGCAATTCATATTCCTTGCGACATTAAAAACGCCTCCCACATGACAGTAGTTCTTTGGGACTGCTTTAAAGTTAGCGGGTACTAAAAGCTGCTCCAATAGCCAGAATATTTGTGCATTCCCTTTTAAAATCAGCTGCGGAATAACATGAAATTAATGCTAACCAAGAGCACCACTAGTGGCCTAGGCAAAGAGAAATAAAATTATTAAAGTATGTGTGTGTCTATGGAAGCATTTTTTTCTTTTTTTTTTTTATGGGCAAGTTGGCAAAATTCCCCAGGTTGCCTCCCCAGCTTGTTTGGGCAGAGCTTTCCTGCAGCAAGCAGYGCGACAAAACATTAATATGCAGCCCCATAGGGGGGTTCAATGCAAGACATTCATAAATAATTTGAAAAACGTACGGTGGGGAGCCCGGAGCTCCTAGTGCGATTATTGTTGATAGCCTGTTATGTGCTCCCAACTTCGGCAGAGATCGCGGGCAGCTTTTAAATAACAGCAGAATAAAATGAGGTTTCCTGCCCTCGTCGTAACTAAGAAAAATAGAGAAAACTGAGCACCGTGGGCTGTAAAGCCTTTTTTTTTTTTTTTTTTTTTTAATTAATGAGAAGTTTAGGTAACAGCAGGGAGCAATGGATGGCAGCAAGTCACTAATGCCCTGCCTCGAAACTGGAGCCTGTGGTGGGAGGGCAGCTCTTCAGCGTCAGCTGCTGTCACGGCTCCCAGTCCCAGTAACATGGCAGCTCCTCCTGTGTCACTGCACCAGATGGGGTTATTTTGTCACAAAGGTTATTGGTTACTCAGTATAAAAATAATCCAAAAAAAAAAAGGCAAAACTGTGATTTACTCACCTACAAATTCACTCACAAGAGATGCAAATTAATCATAAGATGGACCAAAAAATGCATGTAAAGGAGTGACAAAACTTTAAGGCATATCAAAAGAAAATACAGTGCAAGAAGCAGAGGGATTAAGAGGAGCAAGAACTGCTTAACTACATCTAAAATCCCCAACTAATCAACCTATCAAAAGGTCACCGATTCAACAGATTCCCTCTAAAAAGAAAATTACCAAGCTGATTTATTTCAAGTGCAATAAATTATTAATATCCAATGCAAGTTCCAAGCTAATTGGTATACAGTAAACTGCTAATATCCAAGACCTGCAACACAGAATGCAGCGTATTTGCCATCATTTGGGCAAATGGGAGACATCTTGCATAAAATTAAGTTCCCGACTAGAATTAAGTATATTTAACCACAGGACTGAACCATTTCCTTCACTACCACAGCTCAAAAAGTTAAATAACCTGACTGAACCACTGGACAACTCCAGACATCTTTATTCTGCTGCATTTCTTTCAGTATTGGCTGAGAATTAAAAAAAAAAGCAGTATTATTTACTGTATTTTATTGGAAAAAKGGACTGCAAATATACACCTCCTCTGGCTATTATTTGCCCCAAAAGCCACCAAAAACCCTCAGAGGGGAATACACAAAAACGAAGCCGACTTGCGACACATGAAGGGTGTTCCCCCATGTGGCTATTTCCGTCCAAAGCAGAAACGGCCAATTTTGCACAGCAATCTGTCCACAAGGTAACTAATCACTGCTAAATTCMTTTCCACCTCAACATGCACAGAGGTATCTGCAAATCTAGCTGGTCTGGGATTACTCTGAATACTCTTTTCTACTCAAATGAAAATCTTACTTTCAGGGCAACAGTCATTTTTGTTTAAAGCAGTTTTCTGAAAGCTTGGGAATGCTGCAGCACCACAATTATTATATACATAGCAGTGACTGAGCAAACATTTTTCTTGTTGTCCAGAAACGCACTTAATTGCAGGATGGAAATGCTGGAAATGCTTCTTTTACAAACACACAAACAACACCTTTTGCCAAGTGCATTTGTACCAGAAGAGCTTGTAGAGAAAACCTGGAAAAACCTGCAACAATTTCACCACAGCCACCTCTCAGAAAAGAGCTTTTCAGGTAAAATTAAGAAGCAAAAGAAGTTTCTATAATTTGGTACCGCAAAAACTCATGATCTATATTTTTGATGACAAACCTCCTGAATTATCAGAAAATAAGTACATGCTATTTGTCAAATTCTGTGCCCATGCCAAACATTTTAAGCCATATTTTAAGGACCTTGCTGCAAAATAATGCAAATATTAAATGTCGTCACTTGGAGGATTTTCAATGTAGCTCTCTCTCCTGGTGCAGTGACTTTCAGCTCCGAAACGCTTCACTGCTTAATGAAGGGAACACGCTCTTCATGACAGCACCGTGGACAAATTCCCCCTCCTACGTCMAGAGGAAGCACTTTGCAAAGCCAGCTACTATTAAGTATCACTCGAGATCTACTCTGATCCCGGGGAACTGCGTGTTGCCGGCGCTGTCCCTTCCCGTGCGTTTCTCATGGGGTGACGGGGAGCGCGGGGGGACCTGGTGGCAGGAGGGAAGCCTGGTGGCCGGATGGCTTCCTGTAGGGTGACCATAGCTGGTACAATATCTAGTGTGATTTATTTAGGATCCAAGAAGTGGTGTAAGTGGAAGGAGTGCTACTGTTTTGGTGGATTGGAGGTTCCAGCAACCTGGTCATGTCCAGCATCCACAGGTTCCCTACAACTGCATCAAAGGGAGAAGCTGAGATCACCTAAGAAACTTTCTGCTTTATCCTGTTAAAACTTTGCCCTCAAATTTAAATCCCTACCGCAATGCCAAGCAGGCGATGACAGCAGCATCAGGCCTTCCTTCATAGTAGACATTGCAAAATCAACTTCTTGCAGCACCAATTTTAAAGCTGCTTTAGCTGTGGTCTCTCAGTTCCCTTCATTGAGGAAAAGGCGACCTGGGACAACACACTAACCCATCTACTCTCCTAAAATAAAAGCTCTTGATAAATGCATTGTGTTTTACGACCACCTTCTACTGTGTTTCCTAGACTATATGCCATTTGTTTTGCTTTTTAATTACCACAGCATCTTCTAAGGTTCTGAGCATCAGAAATTAGGACTCTCATTTTGAATTCAGATGTATTTTACAGGCTCACCTTGACCTATAAGAAAAACTTAGCAAAAATTCCTGTTATTCCTTCCCTTTTTTCAACTCTGTCCATTTTAATTCCTGTGATCTCCCTTTGAGTAAATACACAGTAATCTGATTGGCATGGGACATTTTGCGTATTTGCCTCCGTTGAAAGGAAAAAATCAACAAAAAAGTTTGTAACCAGCCTGTAGATACTTCAGATACCAGGTTAATTATCAGTTGACCCCAGTTGCAATAAAGAGCATGTCCAGAACAAATAAAGCCTATTCTATAAATAYACTTTCTTAGGCGGATCCTAAGTGATAATTTCCACTCTGTGATCCTGAATAAGGAAAATTCACTGGAGTTGAGCAACRTGCTGATTTAGAAGGACAAAACAGTCCTTTACCTAGAAAAGAAATCCTATTTTCCGAACAACATTCAGTGCAACTTTAGACTGGGAACGGATGGGAGTGCATGTSTGAGTGTGTGTACACACATGTACATACGACCAAAGCTTGCTCATAAATCCTGAGAAAAACAYCAGGAAATGAACTGCCACCCTCTTTCCTGCCTCCCTCTCTCTCCTCCCTACCGTGGTAAATACTGCATTACTTCAGCCTTGCAGAATGTGATGATTTATTCTTAATTTCATAATATGCTGGGAGTAATACCTGGGACCGAATCCAAGTTGCCTTTGCATGCTAAATACTCTGAAATACAGGAAATTACTCCTTACTTGAGGGAAGGCATTGGGGTATTTCTTGTGTTTGGAACATGATGGCTAACCCTGCGGCACTGAGCTATCCTACTGCGCTGCTCGCTGCTAGGAAAATGGACTCGATTGAGATRTTCCAGTTATTACTCTTGAGTTTTTACATTATTCTAGTTTTCATTTCTGTACTTACTTTTGATGTATGTGGATTCTTCAGAATGCGAATTAATATGGATTTTCTTGATTCAGGGAGATATCGAATGAAATTCTAATACAATCGAAGACAAACATCCTGCCACAGACTTCAGTTCACAAGATATAGATCAATGTACAGAAGCTCATGATGTATATTACATATTTCAAAAACCTTGCAAACTTCCAAAATATYATTTACCTGTTACTTCCAGTTTGTCCCCAGTGACTTCAGCTTTCAGATAAATCCTTCCTCTTTTCTCCGTGTGATCCATTCCACAGAGGCTCGGGACATTTATCACACATTGCTTATGAACATTCATATCACAGGCTGTGGACAGAGAAATGGTTTAGACAAGCAGAAGACACCAGCAATGTGATTCCACTGCAACCACCGAGCAAGGGAAAGCTAGGATTACGATGCATAATTGTTGGCAAAACTTTAAGATTATAACTGTTTTATTTAAAAAAAAWTGATTTTTAGCTGACCAACATGGATCATCTCTACCTTAAAACACATTTTGTAGACAGTGAATGATGAAACTGAATCTACTTCCAAAACTGTCTTTAGCACTGAATGTACCTGCATTCGTACTGAAATATTGACTGGAAATTCACAGCACTGGGACTGGGACTGTGGTCCCTTCCACAGAAAAGCTGTTAGTCTGAGTCTCCACTTACTTTCTAACCCACCACTTGGTAGCGCAGAAGAACTTACTGTCACATTTCATCCCTTGATGGATCAGCCCGTAGAGCAGGGACCCGCAGTGGTCGCAGAAGGTTGGGCTGCCATATGTGTGGATCTTAAACTTGTGCTTGCTCCGGGGGTCCTGCAGCAGAAGCAGAGATCCTCAAGTCAGAATAAAGCAGAATACTTTTAATATAGGATGGTAAAACACAAAACTTTGTAATTTGGTGATTCATACTACAAAAAATCCACTGTGGCACCACCTGGCCAGGCACGGGCACCTACAGCAGCTCTGGGGGATCAGCCACATTTTACACCTTCACTTTGGCTTTGCTAGAAAAAAACATATCAGTGTAGCCAATACAGACTCGTTTCTGCCATCCAACTTCATTGAAACTTCAATTTATGGACGGCACATAAAGAGAAAGTATATTTAAAGGATTCATTTTGGGGCCAGTGTGTCTGTACTGTCTATTTACTTATAAACTGTGCTTAACTACAGTTTGTCCCCAGTCGTCTTTCTGAAATGATGACACAAAATACAGTAGAATACAGTTTGCTATAGGACTAATGTGAATTATGGTACAGTGACCACACAGTGGTCCTTGGGATTTCCACAAAATTGGGATTGTAGTGACAGGATCATCTTGAAAAGCTGCACATTTTCCAGCTCTGTTACTGCCAGTGAAAGTGAGCTATTACTAACCCGGCACATAATAAATATTTTACAGAGATTGCTCTTCCTGTCCAAGTTTCCAACATAGAAATTTATAGCGAGGAAATTTTAAGGCCACCAGTAGCTTGGAAAAACTCAGGACTAGCAAAATGGCACACGCCCAAATCTCTTCAAAACAGACATGCTGCAGTGAGGCAGCAATTGGAACTGAAATGTGACTATAAGACGACAAAAACTTACCTCCAAAACTTAGTATTTTAGTATCTTACAGTTTGTGGAGAGCTTTTTTTTTGTGTGTGTTTTGTATCAGTAGGCCTTTTTAGTGACTTTTTGTGCTGATTGCATCTGTAACCAGCCGTTTTCACTGCACACACAGAAGCTACATGGCTAACGTGTTGCCCAAGGTGCCCAGGGAAGCCCTTGGARAACATCTGCTCCGGGGAACATCTGCTCCGTCGCTCCCTAAGGATGCAGCCAGCAGCTCCTCGGGAGCAGGGTCATGGGAATGGTGCGGTCCCCAAGGCTCATCTCATGGGTAGGGTCTGGCTGTGCCCTCCAAGCAACTTCAAACACGTTTTCAAAGCTAACTGCTCATTAATTTACTTCTGTTTGGGAGATGTCAGGGAACTTGCTGCCTCAGAAATACAAAATACAAATACTTAAACATTATTTTCCTAAGCACATCTGTTGCTAAGAGGGACAAACCCCACAGCTCCTAAGAATGACACTGAATAAACAGACTTCCAAAGTTCCCTTTAATGGCTGACACAAGCGGTATTTATGACTATAAAGTAATGATATAGAGGGGAAAGAACTACAGGAAATTATTAAAGTGAATGCCTAATGGAACCCATTGAAGCTGTATATTATACTGGAATTATATAACAAACAAGACCAAATAATCCCGCTCCAATCAATGGACTATACATGGTAATTAAGCGGAGCAGGGGTGGGTGCTGGCTTAAAAATGTTGTGACATTTAAGGACAACTACTCCTAGCTTAGTACAAAGCAGCACTGCACGAGCAGAGGCCTCCTGTGCTTAACTGTGACTATAGAGAAACTGCAAAAGCTTTTCCATAAAACAGGACAAGGAAAAGAGTCACCAGATCAAGCGGGATCCAACGCTGACGGGGTCAACACAAATCACTACGACTCATCACTAACTTGGCCTAATAAATAAGTTTTCCATCAGCAAGTAGAAATGCCCATTGTATCACGTTCAAAACACACAGTTCAATGTGAATTGGATCATTTCAAAGAACCGCAAGTTCTTGCTATTATTATTTATTGGGTTAAAGGCAGACATGAAGTTACTTCTAGCTGGCACAGCATAAAAAAAGGGAAGAAAGCAAAACAGCATCAAACCTCCTGCTGATACTGAAACTCAGCATACGGCAAAACTATTTTTCTTAATTTTATTTTCTTCATCAGAAGCAAATATAAGAACCTCAGAATCATTCCCAAGCTAGAAAAAAGACTAAAATTCCACCAGAAGCAGAAATATAAAGAACAGGGGAGTGCTCTGCAACCAGGCTGCAGGACCCAGCAAATGCAGCAGTTTCCTGCCTGTTCTCAGGGCTCAGATCAGGTAGTTTCAGCAATCACCACCCTCCAGGTGGACGACTGATGGGTGACGTCCCCTGCACGAGGACAGGTTATCTCTGGATTAAGTGGGTGAGACTGGATTGCTCTACCCAACTGCAGGAAGGAGCAGTCCAGCTCTAGGGGCCCTTGGGTGGGAGAAGGGGTGCGAGGGAAGAGCACAACCTGTCCCCATGTCCCCAGTTCCGTGTCCTGCACCCCAGAGAGTCTCCTGGGATTTGCCTGTTCCCTGACACCTTGAAGCCAAACATTCAATACTGCTCATAAAAGAGGACGTGACATTTAGTGGTATTCTAATTACCAGGCTGGCTTGCTCAAGAGGAAGTTGAAAGAACCAGCAGGATGTATCTTGAAGCCCCAGCAGCTCAAGGAGGTTAAAAGAGAAAGCCCTAATTGCTGAAATACATTCAAAGAAAGCGTTAGCAAAATATCTTTTCTAAAATGTCTTTTCCAAAGGCAGCGCATATCTAAAAACAGAGTTAAGAATTACTGGCCATGTCAAGAAAATGCTTTGAAGACGTAAAACATCAAATAATTATTAATTTGCAAGCAAGCCCGATAGCGTATAAAGAAAGCTAACAAATCCCTATGCATCTTTCATAGCTGATGGAACTGTGTTACTGCTCTCCCTCCTGTGGGCTTCTCATGCAGTGAGGACTCTCCTGAATCCCCAGCTTGCACTTTAATTACATTGACTGATAATTATTAGATTGTAGACATTATCATAGGTACTATTGTAGCTTGCACCCAGATGTAGTTATCTGGCAAGTTTTTAAAAGCACCGATCAAAAGCAAAAAATAAACCAGACCTCCACAGCAACCCCCCTTACGTGGGAGCACCAGCTGCTGCCCGTTCCCGCCAGCTCTGTGCTCTGGATGAGGGAGGYGCCAGCAGAAGCGGCGCTGGCGGCTGCCCCTCCTGCCAACGCGGCGACGCCGGCACCGGAGCCGGCTCCATCCCGTGGGAAAACCTGCTGCTCCGGTTGCAGCCGCGCGGGAAGCGCGGGCTCCGCGCGACCCACGGCACCGCGAGTGGGGTTATTGTCGCGCCGGGAAGCAGATTCTTTTCTATTATTAAGACAATTCCTTATTTTTATGATGCAGCTGGATGGGATAGAGCATCACCAAACTGGAAAGGAAGCTCTGGGCAATCAGGCTTCAGTATTTGCCTTTGAAATTGCCCTGTGCTTTGACCTGTAATGTAAAAGAACAGTATTTCAGAGTCTCTAAAGGCACCGCTGGGGACAGGACACCTGCAAAGGGCCATGAGATTCACACCCAGCTCTGACRATGAAAAATCCCTCCTGTTCATGTCAGATCCGAGCCCATTGTGCCGCAGGGCAGAGCGGTCTGCAGAGCTGGGCTGTGAATGGGCAAGGCCCGGCGGATCTGCAGGAAGAACCCTGGAACCTCAGCAGAAACCCATAAATCCGGAGGCACCAGGGTGGCTGCAGACAGCCCTTCGCTCCAGCGAGGATGAGGAGGGTTTGCACTCACAGCCCAGCAGAGGGAAGCAGACGAGCGCGGAGGCCGGGCCGGACCCGAATGCTGCTCAATCCACTCGTCTTCTCAAACTGCGTTTTGTCCCCTCAGCTGTCCCCGTTTCTAGACTCTTTCCCTGGCTTTGCAAAACCAAACACATCTGCTGTGCCCAACAGCAGCACCTGCGAGCAGCACCCTGCAAGGAGGCACCTGCAACACAGCGTCCAGCTGCAGAACAGCCCAGGGGAATCCATTTCCAAGAGCTTCCTAAAGGCTCCCTTTTCCTTAGATGTTTATTTCCATTGATAGCAACACTGGAGCTACTGTAATTCTGAAGTCATTAAATCACCACGTTGCTTTTAAGGGCAAAACCTACACAAAACCCCCCAGGTGAGCCCTGCATCAGTGGACATTTTAGACACAAAAAAAAAGCTGCATTATGTGCTTGTTCGTTCAAGTACTTTGGTTGCACCTGGATGGAGAGCAGCCACAAAGCCACATCAGGAATATTGTGTCCAAGCTCAAAGCCTCGGAACCGCATCCTGCCGCCTGGAATTCGTGTCCTCCGGGAGAYGCATCCGCAGCGTGCA
Organism: Nothoprocta perdicaria; assembly: GCF_003342845.1. Taxonomy (NCBI): domain Eukaryota; kingdom Metazoa; phylum Chordata; class Aves; order Tinamiformes; family Tinamidae; genus Nothoprocta; species Nothoprocta perdicaria. Next base: position 3,529,100 of record NW_020455710.1, read on the forward strand.
GGATTTCGGCAGGCAATTCCCATCTCTGCTGTGGGCAGATCTGCCAGTGCCCGTTCCTGTTCAGCTCTAGTTCTCAAGGTGGGGGAAAAAAATGACTGTTTTCAGTCATTAACACCAACACACACACACAGTAATTAGGTTCGAGGCAGGATTAAAGATTTAAAACATTTCTAAAGCTGCCTATGCTTGGTGAACATTTTTTTCCACGGCTGAACTGCTACACTTGAGCTGAGAAGGAGAATATGCATAAACGCAAGGGTAAAAATACTAAGAGAGATAGTGCAATTTAGATTTTGCAGATCCAGAAACCATTTGAGACATGACCACACACCAAATGCTCCTAAGGAGCTCYGAGTCCTCTCCTGGAAAGCATATTAAATAGGTATGTTTAATTAAAATAAACAGGTCATGGAATCAAYTGATCCTGATTGCTGTCTTGTGTTCGTGGTCCCCCTGTACAAAATTGTGTTGACTGAGCCGCCAAATGGAGAGAGAAAAGATGGGCATGACTGCACGCCTGGGGATTTAGGATAGCCTAAGTACTACAAAGACAGTTAAATTTGGAAGGGATTCACTGTTTACCGGCTACTTTTTGCTCATTCTTTTTTAATGAAGAAACTGCAGTACAATTACAGAAAGTGCATCAACACAGGGCCCTGGTGGATGGAGCCCTGAGGACGATAAATTCCTGATGGAGCGGGAATTTAACAATTCAATGGGATGACACAACATAGACATCTTTTCAATAAAGAAACTGAATCTAAAGTTTAGCTGTAATACTAGAAAGCTAGTTTCCTGAAAACCCCTTTTTTTTTCCTAAAAAGTTTTAGAGAAGTTTTAAGCAGGGGTTTTGAGCAGGTCCAGAGATGCCAGGAATCTGGACTCTGATGACACCTTCTTCTCATTCACCAAGAATGATAGCCCATGATGCAAGGGGCGTTGCTGGCTGCTGCTCATTACAGCATGCTGAATTGTTTAGTTCTTTTTTGTTTCTTTTTCAAAGATCTTTCTCCGAGGAGCAAGAGTGCCTCATTAACATGATGGAGGATTTAATACCAACAGTTACTCTGCCACAGTCATTTGCCTGTGGGACATGAGGAGGCACTTCAACTATCTGAGATTGTTTAATATACTTTACACAATAAGTCTCATTACTTTTTTTTTTTTTTTTTTAATTTCATTACTAGCCAACTTGATGATGCTGGAATTTATCTAATTGAAAGTACTCCCCACCATCCTCGGCTGCATCCCACATTCAGCTCCATCTCCGGTGCTTACCCTGGAGCTGGGACGCGGTGACGGTGGCAACGCAGCTCCCCGAGAGCCCTGTGGTCTCCGCAGAGCAGCCCCCTGGGGGGGCAACATCCACTGCGGCCCCTGCGCCCACGGAATGATCGGAATCGGCGTCGGCAGCAATGGGAATGCCACCAATCCCTCCTTTGGAAGCCATCACATCCCTTGCCTGGGATTATTTTTAGCATGTTAAGACTTAGGGAAGCATCTTTGTGACCCCCAAACTTTCTGACTGCTGACAACAACAAACAGGATGACAAAAATCCAGTTTATTTTTAAAACCAAGCCTGCCCTCAGTTGCTCCTGTCTAATCTGGTTAGATATGTTTTGATTTAAGGTTTTAACAGCTATTAAGTCATAGATTTGAGCAAGTGAACGTGACTAGAGTTGTCAAAAGACCTCAGTGGCAGCAAGGCTAAGAGCAGCGCTAATGAATGCGGCTTCTCTGCCACTGCTTCAACCTCCAAGTTGGTCCATAAATGCAAGGTGCCAAGAAACAACCTGCTCTGCATCTCCCACCGCCCTGCGCATTGCAGAGCGTTATTTGCCCCTTCCAAACGGTGAACACTGCTGGCAGGGAGCACCATATGGGTTTGCAATACAGTCTTACTCACTTCTTTACCCAGGACCTTCTCTTCCCAGCTCCCATTCAGCACATCTGCGAAGCTCAGCGCTTCCGAGCAGACACATCCTCACGTCTGCCTGTCCCGCTGCCGAACAGGAAGGCTGTATATCCATAAACATCAACATATGGCTCGGAATCGAAAGCCAAAACCACCCTCGGGACCTGTTTGTTTGTGGGAAACAAATATCGAGGCAGGATTTATCCTGAGCATGGAAGAGGGAACTCCAAAGAGGGACCGATCTGCTCCGGCGCGCTGCACATGCAGGAGCTGCCCACCTTTCCGTCGGGTTTAGAACGTTTTTCAGCAGGTTCTAAACAAATTTTCCCAGGGCAAACACCAAACAGAGTCTGCCACGGCACCTAATTTAAGTGTTTGCTCCTCCTGTCCATGTCCCATTGCAGATCCTCAAGCACCCAAAGCGCCAACACACCCTTCCTTGGCTGCTCCTGGTCTTTCCCAGGAATGAAAGACCCGTTTGCCCTGGGCGATGGACAAAACTTTGCTGATGATGCACAAGACTGAAACAGCCATTTCGGGAAAGGCTGAAAAGTTTTCAGTTCAAAAGCCAGGAGTTTCAGACAAAATGGCTTCGCCATACAGTTTTTCAATGAGTCGCAAAAMCTTTCGGGGTGGGGGGTGTTCATGTTTCTAAGTTAATCGGGTTTTAGAGACAGAAATGACTTTGAAATGGCCAGGCAAATTGTCTTCAAAATCCTTCACTGAATAATTCATATTTGCCTGATATCTTGTACATTGGCTAATCACAAAAACGGGCAGAAATGATGGCAAAATATGCATAATTAAACCATCCTGTCTCCCCCTGCCTGAGCTCTGTCTTTTCCAGGGGAAGGGGTCAGCGCCCTCAAACCCTCTGCCACAGGGGCACAAGTTCCATTCTCCAGGCGCTTATTCCATGGGGATTTGTTTCTGGACAAGATCACCCCTATAGGAAAATACTGTTTGCAARAAATCACAGCCAGCATCGTATCAGCGTGGATACTGATGCCCAGAGCCCTCCRGTGGTATTTAACACTGTACAAGCACTGAAACAGTGGGKTTTTTTTGCCTGAACAGATGTTTTCCCATATGCCTAAATAACCCTTCTTCAGAAAGTAACCCAAACACATCAAATTTTGCAGAACCAGGAATAAAGGCACATTACACTAGTTACCGTTATAGCCCATAAGTAAATYAACATTTTTTCCCCCAGTGCCCTTAGTTAAGCCTTTGTAAGGCTGCATCAAAAGCAATTACTCAAATTAATCCCGGGTACTAACGGTATTGCACAATATTAAAATCACTGAAGAGAGATCTTGATATTGCACACACATTGACGACTGACATGACGAGAAATGAAAGAGAAAAAAATCTTGGGAAACCAGTTCTGCCTGTACCAGTTACGTGGTGGGTCTGCAGGAACACACGGACATTTCAGTAAGGTATAAGATATTCTATAGGGAGCTACTCCATCGCAGGAACAGTGTAGACACCCAAAACCGATCAGTAAAAACCTAGCAGAAAACAAATGTTTTTTTCCTTTCTTAACAGAAGATAAAATATGAAAATTTGGAAAATAATCATAATCTCAATGGCAGGATGTAGAAAAACTTAAAGGTAAAGTAAATATTTACAAACCAGGTGACCAGAAATAACATTGTGTCACCAGAAGCCCTTAAGAAATGTCACTTTGGCCTGGATAGGTTCTCCCCACCATTAAAYGGGACAAAAACAAAGAGACATTAATAGACTTCCTCCCGATGAACTTTCATGTTTAACGAAAAGGAATGGTTTCAGATAACACCGTTACAGGGTGCTTGAGATATCTAGTAAGGGAAAAAATTACCTGAAACTTCCCTTTCAAAAAGGTTAGAGATCTTTGGGAATCTAAACTCCAAGATTCGTGGATTGGTTTAAAAAGGACGAGAGCAAACCCAAAATATGGCAGAAATTAGCCACAAAACCTACACAGATATCGGAGTTAGACTCACATTAACCGACAGCTAAACTGAATGAGCCTCCAGTGATTCCAAAGACTGGCAGCCATCAGATAGAGACAGTTAAGGGAAACTTAGGGTTCTAAGATTGAAGAAACAGGAACATTTCACATTAAATCTTTCCCTAAAGCTTTCTACAAGGCTCCCTGATAAAACATGTATTTGTGTTCAGACCCTGCAGGTTCAGCTTTCATGCCCACAGCATCACGAACCAGACAACTCAGAATGAGCTGTCTAACCAAGAAAATGGTAATTTATACTTGAAACTAAAGGTTAAAACAGCAATATCTATTAAAAAAATGCAACTATTCCAAGAGGTTCACATCACTATCAAGACGCTGCATGTATGATAATCGTTACAGAAAGAAGCCGACAAGGAAATAAGAGAAAGAAGAGACAATAAAATTAAAGTGAGAAAATTGGAGATGTCACCCGGTGACTGAGCAGCTCTCCGAGCTCTCTGATTCACACTCCTGTGTGGCAGGCAGCAAATTCCTGGACACGGGAGCAGGCAGAGTTGGTATCAAGGCCATTTCCCYATTTCTGGAACGTCTGGAGACGCCGATGCTCCTTTAAGGCACAAAAGTTGAGGTCCCTCTTCTGCATCCGAGAAGGCTGAAGGAGGCTGGAGCAGTGTCCAAACACACAAAACACAGGAGAAAACCCCACATCCCTCCAAAAAAAAACGCTTTAACCAGTAGAAAAAAAGAATCTTTTTCCAATGAATAAGATGGTGCCACTTGAATCTGAAATCTGCCCGCTGACAACGAGAGCTCGCCATTGTCTGGGCCTCGTGAAGCCTCAAACTGAGACATCTGCTTCCAAACCTCCAGGGTTTTGAATTATTTTTAAACTCTGAACAAAGAACACTTAGTTCCACATACTTCCAATTCACAGCTGGGTTATTTTAAGTAGGAGGGGAAAAAAAAAAAAAAAAAAAACGAACAACACTGAAAAAAAAATTTCTTATTTTGCAATATTTTAGCTCAAAGTTATCAATCTGTCCCTGGAGAACTCGGAACATCTTTGAACACTCCTTTTAAATATTCACTGTCTTCCGAAGCTTTATGGCCTTGAAATAAATGCCTGAAATATCACACTGTAATAATTAACGCAAATGGAGCTCTCATCAAGGAAAAGATTCTGCTTTTTCTTGACAGGAAAATTTAATTTCTCCATCCTCAGCTCCTATGCTCTGCAAAGGAAAAATAAAACCCCTATCYCCACAAGCATTTCCTGAGGCTGAGGAGCAAATACCGTTTGTTTTCGCGGTGTTTTGCAAAGGCGAGGGCAACTGCTAGCACATGTGCCCCACGAGTCCCTTATTTGTGACATACCCGTGTCACGATGTCCCTGTCTTGCAGTCCCAATTACCAGGGGTCTACAAGGCACCACGCCGGCACCGACTGGCTGATACGGAGCACGAGGAACCCACAGCACAAAACTCCACATCCAAATCCATTGCCAATGGGAAAACAAGGAGGAGAAGCAGGCAGAGYGACCAAACACCTTCAGGTGGGGAGGAGAACCACGCCACAAGCTCCACCAAATCCTCGCTAGCATTAAAAGCCGCCGTTGCTTTCGCTACGGTTTCATTACTGACTTGATGATTGTTTCTAGATGCTTAATGAATTCAAATTCAATTCACTCCCAGTAGCGCCCAGCGTTACTAAGTTTTCATTCTACATATTGACAAATAAATTACATTTGCCATCCGCTGCAGGATGATGAATTTTGTGATAAATCTCCAAGCTCCATTCAAGTACTTATCAGATCCTCCATCACCCTTCCGTGAGTCACCCAAGCAGCCAGCAGAAATTACCATTCGTCTTCCCTGCTGCTCAGTATCACGAACAAATAAATATTTCTCTTTTCTGCCAAGTAATTCGCTTTCTTTCAAGAGGTTATTAAATATGTTTTAAAGGAAATCGTGCAGCACTGCTGTGTAGGCCTAGCATGGCAGAGCTCGGCAACGCACCAGCTCCAGTTGCGTGGCCGGAGGCTCCTTTGCCTTCAAGACGCTCTTCCAAGAAGTCGTCCTTTCTTAACTCACTCTTTGGTAGGAACAATGAACATGGCAATTAAAAGGATCTCAAAAATCCCTCCTTGCTGAGGAGCCCTGTGGCAGGCGGCCGTGTTCCCCAGGGCAGCTCCAAGGCGGCTGCTGAGGATCAGGCTCGCGGGGCCACACGACTTCATCATGCGGAGGAACCGTAACCGGCTGCTCAAGAACTTGTTCACGAGGCTGCTTTGGCAGCGTCTTCTGCCAGCAAGAAAGGAAGAGGCATCTGCTTCGCTAYGGAGAGAGGAGTGCTGGCTTGGCATTACGGAGCAGTCCCCACGAGTGCTCCTCGTGAGAGGAGAGGCACCGAGAAGAAGGAAGAGACAAAGCTAYAGCGCTAGACGCCCAAATGATTGATCGAAGACAGCAGGCAAACACTGAACTGACATTAATGAACACACCATTAACATCCACTCAGGCAAATTGCTTTAAGAATAGTAAGAGTAGCAGAATTAAATGTCAGCTTACTTTAATATAGATAGGAAAATAACTACTGCACAAGACTGCCAGGGTCAGTGGATGCAGGACACACCATAAAAACCTACCTGCTGCCCTTATGCTTTAATAGACTTGGCTTTTACCATCTACTTAATAAATCTAGGCAAATCACTAAGAAATCTCCTAAACAGGGCTAAAATTTAAGGTGCTACCTAAAGTACAGATATAACAGAATTAGTCAATGGTATTAATCCTCATTAGGAAGGTTGCATGTACAAATACTAAAAGCAGATTTTTCATTCATTTCATTTGAAATATTAAGCATGGAACATTTGTCAAATCATCCTACATATAGCGCTGCATCTGTTTAGCTGCCAGTTAAGTAAAATATTAGGATTAATTTTAGCTGTATTAAGAGCACCGCTGTTTATTGTTTGCAGAGCAACAGCAACTGGCCTTTTCCCAGCCGGGGAAGCAACCTCGACTGCTCATGTTGCTCCTCAGACCTAGACGAATAAAAGCTGAGGAGAAATGCAAATTGAAGGAGAATAATGATACGTGTCAACCYCTGCTTAGTAGTCAAGGAAGATGGATCTTCTGGCAACACAGACCTCGCTAGAGTGTTTTATTAGATCTGCAGAGACGTGAGCATGAGGAACCGCAGAATGGAAGGGACCTCTGAACTGGGCACCAAGACCCTGACAAACAGAGGGCCTGGGTGCCACCTCCCATGCTGTTGTCACCTGYGTCCTTACACTGCTCATATTTCTACTTGCTGCTAATTTAACTTGCAGTTTGCACAGCGCTTCGTTGGTTATTTAACTTTGCAAATTCTTGGGTTTATTTGCTGTATCTTTCATGCCTTGGCTGAACAAAGTGTTCTTCTCCACTTTGGTTTTTCAAACAAGCTCTAAATACAAAAGTTCCTTTTTTTTTCATGGAAAGATGGTCAATCAAGTATTACAGAAGATAGATAGCTAACACAGTTAATATCTTCAGGGTGGATAAATCTACATCTTTACTTAATTTGAGGTATGTAGCCTGACCTCTTTTTTTTGTACCATTCTTTTGAGAAGATGAAAAGTCTCTCCTCAAGGGTTGAGGATTTATCCTCAAGGTCCTGCATGGATGATGCTTCAAAGAGCATTAGGGAGGTCAAGCTGTCCAACTCGCTGCAATGAAACCAGACACACACAGTATATGCACTGGTGTAGCTGGCTGTATGTGGAGAGCATCTCAACATATGGAATGTCAGGCAAGGGGAAATCACACGAGAATATGCACAGGCAGAGCAAGGCTGGCCAGAACCTGGGACTTCCCTGCAAAGCTCTTTCCATGTGGGAAATAGGGGACTCCTCCTGCGTTCTCACAGAGATGAGGTCTAGTAATTCTGGAAAATCAGAGTGGGATCAAGAGCAGACTTTGGCAGAAATGTATTTATCACTAAAGTAAGCCTGATTCTTTTATCACATAGATATAGTATCAGAAGACACAGTAATGTACCACTATATTAGAACCAAATAGATTATCCTATCCACCCAGTAAGGAGATCTAATTTTGAAATATCATTAGCAAAGACTTAATTCATTTCTTCTTTGTTTTTTGATTACCRCCTATTACTTTTCGGTGTATTGACAGGCTTCACTTTCAAGATATTAGCTATTAAGTTAAAATAACATCAGCACATTCTTTAAAAATACTTACATGACTCCACTACAATGGGAATGTCAGAGAAATCCAACTAAAACTAGATTTTCCTAAACCTGTCTCAATTCACAACGTGTCTTGTATCTATGGCATCACTTCACACTCCTTTTCTTACTACCTGAACTATAAATCCTCACAGCATTTGTAGGCAGCACGTTCCAAGGTTGCTGCAATAGCAGAGCCTCTGGAACAGCAGCACCAAGAGAGCCGCAGCGGGTCCCGTCTCGGGCTGTGGAAAAGACGCGTTCAACACTTCCACATAATGAACCCTTTCCAAAGCATCCTGATATTTATAGAGGCAACAGGACATTCTGTGTATTTCCCATTTTCATTACAGCTGTAATCTTACCTAGTCTTTATTTTGTGTTAAGGGAACAGTTTCAATACCAACTTTGCAGCTCAAGAACGATTCATTAGGCACTAAAAGGATTCCCACCAACTTAGATGCAAATTTTGTACTAATGTTAGAAATGCCTAGAAACCCACTGTTCTTTGTTTTCTAAATTTGCCCTTATCATCAAGATTACCTAAGCAAGATTTTGCATTCAATACATTTTATAAAACTTAACTGTTAGTCTGTCCAGTACAGAGCAGCTTTCACATGTATGTAAGGTTCTCCTGAGAATTTTCAAGGTGATTTCCTTCAAAATGGGTATACTGAGCAACATAACCTGCAGGACTAAGGTTTTTCGTATAGATAAAAGTACAACTGTAATGCTTTTAAAATATGCATGAATTAGAAATGCGTTATCAYACATGGGAAAAACACTGTTTATGCATAATCAAGTATACAACTGCAAAAGCAAACCATATTCTAAAATGAGATCTTTCCGTGCCACAACCCCAGGAACTGTTTAACTTTTGGARGTCTGTATTGATTAAAACACATTGATCTTTTAGTGCAGTGACTAATAACAGAAAATCTTGGAGTGTATCCCAAAGGCACTGGCAAAACAAGCCGTAACGAACATAACCGGACTGCACGGCGACAGGAGCAGACAGATTAAAAAATAAAACGTAGTGCAGCGACAAGTAATGAAAAAAGAATTAAAGTGATTCTTCCCAACGATTCACTGTGGAATTATTTGAAAATAGCCTTTTTTGTAAGCGAAGCTGTTTTTGGGCTATCGTGGCATTAAAATGACTTAATTTAGGTATACGACGTGTTATGCCTGTGTAGTCCAGGTGCACCTGCTGGCACAGAAGGAGTCTCTTGTCCTGACCTGAGGGTTTTAGCGTGGCCAAGGACCGGGAAACACTTTGATCTGGGCTTGAGCGATTGGGAACGAGCCGCATGTTCTAGCACGAGAGGAGGGCAATGGGTGGGGATGCCTGAACTGAACATTTTCTATCCCTCTCTATGCCCTTCCAACAAATAAAAAAAAATGACACGTCTCTGCTCCATTTCACCTCTATGAGGCACGTGTCTAAATTAGGCCCATTAAATATAAAGCCATTTGTGCAGTTTGGGCTGGACTTCCATATTTGCTGCCAGTGCGGGCGCAGGGGCGCGAGCGAAGCCCTTCTCACCCTGCTCCCTGGGCAATCCCGCTCTTGGCACATGAGGACACCAATGACGGGCTGAACCAAACTCAGGGGGCTTTCACCTACCGCCTGCAAGTTCCACGGCTGCTCTGAAAGCTGCTCTATTTCTCATTCTCCCTCTATTTAATGTGCTTTGGCTCTGATGCCATGAGCACATCTTGCATCCTCCTGGGTGGTTTGGAGACGCGAGGAGGATCTGCTGGCATGGTCCTGAGATACCAACCCAACCCAATGCAACCCAACCCAACCCGAGAGAGTTACCATCTGCTTGCCCATATAGAGCCAGGGCTGCCAGCTGTGCGCCCACCCCTAAAGCCTTTCCAAAATCAAACGTTTCCTATTACAAATTTCCACATTTGCGGATTTAATTCGCATTTTCTCTTTTATGGTTAATAGCATTCATACGAAACCTGATGTTGCACTGATGTGCACTCATTTTCCCCTAGTAGAACAACAACAGYAAGAGAAAACGAACTACACTTTGAGGGATACTCTGTAAATTTAAGTTTCTTCCACGTAACATTCTGGTTTGTTCTAATTATATGAAGCAAACAGGTTTTGAATATACTAAGAAACACGATTTACACCCTATGCAGTTAATGCAGGTTGAGGAATAGAATTTTAGGTTTCCAGATTTAACAATACAACATGACTCATTTATTCTGAAGTAGGTCAGTTTGTACGTGCTAAAATAAACCTTGAAAAATAAAAGTGGATTTAAACTAAGGAGAGATTTCATAAAACTACTTATTAGAAGAGAGGGCCAGGCCCTCTTCCTGTTGCACAGGGTTCAAGGTATCGTTAACTAAATTCATTCTTTTTCTCAGGAAGACAACACTAATTTGGGATAAGCCTAGATTTCAAGTTTCTAGAACACCCGTGACAATGAAACAAATAACCCTCTTTGCAAAAAATTATACACATGCATACACAGACCTATATTTAAGGCCCACATACTGTATGTCTCGTTCTTAGGCTGAGTCCAACTCCTTCACTGCAGGAAGGCTGGTCCCTATTTTTGGACAAGGTCTGTATGAATCTTCACAAACCACTACTTAGACGTATAATACAGTAAAAGGAATCATTCACTTTCACTGAAGTCTCAGTGAAATAACAATGATTTAGACTTTGTTCTTCATTTCAAGAAATCAGACTATGCAACAGCATCTGCTATTTCCTAAGTTGTATTTAACAGCAGTTCTGAGAAAGAAAAAAAAAAACACTTTAAAAAATGTATTTCTCTTAGTAAGCTCAGGATTGAGACTTCTATTTGCTTTTACAAACTCTTAATGCCAACGAAGTTGGTCATCTCCTATTATTCTGCCTCTCTCCCAGTACCAACGGTACCATAACAACCAGGTTCTGCTAAACTAGTTTCTTTTTTTCCCCCCACCTTCTTCCTTCTCTTTTATTTTTTAGAAAAAAACAAACCTGAAACGCTTCAAGTAGCCAGCTATGCATATGCTTTTTATAACTATTATTACAGGGGCTTTTATCTCCTTGCTGGTCCCTTCCTGGCTGGTCGGATGCTCCTGTTGCCATAGGAACGGGCCCGAAGGTGGCTTTGTTCAACATTACAGCAGCTTTCCCGACACACAGAAATTCCTTTCATGCAGCCCGTGTCATTCAGCAGGTCCCCTTCTCATGGGCACAAAAAGAAAAGGAGGAGAAAAAACCCTCTGAGATCTATTAAGTTCTTATTAGCAGAATTGGGCATTTGCTTTTAACMGAGAAGCATCGCGGGCTACGTCCCTTTTGCTGCTGCTCCTCTTCCTTCCCTCCAGCCCATGGTCAAAGCACCTGGATAAAACAACTYGCTCTCTCCTACAAAGAGCAAGTTGTTCTTTTAACTCCAACCTCACAGAGGTTACTGAGAATGAGGTGATTTACAGCAAGGCGCGGAGGCCACAGCAATTCGACTCAGCGATCGTTCCCGAATTTCTCGGCTATCAATAGCAACCAGAGAGGGGATGCTCCCTGCTGACACACGCTGGAATTATTTGCAGCATGTAGGATCTACAGCGCTTTTCAGAATTAGCCCACTCAGTTTATTCCAAATTAAGGTTTTAGCTAATTTTGGTGGAAGAACCGGAAAAACTGACAGTGCTGAAACTGTTTGGCATTTTGCAAGATGTGCTCAGTGCTCTGTGAGTGCTCCTTCGAGCCAGTGAGTTCAATATGCCACAACCAGACTCTCGAATGCCTTACTGTGGGCATGGGACCTCACAGAAATACCTGCAGGACATTTTACACCTTATATCTAGCATAAAAGAACAGATTATTAAGTGTTTCCCCTTCTTTCCCCCTTAAACCTTAATATCCTGTGTTGCATTTCCATACTTAAACGCTGGCACAACTAATTTTTGTCAAGGGAAAGTGCAGGAGGACTGTGAAATAATTAAATTCAACTTAAACTGCACAACTAAATATACTCTTAACAATTGCAGGAGGAAAATGAAGGCTGCTGGGAAAGTGTCAACTTTCATTTGGGGAATCAGAAAAAGTTTTGATTCTGAATTTAGCATCCAGCAGATTGCTTAATCAGCTGTAGTCACTGCCATTAAAATTGCAATCAACGAGATCTCTTCTTACTACTACAAATAACTTTGATGAGAGCTCTTGTTCTATAATACCACATTCTAATGATTATTCTTGCAGTATCACCTGTGCTATGCTGTGTGTCACAGCAAAAGACCAGAACGTAACAACAAACTTTAATTTTCCATGATGCCATTTGCCTATCCTTCTTTTTCTCTTTTTCTGTCTAGTTTTTTAGTGTGTGTTTAGAGAGCGATGCACAGACAGCAAACCTGCTGGACATATATAACAACGTCCTGGGAATTTTCCTTCTGTTAACGGCAACACAACTCTCCTCACAAATAACGACATCTACACCATGCAGAGACCCTGGGGGATTTGAATAATTTGAGTATGCAAACTAAATTGTGCAATTGTACAACCTGTCAGCTGTTGTATGAAACTCCTTTTTATTTTTCCTATTTAAAAATCTGCTACCCATTATGAGAACCTTCGCAGCACACTGCATTTCTGGGCTAAGCTTATACTAGCTGGGATAATAACAGGATACTAGATTATAAAAGGGGAGTCACTGAAGTCAGACAAACGTTCAATAATCCTCTCTGTTTAACAGCACCTGCTAATGTAGCACAATTTTAATAAAACGTATTTATTTTCTGCATTGCTTTTAATCCTCAAAGCCTTTCTGAGCTATCATTTCTGTGTAAATATTGAAAATGAGCATTTGGTAACCCAAGGACTAAAATAAGGCATTAGGCTGATTCATTTAATCACCGAGGCCAAAACAAAACAAAAAAGAAACCAAGAAGGCAGTTGGCAATATTAAAGACTATAAAAAATTACTACCTAACGGATTGTATAACAATAAAGAGATTCTCCATAAAAATAAATGGTCTCGCACGCTCCCAATGTGCTCCCAATTTATGCACTTCACAAAACGCAACAAAAAACCTCTAAAGAATCTTGAATTCTCAAACATACTCATTAGAGATAGAGAGCAGCTCGCCACAAGTGTCACCACTAAAATTCCCAATCAACAGTACTTTTTATTAACAACRTATTGCCATAACTGAACATTAATACAAAGCTAGATTTAACTGTTTTTTTCCCACTTGGCTTTTAAGACTGAGCAAAGCAAATCAYGATTTGCTGCAGGTACCCCCTGCGAAATAGAGGATGATGAATTAAGGAGACTTATTCTAAGTCTTATTATATCCCCATGCCGAGTCTGTGCCCAAGCCAGCACCTACCCACCTGGACCCCAACAAAAGCAGCAGCTGAAGCCACTTGCTCTTAGAAACCAGGGGTAGGGAGAGAACAGGGAGAAGAGGTGGGAGAGCCACCACCTTCCTTTGAACTTCATTTAAGCTTTCTTTAAGAATTTACCTTATGTACCTAAATTTTGATGCTTTGAAATGCATTGCACTTAAAAAAAATTGTTCTCAAAATACTTCTCAGTTCTTAGACATTTCCCTATTCTTAAAAATAAGAAAACTTTTCAAACGTCTCAAATTTTCCAAGACTCTCAACACTTTGCCCATATATTGTTCATGGATCTCATGTCTGGCATGTTAAAAATAATTCACAAAAAGCTTATTAAAGCCCAGTAAGAAATGTCTACTGGTGGATTTCATCAGAGGAGATAATAGCTACAATCCAGAGCCTGAATACATCAAAAGGAACAAAACGGCCAGTCGAGACAAAGGACACTTGGAACGTATTGTTCCCATAAGCAGATGGTAAATTACTTCACTGTAAAGCGGAATTTATAAACCCCAAATAAATGTTATTTTTCTATGAGTAAACAACATCAGTTTATTATTTCAACAGGGTGGCATAAAATCCTTGTACATATGCCTTTCCATGCAGGCAGATGTCTCCAAAGTAAATACCTGTTATTGACCAAAAAACGCTGTGTGTATTTAAAGGTACTGATAGAGCGGGACACACAATGGGTGTATCCCGACTCGCATGTTAGCTCAAGTATCAATAAAATTCAAGTTTCAAAATCCTTTCTGAGATAAGGCGAGCAGCTCGATCCCGAGCACGATCTGAGGCTGTAAATCCTTGTGCACAGAGAGGCCACGGGCAGCTCCGAAATCGGCCCATGAGCCCAGGGGAGCTCAACAAGCAGCACTGCAAATATCCATCATAAAGGGCCGATTGACATTGTTTTCATGCATTTTTGCAGTTTGGGATAGCAACATAAAACTGCTCATTAAAGCAACTTATCCGTTGGCCAGGTACTCACATCAGTGTCAGGTCCCTTGTCAGCCCCYGGACACGAGAAGGTAACAAATTCATGGCATCTCTTATGAACCACAAAACAGCAAACTGCAAGAAAGGAGAAAGAAACAGAGCGACAAGTTTAGTTTTCATAGAATCACAGAACATAATTACACAGGGGAGACATCAGAGAGCCAGGAGAGAAACAGGTATTTCAGCTTTCCACCCGCACCAGCGGCCTATCTTTATTCTTTGGCAAACAGCACAAAACGGGCCTTATTCCACTGCTTTTGGTCCAGCTTTGCTGCCAAACTCTGGCTCGGAGCACGCTGCCCACTTGTGAGTCTAGTTTATAAATCTGTGTAAATCCCCATGAATCCTACAATTATCATTTGGATGGTTTGTTTCTCCTGATGCAGAGATCATTTAGTAGCAATTACTATTAATATTACTTGCAGCTGAGAAACATTTCAGGCCCAAATTGTGTCTCTGCTTCCAAACTTTCCACTCTAAGACAATAGCCTGATTTGTGTTTGCAGGAGTAAATTGTAGAAAGAAAAATTATTTTAACTTTTATTTTTCCCCAAAGGAAAAAAAAAAAGATAGAAAAGGGGTAGCGGGTTTCCCACCCCATAGTATTTTGAGAAACTAATTCAAAAACTTCAGCATTGTCCCAAGTCTCATGGAACTGTCACCTACCAGCAAACGGGTGAGCTGAAGCTCCCTCTCGGGAGCAGCCACTTCCAAGGTTAAAGATTAATGCTCAAGTTTCATTTTCAAATCCAGGCTTAGACCACTGGTCCATATTTTTAAAGTGTAAAGAGTAAAGAGGTACTTAGTTGGGATAAACGGGGCAAAATGCCTGATAAGGGACACAGAGGAGTACAATATCTTTATGGATTAGGGATGAAAAGGAGCTTTTCACATGTTGTTTTGTCGCACAGCAAAGGACATCACCAGGCTGACAGGTAAAATTAAAGGTAAAATTATCCCGGTATTTTCCTGTTTTGACAGTGTGATCCGGATCTGGGGCACATGGAACAGGGCTGCGAGCTTCCCGCTCCAGCAGCTCTGGAATTGTCGGAGCAGAAAGCTCCTTGGAGCCCAAATGCCAGCTCTGGGGCACGCAAACAGCCCCAAAACRTCCCTCAAGAGCAGTGGGTTCATCACCAAGAAATGAGGGCAATTCACGCGAATCCAGGGTTTTCTTTCGGTCGCCAGGACCGAGCAAAACACGCCGTTATTAAAGGGTACGTAAGTTGTGATCAATCACTTACAGCTACAACACCCGGCTGCAAATTTTAAACTGCTTTCTAAATGGCTTGCTGTAWGAAGGGTATCAGCATGATGCATTGAGAGTTATCTGCTCAAAGTACTGCTGCTAGTAGATGTCATTAGACAGAAATGAAATATTACAGTAATAAATACAGCAGCCATCCCCTCTATTAGCTGATGTATAAGGGAGAACGGCGACTGCGGGGCCCCAGTCACCCACTCAGCCATATGGCTGAAGAGCTTTACAGCCAAATAACGGGGGGTAAAAATATCGAGACAAAAGGGAGATACTTGAAAATTTGGCATTATTTACCCAGGTCTAACAGATGTTTCCAAAGCTAATTTTATATCCCTGCTTTAGGAAGATGCCAGCTTGCAAAAGGCTCTCCAGTGGAAACGAGAGCCCTCGCTACACCTCTGATTTAATCACTGAAACAACTTCAGCAGCAAAACTACAGCACGGAGCAAGTATATTGAAAAGCTGTATATCTAATAAGTTCTTAATAAACTYAGCATTTTCTAGGCAAGCTTAAGCAAATTGCCAGTTATTCTCTTTAGAGAAATCAGGGAGCTTTCTCAAGTCATCCTGGACGCGATTCTACAGCCGCCAAGACTATTCCCCCATCTCAGGCTGGGATTTGAAGAGGTCTTAGGCACAAAGAACATCTTGCACTAACCTCCCGCGTGCGCAGGGCTGTCCCACCCCGCACATCGGCCTCGCAGACACGTGTTCTGCACGGCACCGAGCGGTGAACGGACCCGTCCTGAGGCTTGCAATAGCTTATTCCAACATTTCATAGAGCTTTTACACTGAATTGCAATAGGACGTGACCTTGAAATAGAAAACTCATCAAACATTACCTACATTTGCTATTTGAATGGACAGCAGTGTTTAAATAAGTTCACCAGCAATAGGCTATAGTCAGGAGCAGGGAATGCATCCACAGCAAGAAGAACAAGAATTACAAAATTTAGCAATAGTTCTCTGCCTCCTTTTCCGAATACGCTATTATGCTTAAGGAAAGAAAAAGCATTCTTTTGGTTCTTTTTAATTCACGCGAGGCTGTACATTATAAATCAAATGCACAAGTTGGAGTGCCACCTTTGAATGTTATTAACATACTGAAGCCACAGGGGAATTTAAAAATTGCACGATCCTAACATTTCCAACATATATAATTAATAAAACRCCAGCTAACTTCCCTGCCGAGGCTCCATCCCCTCTAGCAGAAGGGCCTGTCTCCAGAGAGCACCCTGGCTAATGCTGAGGACTCATAAGGCTTTTCTGCTTCTCATTTTCAACTTTCCCATGTAGAACAGCGCAGCAAATACAGCTTGTGCACAACAACATGGTTAATAAAGGAAACGTCTCTCTCCCTCCATCACCTTAACCTGTTCCTAAGCTTCTTAGGGCTCTTTTGTAACGGTGCGAGGACACAGGGCGCCTTCCCCGTAAGAGGATTCGCTGGGTCAGCACAGACACCTGTCTGCTATCTGCTCCACTTCTGCGTCCTACCTGGGAACTGCAGGATCAAAAGGGCCCATTTAGTCTCTGCAGAAATGAGGAGGGGAGAAGTCTGTAGGAGAGGGGTGGGGAAAAAGGGGATTTAAGCCTCTCTGGTGGTCGCAAATACCTTATTCCTGTTTTATAGCCAAATTTACAGTGTAGTTTCTACTAAAATGCAAACTTCCACTTAAGAAGCGGAGAGGAATATTTAATACTTCGTCTGAGAGAAGGACAAAGAACTTACACAGTAGCAGGCTAAGAAACTACAGTAAGTCCATCCCATCCGCAGCRGGTTACGCACTGCTTGCTTCAGGGATTAGCTCTATTTCCCCTGCGGTTTCTGCAATCCTCAAGGATGCAGCTAAGGCAGCATCAAAAACCTGCCTGGAAGTCACAAACACTGGCTCTGTGAAATCAATATTGACAAAYTAGGGCTGCTCCCTATTTCTAAGGCTTAAGAGCAAATGCGCTGTTCAATTTGCCTGGTTTGCAAATCCTCAGCCCCAACCACCTCACCTTGCTGCCTAGATCCTSTTTTCCCACTTGCGTCAACTCCAGGCAGGCTAAATTAATAGGTGGAGAGCTGCTCTACGTACTGACAAGAATGCCAGAGAAAGTAACGGTTAACTGCATCACTATCTTATTTGTATGAAAGGATTATACAGATCATCTGGGCAGTCTTAATGCTCAGGTCATTAACTCCTTTACACTAAGTACGAAGCAGATGGACGGGGCTGGTGAGCTGGCCCTGCAAGCCCCAGGGGCCTGTGCACAGCCAGGACACATACATGTACATACATTAATGGTGAGATACATACATTCACGGTGGGGTACATACATTCATGCACCCAACAGGCTTCCCTGGGCCAGCTCCAACAAAACAACTAATAAAAACTGCCCTTGCTCATGCAATCAAAGAAAAACTCCTTAAACTGAAACCTCTGAAAGGTGAAGGCCAAGCTCAGAGCAGGGAGATTTGTCTCCACTGGGGCAATGTAATTAATGGAAAGAAAAAGAAGAGCGAAAAACCCACCCGGGAGCAGGGTCACAGTTCCAGGATAAGTTACATACGTAGCAACACGCATTGCTCCCTATGTATGCAGGTACATACGTCACTTGCTTCAAAAACATCTTTGGATACATTAAATAATACAAACCTGTTTTCTCCTCAAATGGTAGCACCAACAATGCTGATAAAGACGAGAAGCATTTCAGAACATTAAAGCTAGTCAGTATTTAACACGAAGCATTCAAGTCTACCTCTGAGCAGAGAGCCCCTTACCTATGCAAAGGGCCAGCTAAAATTTCCTRTTCCTGTTAATCTCTGTCCTTGCGGGGGGCCCGTTTTACCAGCGAGCAGGACCCCAAGAGTCATCCAAAGGCTGCTCAAGAATGTAGACGGCCAAGACGAGCTGCAGGTATTTTGTACCGTTTCCATGTCCCATCTGGGCTCCGGGTTCGCTCCATGTCCCACACAGCCGCTCCGGCAGGAAAATTCCCAGGCCAGAAACCTCCCTCTTCCATGGCAAGATGCCCAATGCGCCCAAGGGGAGCACGTGAAGGTCGCCCGTGATTTCACACTCCTTCAGCTCGCACTAAATCACCCACATGGTCAATGTGCCCCTCTCCAAAGCAACACTGAAATCTTTTTACAACCTGAAGCATGCAGAATTGCTGGAATACAGGAGATGGGCTAGCACAGCTGCAAGACTGCCAGAAATACGTGGGAATATTCTTGTGCTAATTGCGTAGTTTGTCTTCTCAGTGCTTCACCTCTTAGCTCAATGTCAAGCTACCTTGATGGTATCAAGCTTCTGGTGGCTGCAAACCAAAGCCTTGTTTCCCTTTGTGTGATTTAGAATGGACACAAGTGTAAAAAGTAAAATGTTGGAACWGAGTGCCAAGATCTGAAGGATAAATGTTTTATCGTATTTTGATTTGAAGTCTATTTTTTTCAGTTATGTTTGAGAAATCTTATCTCTCTCTAAACAAGTGAAGCCGAGATGACACTGAATGAGCTATTGGTCTATTGGTCTGTGAACAGAACCATATAATAAGCACTTACCTACTAGAAGAGCCTGTAATACCTGTTTGGATGCAATCCCAGTAAGCAAAATAATTGCCAGTTACTAATGTAACAAGGTTAACAGTCAARCTCCACATTTCTTACATAAAGGAATATAATTTAAAAGATATTATCCTTTGACATTAACTGTCAGATCCTGATTCCAGAGTAGTGTGATAGGGCTTTAATTTGTTTTAAAATAAGCACTTCTGCCTTGTACCCTTATTTTAAAAGTAAGAGCAGCACTTCAGTTTAAAGTGGGGGGTAAACATACAAAGTAAACAGTATTGCAGCATTTAGGTGCTATTTAATGTTTACACCTGACATACAGTTACATAAATTCAAGTATGAAGAAAAGCATGCTGTGATGCATGGAAATACCCATGCACAGACTCCTCCTCCTCCTCAGCCCGACTTCATTTGCTCTTTCCAGCTTGGTCGGGGTCTAAGCCAGAAAGGTAATTACAAAACTGCTCAAGTCTTCTGATGACAAACTCACCATAAAATGCTTAATGATCACCAGTATCTCTGCAGGAGTTTGAACTGCTATCTAAATGTGCTTTAAACTCCAAAAATTTGCTCATCCCTATTTGCACGATTAATCAGTTCCGTGGCCCATTCTATGACATATTCTGTAATAAATATCTGCTAAAACGCAGGCATTAAAAATAAAAGATATTAATTATATAACAAATCAGTGGCGACTGAACATTACACGAGCTTATATTTCATTAAATCTTGGTCATGCTGYATCAGTGCCCGAGTGCAGGGACTCGGCTAGACCAATTAATCTGCAGGAACATCTTCCTGACAGAGCTCCAGCTCCTGCAGGAAGAATGTYTTGGTATAAGTGAACACCTAGAAAACACGTCTTCATTTGGAAATCAGTCCTRAGTTTGCTACATGACTCTCAGCAAATTGCTTTATCAGGATTATTTTCTTAAGGGGGAGTGTATAAAGAGAAGAGGTTTAATGTCACTTCACATGTCAAGTGTCAAGAAAAATATTTGGTCTGAAAGGCACAAAAAAAAATTGAAAAGCATTAATTAGTCTCTGCTGGTGCCAAAGCAGATCTTTCAGATATAATGAAACTGTCAGTATTCATTATGCCACTGTATTTGCAAGGCAATATTTAGTACCTTTAGTTATGCCATATCTCCAAATTAACATGCTGATTATTATGAAAACAGGCATTCCCATCTGACACTGGACTGCAGTAATTACTACGATTCAGATAGGATAACTCATTCAATGTTAGCTTAATATGATAACTTCCTTTGCTTTAACACAGAGCAGACATAATGTTACATGTGGGTAATTTATAAACTACATTGAAGTACCGCCTGGATCAGGCAGCAGAAGGGCACACACTGCAGCACGTTGGGGCTGCCAACATGGGCAGGAGAAGCACAGCTACTTGTTCCGTAGCTGTCACGGAATGTCACGGATGTCACGGAATGAATCACAGAACGGTTGAGGTTGGAAGGGACCTCTAGAGATCATCTAGAGATCAACCTCATGTGAGGCCACATCTGGAGGCTGTGTCCAGGTCTGGGCTCCCCAAGAGAAGAGGGATCTGGAGAGAGTCCAGCGCAGGGCTAGGAGGATGATCAGGAGCCTGGAACATCTGCCCTATAAACAAAGGCAGAGAGAGCTGGGCCTGTTCAGCCCGGATAAGAGAAYGCTGAGGGGGGACCTGATCAGTGTCTGTAAATACCTCAAGGTATTTACAGTGAGGAGGATGGGGTGGCCTCTTTTCTGTGGTGGCCAGCAATAGGAATAGAGAAAACGGCCACAAACTGAAGCACCAAAAGTTCCACAGGAACTTAAGGAAAAATGGCTTAACCGTGAGGGTGACAGAGCCTGGAACAGGCTGCCAGGAGAGGTTGTGGAGTCTCCTYCTCTGGAGATCTTCCAAACACGCTTGGATGCAACCTGTGCCACCTGCTCTAGGTGACCCTGCGTGTGCAGGGCTGTGCGCTGGGCTCTCCTGMTCCTTTCTCCAGGACTTTGGAGCAGCTCAACTTGCTGCTCACCTGGCTGCTCATCTGCTCATCATGCAGCTGGAGACACTGAACTACAGCAAGACAGTGATGCTGGTTTGTTCCTTCGTTTAAGKTCCTTCCTGCAGCTGTTTTTCTTTACTGTTTGCTATTATGCAACGGATGCTCAATATCTGTTGCAAGTCTTGCCCAATGAACTCTTACTAAACCRTCAGCAGCTGCATACTTCAGAATTGCTTTCCTCCTCTCATCATTCACTGAAACACCTCAAAAATAACAGAAACCCCTGTGCATTAGACAAATCACAGTTACACAGTCATTGCCAAAGTCATTTAAAACATGTAAAGCAAACACACTGAGAAAGAAATTACACTGCTACGGAAACCCATCCTTTTCCTACTGGCGTAACATTTTTTCCCCTCTGTTTTTGAATGGTAAATTAATTACTCATAACAAGCAGATTCATTTCTTATGTTTGGTAGTCATCAAAATGACACAGCCAAGCGAATGACCTAAGTTGCAGTAATTCATTCCAAAGAGCAAAAATGGCAATTGCAGAAAACACCTGCTTTGGGAGCTCCAATGTCTTCACTCCTTAGCAAACACTACCTCGCTGTGCAGAGCTGACACCGCGGTGATTTCTCAGGCTGTGGCTCACCGACAGCCTCCTGCTTTCATAAAGGGTGGTCCTGTCTGCTTGCTCCCACGTCCAGCGTTTATGCAGCCAAGTTTGGGGTTTTTTTTTTCCTTTTGGCAAGGTTAGTTTTCAGCTGGACCAGTTCCCCAAACTAGCTCAGTGTGCAAATATGAATGTTTGTGCAGCATAAAAGAGAGAGCCAGAGACCTCAGTCGCAGCCTGGATAAATGCTAGATTTGTCCYAGATAAACCAGGCCGGTAGCGGTGACCTCAGGGGATGCTGAAGCTCAATCTCCTGCATGCGGAACTCAACGAGCTGAGGTTTCCTCCTATCTCAATTTGTCTTGATGGCTTAGAAAGATTTTGAGTCATTTTTCAAGAGCAAACACCATTCCTAGAGTTTGAACTTCATTTTGAAGCGTTCACTAAACTTAATCCTAAATTTGAGTTCTTCGCATAGCGCCTATTTGCATTAACTTCAAGATTTCTTTTGAAGTTTAAAGGTTTTCTCACATAACCAATCCCTATTAAACCCCTTTCACCAAGCTGCCCCTTCCTACATACAGCACAAGAATGCAAATAAACCTGTACATACTATGCATTTAATATCATTATAAATCAGTCTTCKGCAGTCCCCACAACACTTGTGTGTCCCTGGGGTGCTGCATTATTCAAAACACGCCACAAATATTTGTCATCTACCAGCTCTGAAAGACAAGCTGTTGCTGGRGGGAGAGCATCCATCACCTGGCAGCTCCCAGGGCGGGTCGGGACAGGCCTGCTGGCTCCTTCCCAGGAAGGGAACACCGAATAATGGCAGTGCCATTGGGCCTTCTGCTTGACCTTGGCGCTCCGYGAACACGGGAGGGAGCCGGATGGGAGCGGCTGAGGCTGCCGCRGAGGCTCCCGCCGGGAAGGTCCCCCTGCCAAATCCCACCCGGGAGCGGAACCGCAGGCGGGGAATGCAAGAGGACACGGACAAGCCAAGGAAGAGACGCCCCGGGCCAGGGGGTCTCCGTGGACACGCGTGGACTCCGTATCTGAGCGCGGTTGGGGTAGTGCTGTGAGCCGCACCACGTTGATGGAAAGCGGAGAAAAACGAGGAGAGATAAATGACACCTCTGGGTTATCCAACGCAGGACACAATCCGGAGAACCCGGCAAGTGGCCTCGTTTGGGTCCCCGCTCCTGTCCTGCCATCCCTGCTCACGCATCCTTGTCCCAAGCCAGTGCCAACCCGCATGCTCAATGCCACGGCCCCAAACCGACCGAGCGTTTCCTCCATCGCTAGTCAGGAGCGAGGCTAAAACATGGAAAAAATGGAAAGAAATGAACCCCCTGCACCACATATTCCCTCGCAAGATTTGGATTTCAAGTCTTTGTACTGAATAGCCTGAATAATGGTGTTTTATATAATGCAGCTCATTCATTCCATCTCACCCACACTTCTCAAATACAATTTAGTTTTTCTGATTATGCATATTCCTCCATTGCGGATAAAAATAGTTATTTCAATCATTTTATGGCCTTTTAACGCCACACACTGCAGGGTGCTTAAAACTCTTCACAAATTGAGTAAAATAATGCAATAAAAGTGTAAGAAAGCAAGAGATTTAGGTAAAATTACACGTTCTCTCTGTAAACTGTGTGAAACCTCTACAGAAGTGGATGGAAAATAACAAATTCCAGTAGACTGCAGCTAGCATGAGAACGGATTAATTCTAGATGAATTATGTTCAAGCAGTACAATAAATGTCGAGTGAACTTCAGGCTCTGAAGTCTGAAGAATTGAATCTTACCCACAGTACAATATAATACAGCAACAAACTCCCAAATAAGAAATCAAACTTCCAATAATACCTAGATGCAACATAAATTTTCAATGTGGCAGGAACTTCCCTTTAAAGCTGTATGTAACTTGCAAGTGAGATATTCATAAACTCGATGTAGGTGTTAAAAATGCCACTAAGCTCCAAAAAACAGCCTAAAAAAACATCAGGTTTCACAGCAGTTGCAGTGGATCTTAACCAGCAAAACTTCTTCTGCTACACAAGGATGGAGCAAAACCACTTGCTAGCCTGGTAGTCACAGGGACTGTGRCTGAAGAGCAGACAGGCTCTTATATTGATTTTATATTTATAATATTTCTGATGTGGAGCAGTTTGAGAGTTGCACTGCTGTCTTCACCAAGAAACATGCAGCATCTTCCAGAGCTGGCGGCCAGGAAAATCCCTGTCGTGGTTTTTGTTGCTCCTCCCATATCTCACCAATATACACAGCAATAAAGCAGTAGATGTGGGGTTGAAGTATTAAAGCTGCTCTATGCTGGGAAGAAACACGGAGACTGCCCTGAGCTGCGTTACGGATTGAGGGACAAGTGCTGCAACTGAGGTGCCAGTCAGTGCGTTTGCTCTAGAACTCACTCACTGGCCAGACCTCRTTAAAAGCAGATTTATGAAAGCGACTCAGAATGAGAACAAACTGAAGATAAGCAACAACAATAAAATAAAAAAGAAACAGAAAATAAAAAGAATTTTTATATATTTTTTTAATGTCCACAGCTGACAATATCCACTGAAGCTACTGAGAACTCACTGCCTTGGAGCATATTAGTCTTTTAGAAGCAACAAATTTTTACTAAGGTTTTAACATCCATTCCCACGGACACTGAGTAAATATGTTAACATATGCAAGGAGTTTCACGAGTTTAATTGTGCTTGTTAGTCGTATTTCAGCTCTAAATGACTCTGCACTAAAGGAAGAGATTATGTCTTCCTGCTTTATTACCCAATCGGCATTTAAGGCAATCTACTAAAGTTTATCTGCTTCAATGGAAGCTCTAAATAACCCATTAGAGGAATATGCAGATCTCTGAGCCTTTTTCTAATACTTTAATCTAATAAGAACTTATTACTAAGAAACTGTGGCTGAATCTGCTCGTCAGCTCTCCTTCAGATCTCTCCTAATTTCACGTCTGCCATCTCGAGTAAAATGAACAAATTAAAGTAATGGCCAGATGTTTACAGTGACTTCGGGTTATGATMTCAAAAACAAACCTTTAGTCCAACTTATATTTGCAAAGTTAATATGGTAAGGAAGGCGTTTTGGGAAACGTAGCACATCCCAAATTTCTGAGCAGAAAACACTACTCTGATTCTGTGATTCCTGAAATAGTCCCGCTTCCTGGAAAACCATCCTGTTTTCCTAGAAAACATCCTGAGAACTTAAGAGTTCTCTTCCACACTGAAAAGCTGTACAGAAAAGCCACCAACTGCCCCAAATGCTGCCAGCAAAGACAAAGTGCCCTTCAGCTATAAACAGCTGCATCACTAAATTCACCTCCTGAAGCTATGACAGATTTGATGAACATAAAGCCCAGTTGACAGGAGGCCTATGGAAGAAGAGCGATTAGAGAAGGGTCTCCTGAAGCACCACTCACCTGCTGGGGCTCTGCTCCCTTCAGAAGGGGCAGAAATCCCTGAGCATTATGGAGGCTCCAAATAGGGTGCTGAAYGGATTCATTAGTGACAAATAAAGTAGTGGGAATTTTCTGGAATGATTAAAAAAGGCCAGGAACGCAATTCTTGCAGACTATACCTTTAAGAAACTCTGCATGCATGAAAATACTCGCTCTTCTGCAGTTGGTATCATCTAATTAATCATTCAGTATAAGCAGAACACTAAAAAAGAATGCTATTAAAAATTAACATAAATGAGACTCTATTCAAATAACAATCTTTATCTTCAGCATTAATTACTTCAAAGCTTTGGAGCAAAATGCTACCAAATCCAGATGAACTTCCTTTATACCTGTGCTATGTTGGTAACAGCAGGCACCTGAGCTCTGCTAGGGATAAATATTTTAGCTTTTTTTCAGGAGCTTTTGTACAACACACACTGGTCTCCTATGTTTTGCTCTGGCCTCTTCATTTTCGGACCTTATGCGCGAGGCTTCATTAAATTGGTGTTTAAAACTAACTGCAGTAAGAGAAAAGAAATGAAACCTCGAGTCACCTTTTTAAAGTGAAAAAATACTATTTCTTCAGGACAGTTATTCTACTTGATGCAGGAATTATTCAAACCTCGGCAGACCCAAAGGACTGCCAGCCTTTTAAGTTAATGTCTCCTCTCAGGCATCTTTTGGTCATTTAAATTCCATTTTCAGCAATCCTGAGCACGTTTATCTTTCTGTTAGCGAGCAACTCGCTTTAAAGTTTGTTCCCACGATGATGTTCATTTACATCCTGCCTATCCCTGGTCTCCTGCAACCATTAAGGCAGCAGAGACCTTCTGGTGGTTAAATTAATGGCCCTGCCATGTGTTCCAAGCCCCGCACATCCCCTCGCTGCTGCCTTTTCCTCCTGCTTCGCAGTTAATTTTCCTTTGCAAATACAAAACTCACCCTCCCTCCTGACTGAGGCAGGTGATTCTCACTGGTGATTCACCCAGGTACCGKGGGAGGGGTGATTATCTTGGGGTTCCTGATTATTACGGGTTTATAAATGARCACCCGTGGGAGTCACCTCACCTCCGTGTTTGGACATGGAGCGCTCCTACCCGCTCGAGCTCGGCGCTTTGTAGTCAATGGATGGAAACAGGCACCTCTTCAAACCAGGTCTTTGTTTCTCGCTCCTGCATTCACTTTAGAAAAGACGGGTACTACTCTGTTAAAGATACGCTTTCAGATGAGATTAATCACACCTCAGGAGAGCCCATTTCCCTCCGCGAGCTRTAAGTGGATTCAAGACATCTCTCTCACAGTGTAAAATATACAGTGGGGGCATTTAATGGGAAAGGATTAAGTTCATCCTGTATGGTGGCTAAAGTAAAAATGAGGTTTAAAATAATGGGATAATGTGTGCACAGCCTGTGCATGCGGAAGGCAGCGTGTCTTGCTGGTGGCACATGAGCAGGAAAACTCCCCGTGCTGGGAACTAAGCGGAACAAAGGCATCTCCCCCAGCAGGACACGGAGGGACGGCTTCTTTCTTCTGCATAGTGAGTGGATAGRTAATTTTGGTCATGCCAGCTTTTATGTCTCAGCTTATGCAGTAAATGCAGCAAAAAAACTCATTTGGGACCAAGCTGCATCTGTGTAAGGATCTGCATCCTGTCAGGYTGAAGATCCCATGAACAGAGCGCGTTGACTCCCATCATTTTCAGTTCATTCCTTCCCATTATGGAGCAATTTCTGGGCATGTTATGCAAARGATAGGAAGGAGGAAAGGATGAAGGGATAGACGCAGATTCCCCACTGGCTGTGAGTGTGTCTAGACTCACTCATTGACCTAAAAAAAAAAAAAGAAGCAATTAAGATTTCTATCTGCCAGGAAAAAAATCTGCTTTAACTTTTCTTGGATGCAAACTTTGTCGTTCAATTTCCTAACTGCGACCAAAATCACTGAATTTYACGGAAAGCAGCTAAGTTCCACATTTTGGGGGATTATACGACGCACTTACCACCAGCTTTAATACAGGTCCACAGGAAACCTCTGCTCACTTAGACATTAGTCTTCAGCAAAGATTTTGTTTTGAATTTTTGGCGACAAAAGAGGCTGTGCTGTTTTGCATGCCCTGCCCGGGACACCGGCATGAAAACGAAATGGGGTCAGAGCCGGCGCTGCAGCTTCTGCTGCCTTTGTTTTTAAGCAGACAATTRTCACGTTCTCTTTGTGGGACCTGCCAAATGCCCACGTGTAGCCAGCTGCTAGCAGGCTTAGCAATGTAATTTCTAGATTAATTAGTAAAGACTTTGAATTTCCAAGTCAAAATCTGGGTTCACGCGATAGGTCGTATGTTTGTGGTAGGGAGTCTGTCTCAAATGATGCAATGCAAAGGGTAGATGCATCGTTTCAGGCTCTTTTAATCATAAAATCATAAGAAGCTTTTGGACAGTGTGCTGCATCGAATTTACACTGCTGCGTCAGTGAGCACTAAAAGCCAAAAAGTATTAGTAGATTTAACAGAGTTAAGCAGGGATGCATTTCACTGATTACTTCTTGCTAATGATTTTTGTTCCAATCATGTAAAATGTTAATGTATTGTTTGCATCAAGAATGCCATGAGGAGGTACAGTATATACTGCACACCACTGGCCTCCTTTGGAGGTTCACATTTGAATAGGTTTTGATATAAAAGGATCATCAGTTTGTCACATAACCCTTTTTTTGGATTCTAATCCTGTCTTTACATCTAATTCAAGTGGCAATTGAAGATTGTTTAAAAAAAAAAAATCCAAGTTTCCAAATTAAAATAAAGGATAAGAATGTAACTGCTGCAGTGCAGGCAGAACTACCCTGCCCGTGGGCTAGATGAAGAGCTCACCTCAGTCTGCGGTGCAGAAAATCGCCACGGTTGCTGCTCGGCCTCTGCTCTTTCTTCGCGGAGCAGAGGGACTCGGTGGCCAGGAAATTCTTCAGACATTTGACCCAACGGAGGCTTCTTAGGTCTCCGTGGGCCCGTTCTGATGCACAGATACACCCACGGACACACAACCAGCCCGTGCGCCCAAGCACTACTGCRGCAAGAACTGGAAACAGGGCCTGCTTTGCAAAATAGGGTTTTTTTTCCTTCTTAACACACTTGATAATTACTCTTTTTTTTTTTTTTCCCTTTAAAATACTATTTTATTCTGCTCAAAACATGTGTGCCTTCATRGAATGAATGTTTCATTCATGGCCTTTGACAGTTTGAAAAATGACTTTTACTGCAGAACARAGCTGCGTGTTTTCCTTCACCAGAGGCCCCTAATAAAGAATACTCATTCAAATGACTTCAGATAATTTCCTGGAAAAGTCTAATGACTACAGTCCTCTAGAGCTTCATGTTTTATTTTTTCCCCTTACCATCTTTTCAAGAATGTATTCAATATTAAATGACCAAATCTCTCTTTTGGCAAAGTCGAGCACAGCTTTTTGGAAAAAAAAGAAATCTACAAAAAAGGTGGCATGAGTGGACAGTCCACATCTAGAAGATACGTGGGTTGAACTGAAAAATGCCAGCGAAACATTGGAAGCCACGGACATTTCCGCTGAGCAGAGCCGACAGATTCCAGTGCCGTGCCATTTTCATCATTAATTTAGTACAATATGTGAAGTTGTTGTGACAGGTACAACCGCGAAAGACAAATAAAGCTTTTTGAGCTGGAGTCTCATTACCCAAGAACTGACTTGAGGAAAATCAGGGGAGTTTGGGGGAAGAAAAAAAAAATATATATATATATAATATATAATATATATATTTGCTTTAGGAATTTGGACTTTCAAATTACTAAACTGCTACTAAAAGGATAATAAGCAGCAGTTCCAAGTTAGAGCCTGTGCACCGTAACAGTCCTTGCATTTTTTCCCATTATTTTTTAGATGTCTCCTATCCTTTCTCTTCATATACTTATTTTTCTGTATGTTAGTTGCGGTCTGCTAATGCCAACTTTTGATTCATTTTGTTCCCTGCTGAATTACAACCTTGYGCTGCTGCGGTAGAGCAAGGAAAAGAGCAAATTTCCTCTTGACAGAGGCAGAAAGGCCTGTCTCATTATGAAGATGTAGTTAAAATTAGAACCTCTCAAACGTAGACTAGGTTCAAATATTTAAATGCTTGCAGGAAGCTTTCCAGCTTGGACTTGAGAAATTTAAACATGAATTCTGGTATCGGATTCAGGAAAAACGGGGCCATATGGTGAGATCTGACATTACACTACTATACCTGAATACTTCCAAAGCTGCATTTGGTAACCTGCAAAATGGCATTATAAAGAGCAGGTTTTTTTGGTTTTTTTTTTTTTAACTCTTATCGGAAATGTGCATTTAAGAATTAAASTAAAATTCTAGTGTGTGTTAGAGCTGTAGCAGTTAATTTGAAGCTGCTGAATCTATGAGGTTAGTGCTGGTGGGGACCCTCGCTTTCTTACTGCTTTTGCATTTAGAGATTAACGTCTGAATCCGGGGCTCTCACAAGTTGCTAGGTGACTGAATGGGGAAAATCTAACCAAATTAGAGAGGCGCTTCCTGGGCTGGACCGAGAGGGGAAGCAGCCCTCGTTGTTCCCCGCGCCGCCGCTTTCACACGCGCAGCGACAGCCGCAAGCCAAGCCCGCAGCCTCACTCAAACACCAAATTCCCTCTTTTTTTGCATAGCCTTTGAAGGCCCCCACTGAGAAGTGGAAACACAAYATTGATGGATTTGAGAACTTACACTTAGGTAAGCCAGTTTCTTATAAAGAGGATTGTTTGCAAGGATGCTGTCCTGAAAACCTATATATGTGCTTAGCTGCCGAAACACAACGCATTTTGCACGCGAGCTCAGGCATACAGAGCACTCTGGGCAGGTATTTGCCTCATTTGTGTGCTTAATAACCTCATTTGTGTGCCTAATAACCTCACCCTAGCTAAATTAGATTGTGAGGGAAATCAAGACACGGAGCAACAACTACGGAATAGAAATCTGAAAACTAAAGTAGGGAGAAGCATCAGGGAAGCGGTGGCCGAAAATGACCCTGCAAAGCGGCTCTGTGGGGCTGCTTGGAGCAGGGCAGGGCAGTTTGGGTTGCTGCCCTCTGCTCCCCTAAGAGCAGCCCTCAGGATACAGGGAAAGGACCAGAAGTCCATAAAAAGCCAGCTTTTTATGGTCCTTACCATGGAATTGAAATTCCATGCACAGAATGAAACACCCTTGCGTATTTCTACGAAACTTTTAAGCAGAAATTCCTCCAGAAAGCCGCAGCATCACAGACTAAACATTATTTTTCATCTGTGGACAGACCTGAGACACATTTCTGAAAGTCTCTTGTACTTAAAACCATAAACATTTATGAAATGTTCCTCCATGTTAAAATGACATTTCTGCACCTTGCAGAAACGCATCCTGGCCTCGTTCTAAGCTGAGGTTCAAGTGCAGACATTTAGACACTTCTTACTTACACAGGCCACAGTTTGGAACATCATTGGGAAATAATACGGAAGAGTTGCCCCCGAGAGCCCATTTCAAGGCTTGCAAGGCTGGGGCTCTCCTCCCGCTCCCTTCTGCTGTCCCTTTGTTTCCCAGGCAGGACTGAGCAGGGAGCCAGTGCCCAGCGGTTTGCAGGGATTTGCTTTCTTCCTTGAACCCCAATCTGTTCCCCCGTGCAAAAACATCAGAGTTAAGGTCACATGTTAGCGGGATACAAGAGTCTCCTTAAAAAGCCCTGGAATGCATCTCAGCCGCTCCTAGATGTCAGCTAAACCAAAGTCATTGAATGAGAAGACGAAAATAGAGCTACAAGACTAACAGCTCAAAGCTTGTGCACAATAGTGCTGCAAGCAGTTCCATATGGGAACAGTTCCATATGGGAAGCCACTCGTGTTCCTCAGCCTTCGGGAAGCTCAGCAGCGACAGCGGCTCCCTGGGTAAATCCCAACATCCCGAGGCATCGCGCGCATCCCAGCTCTCCTCCCTGGCAGGGGATGCGCTGATCCCTGCCAGCTCCCGACACGCTACCCACTAGCTCTGCGTATGACCGAGAAAAGCGGGGCAAGCGTTYCAACCCGACAGCTTGTTGGAGAAGGGCAGAGGAAATCAATTAAAAGGGGGATGCAAATAGCTGCTCCTCCCGCTCCCTCCGAGCGTCACGGAGGGCCAGGCCGTGCTGCGCGTTCCAGCAGCTGCYGCCGAGCCGCAGGGCTGGAGGTCGCTGCAAACACCACCGCCCCTCCTGCCCAGCTCACATGCGACGAAAACACCATGTTACCCCACCCCAATCCGTCTGCCAACGGCGGCCAGTTCCTCGGAGACTGCATCTCGGGGAAGGGAGCCGTGGCGCGGGGAGGCATCGGAGGGCCGGGCTGCGGCAGCAGCCGCCGGCTCTGCCTGGGAGCCGCTCCGAGGGCTGCGGTTTCTGCCCGCGGCCGCCAGCCTCTCTATGGGCTGGGAACGCTGCAAACCAAGGGGCGTTCGGCACCGTGAGCCCCAGGCGGGGGGTGGAAAACACACCCATTCCRGGAAAACGTCCCAATCCTGGAGAAATGCGCCAATCCAGACCCCATGTGAACAGAAACGCTCCCGATTCCCGCCTGTGCGCAGGGCTCCGCACGGGCTACGTGGCCTGCCCAGGAACTGAGCGCRCGGCAACTCGTCTCGCGGCTCAGAAAATAAAGAAAGAGCTAAAAATAAATCGTCGAAACCAAAAAGGAGCCAATTCAATAAAATCAGAGTATTATTTTTGACTATTTTTGACTTTTCTCACTAATATGGACTATCCCAACAGCACGTGTTTTACTTAATGTGAACAAGAAATCCTAAGTATAAAATATTCAAAATAGGTTTTGCTACATATTTATCTAGAACATATGACTGGCTTAGCTTTACGAAACTACCTAATTAGCCATCTGCTTCTTGAAAATCTCGAAGATCCGTGTTATACAGTTATACCAAAGGGTACTGAATCCACGCGTGCATTCTCCATTCGTATTGGAGTGTGTGCCCGGGGAAGCCTCCTCGGTTAAACAGGAACAAAACAGGGACAAAACCCCTGCTCTGGTTTGATGCAGCACCCGTTTATAGGSGCATGCAGAAGGCTGATGTGAAACCAGGTGAACATCAGCAATAATTTGCAACCATTTCTTGCAAGTGAGGCTGTAAAGTCAATCCCGCAGCCATGTAGGGACTTTGGCTCCATCCGAAACGTCCCCAAGCGCCGGCTCTGGGCTCCCCCAGGATTCCTGCTCCCAGCAGGAGACTCGCAGCGCCTGGCACACAAAGCACCCCAGCTAAACACAGGCCAGCAACACAGGCAATATCTTAAACGTTTTCTACCTCCCCTCCCTTGTATTTTTCATTTGGGAGAGACTCTTCTCTGAAACCTCAAGTTTCTCTTTCCAGTTTGCTGCTTACTGATCTCTTAACCAGCGAAGGACCATTAGAGCTCGGCTAAACCAGCAGGACAATCCTAATGCTATTAAGCAGACAATCCAATTAAGCCATTTCCAAGTAGTGTTTGTCATTAAAGAGAGCTGTAAGTGAACAGCAAGCACATCCGTGTCCGAAACTCAGCACTGGGAATTTTCTAGAAATAGTTCTGCCAAAGCCTTTAGCTGGAGATAACAAGAAACAAGAGGATATAATTTTGGATTATTCTTATTTTTAATGTTGAAGAGTATTTGTACTCCACGCTAAATAAATATATTTTGTTGATTTACACAATGCAGTTTGGCCACAGTCAGGATTTGCTGACTATCAGACACATAACTTGCTTTGCCAAAACTCTACTAACGTATTTAATGCCAACAAGTATCATCYTCCAGTGCTCCTAACTCCAGCAATATCTTCAATTACATTTCCAGTCGTTTTATTTCCACACAGACAGTTTCTACTTTGCTTCCTGTGAACACGGTTGGCTTTTTAGGTTTATATTTTCAAAAATGAAACCAAAAGCAGCAGGCTGAGCTGCTAACCTGATAACAGACTCAATGCTAAATCATTGCAGAGAAGGGCAGGAGCGACATCAACACGTATTTTTAAAATAAAATGCTCTGTATCTAGAGTTGTCATAAAAGAGGAAGGGAGGAACTGGAAGGAGAAGGGCCATGCAAACACGCACACGGTGAGGGCTTCCAATGACAAGGAGAAGTATTGATGAGCTGATATAGCTGGTGATTTATAGCTAATAATTTCAATGTATGTTAAAATGAATAATAAAACATGTTAAATGTCAGTGGAGACTGAATTCTGGAGCTTGTTGCAGACTTCCCACAGTGACACACGAGGAGGCAGGAAGGAACTGTTCCTTCCAACCAGGAGAAGGCACCAAATTGGTGCTCGCCCAGGACGAGCAATCCCACGGGACACGATCTGGCAAATACCAGGCTATTTAATTGCAAGGAGCGCCAGAAACCGAAGTAAAAGTAAAGAGGAGGCCACTCAGAAGACAACAGAAAGTATTAAAAGTCGTTGGCCCCAAAACAACCCCCAAAAATAAATAACAACAAAAAAAATCACAGCTAGGAATGGAAATGACCAACCATGCCAAACTGCATGAAAAACCCTCTTGCACTTTTAACAGAAGAAAATTCAAATCAMGGATAGATTTCAAACATCAAGACAGAAAGAGATATAAATTGTCTTAAGTGCCTCCTACCTGGAAAATGTGAACAATAGTTTCATTATTTATCACTTCTACTAATTTCAGCTGCAATATATTGCTTCAAGTTTGTGTTCAGGAGGCAAAGAATGTGTATCTAGTTTCAAGGAAAAAAAACGTTTTGCAAATACAATCCTTATTGATCACTTAAGCCCCTGAAAATCCTCACTGATACTGTGCAATAGGAA
Organism: Nothoprocta perdicaria; assembly: GCF_003342845.1. Classification (NCBI taxonomy): domain Eukaryota; kingdom Metazoa; phylum Chordata; class Aves; order Tinamiformes; family Tinamidae; genus Nothoprocta; species Nothoprocta perdicaria. Next base: position 3,563,313 of record NW_020455710.1, read on the forward strand.
AGTCGGAGATGAGTGGTTTCAATTAAAGTACTCAGGTAAAGGTAAGAGAGAGAACAAGTCATTTAAAGTCCTGATACACTCCAAGAAACAAACACACGGAAAAAGTTGGGCTAGGGCTCAAAGTGCATCTGCAAATTCCAGTTTCTTGGGGGCAAAAGAGAGGATAATGGAAAAGGTTTTAGCTGTGAGACTGTATTTTCTTACTGGATCCAAACACAGCATCTCCGCCGAGAATATTTTGAACTCAAATATCAAGCCGTGAGTCACCTGCGTTACTAGCTGCTAGTTCCTTTGTCTTCTGCAACTCAAGCATTGGAGGGAAGATAAATTATGCTCCTGAACACAAGGACTTCTGCGCCCTGGAACAGCACAACTGAAATCTAGTGTATGAGTAAACAGCTGAAAGGAATGTTTCCATAACACGCTGTGAGAAACGCTGTATATAAAAACTGCCTGGAGAAACACGGGTGCAGCTGTAAAAGCAGCTTACAGAGTTTATACAGTATTTTAAATGAAACAGCAACCTAAATCTCCAGTTTATCTCAATATGCCAGCTATTATATTTTTTGTTGAACGGTGATAGCTAATGTAAAAAGAGATGCTACCACACACTTCTTCACGGGGATAATACGGAAAGCCTAGAGGGAATCTTTGCCTAAAATTTTCAAATAATCAAATTCTCAGGATAAACCAACAGTTTGATAGTTTTATAACAACTCTGACAGTATGTGATAGTTTGCTTACATTATCTCCTAGCGAATATTTTCTTCAGTATGAAAAATGTGGTAGTTTTTACTTAGCGCCACTGTTTAATTCCTCCTAGAAACAAGTAACTGAAGGGGACCAGGCTCTTCCCAACAACTCAGTAAAATTTAATCACTGGAAAGAAAAAGAAAAAGAAAAGAGAAGGAAAAAAAAAGAAAACGCAAGCCTGAGCTGTCAGCCAGGCTGAGGGTGAAGCCGAAGCCTCCCCACAAAGTCACACCAAGAGCTGCTGCTGAGAAACGTTTCAACACTCGCCTCGGCAAAGGGAGAACAAAACAACAGTAAATGCTTTTAAAGGATATGAAAATACGAAGATGCCAGGGGCAGTGAAGAGACTGTGAGGAATTTAAATGAACCTCTAAAGTTGGCTTTGTAGATAAAGAAACAGGATTAGCAATTAATATGTATTTCTTAAGGTTTTTTTTTTTTTTTTTTTTTCAGGAAACAATTTGTTTCCTGAATGAATGACCTGAATGACCTGAAATTGGTCATTTGCTTGATTCAGGTCTGGGGAGGTGACCCATCTTGCACAGGATTCCCTCAGCACCAAACCCTGTGTTTTTAACAGCAGCCACGGCAATGGGCTCTATAAAGGACTGAAGCAGAAATTCCTCCATGCTAAGAAGCCCCAGGAGAACACACATCTTATCTAGACTAGGTTCTCCAGATCGGTGCATGTTTCCATCAATAACATGCACTACCAACCTAATTTTTGTGATCAAGAAATATTAAGATAAGATTTGGGCGAGTCTCTGCCAGCCAGACAAGCCAGTTCTGGTTGTGCACAAGCTGCAAGAAGAGAAAATTCAACCCAGCATCAGGAAAAATCGGACACTGGAAGAGAGAGGGAGAGGGAAGGTGGAAGGTTCCTCCTTGGCCATGCTGAGGACCCAGGGGATGTCACCTTGGGCAACTCATCCCTCTTGGAAGTCAGATCAAAACTGTACCAAAGAGGTTGGCCGCACTTTGAGCAGGGGGCCGASACCTTCCAGAGGTCCTTCCCACTGTGCTCCTCCCGTACTTCTCTTCCACAGTCAGACTCATGGAAAAGTGAAAGGCAGGGAATAAACACAGTTTACTCTCAAAGTACTCTGCAGCTTTAGAGTGATTCAAAAGGTCAGATTATTAGGTGGGCAAAGAAAAATGTCATGTTCTACTTTCATTACCACCCACTGAAACTTTGCAGTTTACTGATCTTCACAAAGAATCTGAAGAGTCAGACACAAGTTTCATCTCGCTGCGCTGCCGAGGGCAGCACTGCCACAAACTGTTTTCTTATCTATTAACAGAGCTGGTTGCAGCACAATAACCCATCTCAGCTGTATTCTTAGATAACTCCTTTTTTGTCAAGCTTAAGCAAGGTCTATCATCTCTGATAAAAGAATCATTCACTTTATCTTTCTAGTCACATTTCTGAATTTACGAAGTATTAACTACTTTTAAAGTATTTACCATTAAATACTGACTGGTCCATGTTAGCATCAGAAATTGACTGAAGGAGTCAGATCTAGTTACTGACTGAAGGATCTCCTGGTGCTCCAGCAAGGCCAGGGAATCTGACTGCCTTCTAGGCAGCAATATTGAGTAAATAACATGAAAACACTGCGTTTTTGTGCTCCCTGTTCCCCTGGGTTTTACCTTCTGGGTTTCGGTCGTTAGTGGGCACGCGGTAATGGGTGCCCACGAGCCACGACACGGGGCTCACTCTCCCGCAGAGGAGAGCTGCTATAAACAGCCACACGCTCAGCACGTACAAGAACTGCCAGAACTTAAGGTAAAAATATCCCGGTGGCACCAGCACTGCATGTAGAGCACTGCTTTAAGAGGCAGCACCTCCTGCTCCTCAAGCGGCGACACGGGAGCATCATCAACTGCAGGGAACAGGCAACACAAGGGTTGACTCTTGCTCCACTCACCTTCYTATTCATTACAGCTGAGGTTTTATTAGCATTGATTTAAAAAGGCCACTAACACAATACTTCCTGCTAGAGCRCGGCACGCCCTGGGGCAGTTTCCAAAGGTTGTGAGCACCAGAAGGGCGCTATCGGCTTCTTGCCTTGCTTTACATCACCTTTACCTCAACATTTATATCTAAAAGATACTCCAAGATGCAAACGCAGCTGTAAGTCGGGCATAACAAAAACCTCTCCTAGGAGAGCAAGGCTCTCCAAGGTACCAACAGCCCTGTTCTTGGCAGCAGGAATAGCTATTCGAAAGACCCAGCTCTAGCAAGGGCAGCTGTTTAAATCTCGAGCACTTTTATTACTGAAGTCACCGTAACAGCCCTCCTGTAGCTCAGTGGGGACAGGCTGCAGTGACTTGCACACCTTGCAAGTCCAGTATCTCAAACTGTACTCTTTTTCTATGCATTTCGTTTTGAAAATATATATGCGCACACACACACACACACTCTAGCCCTTTTTCAGCTCTTTTCAAACACTCTTGAAACCACACAAAAAAMCAAGTATCAGTCTACATGTTTGTATTCTGTTACGCAGTCTCTGAAATATGAAACACAAATGGTTCCAAATGTATTAGTTCTTGTTTTCTATTTAATAACGATTCCTTTCTGTATTACTAATGGAGCCTGAAATTAAAATGGATTTTCAGTTGGGCTCCTGTACAAACACCCGAGCCACCGTCAATAGCGGCCAGGCTCGAGGAACGAGATTTGTTTTACTCCCTCGACACGGTGGCAAGCCGCTCATAAAAGCACCACGCGTTCCCCCGAGGCCCGCAAAAGAGCCCAACATTAAGATAAAACAAGATTTAGATCCTCTAGGACTTCCCTCCTTCGGCTCATAAACCCAAAAGCAGGTCAGAGAGGAGTCAGAGCTGCCCTTTGGCTACCGAGCAGGACGGGCTACGAGCGCGACCGCAGTGAAACCCTCACCCAATCGAGCACCTCTGCCCCTTGCAAACACCTCCAACACGGTGCAAGCACTCAGAAAAGCTTGCAAAACAGAGCACCTTGTTTAACCAAAGCTCTACAACACTCTGGTTCTAAAAACTCAAGGAAACTAAAAAGTTTCCTTGAAACAAGATGAAAAAAAAAAAAAAGAAGGTTTTGGCAAACTATATAAATCTTATGTGTATTTTTAGTGGAAAGAAGAGAGTTTTAAACAACTACTCTCACCCTTTCCTCTCATGCCCAAAATATCATCTAGGAATCAGAGTATTCCCTTCTTTATACYTAGGGGACATATCCTTTCAGATTTGGCAAAAGAAGAATGAAAGAACTGAAATAAATTTCCAAGGGAAACATCAAAGCAGAATAAAGGAGCATGCTTAATGTTAAATAATCAAATATTGACTTTCAACACCTTTTCTATCCAGCATTACAAGCTGGAAAGACCATAGTTTACCCAGTTATGCCCATAATTTGCCTTCTACAAATTAAGGAAAATACTTATTTTGCTTAGAAGATCTGAAAGACATCAGCCAGGTGACTAATAAATGCAGCTTTTCCCTGTCTCCAACAGTCTCCACCAYAACTGCTCCAGAAAAGCCCTATATAGCAATTTAACAGTGAACGAGCAATGGAGAAAATTATTACAAAATGAGAAAGGTTCATCACAAAACAGAACAAAGAGCAGACATCTGAAAACCAGGCAGATTGACCGGTATTGCTCCTAGCAGCTTGGCTTTAAAAATTTAATCTAGGACATACCTCCTTTCTCAACAAGGAGTTGATTAGGTTAATGCAAGGCTAGCGAGACAGCTCTTAGGAGCAGATCCTTTGAAAGCAATAAATTGAAACTGATTTCACAGGGGTCAACTATTTTACCAAAAACATCTACCATTCTCCATCAAACTAAGCAGTTTATCATAGGATTACAAGAAGATTACTGAAATGCATCATATTAAAAAAAAATGCAACCCAATTTTGACACAGTGTCAGCTTGGAAAGAGGAAAACATGTGAGACCTGGTAAAAACCTCAGAGGCTTTTTATTCATGCTTGACTCTTCACGGCATCATAGTTTTATTATATTTTCCACTAACAAAAACAATTTATATACCTTATAATGACAGGATTTTCATTTCAATTAATTTCTCTTTCTCCTATTATCAGCACTTACCAGCTCAATAAAAGCTTATTAACTGAGTAATAGCAAAACCCTTCTTAATTAGGAACAGGGGACTAAAACRAACCTCCAGTGCAAGTGATTCCAGCTCCTCACTGCTGCTGGCAATCGTGACAATTCTTTTCAGAAGGTCATCTTAAAATCACTCGGTTTCGTGCTCTGCCCATTTCTTTGGAAAGCTATTTCAGGACAACTTTGTTAGTCAGAAAATCTGCAATTTCCATTGAACTTACTAAGCAAGTCCATAGTTACTCGTCCTCAGATTAGCACAGGATCACTGTCACAAATAACGGCTGCTGGGATAAAAATGCCACTAGCAGCATAAGTTAAAAAGGAAAGAGTAGAGYATGACAGAAACAAGTATAGCAGTGCTGGAACAACGGGCTGCCTGTTAAGGCATCACTGCAGCCTTCAAGTAACTGAGGAAAAAAGCTGTATCTGTGAATACTCAATTTATTTCTAAATTTACAGAGGCTCCTCAAGTTTTACTTTCTACTTAACCATTTGAAAAAGTCACCTTCTTCCTTCGGGCCCTTGTTTCCTGCATTCTGATTTAATAGTTTTGTTCACTTCATGTCAGTCTTCCCCTGTTGAAAAAGGTGTCTAAAACCTGAAAACGGACACATGTTGTATAATTGAGTTATTTTTTTTCCTATGAGTGTCACTCATGGCTGAAACCTTCTCACATGAACCACAAGTATGACTAGAACTTAACCTTGAGAGTCTTGAAAGGCAATTGTGATAAAGTAAATCTATGAGCTTTCTGCTGCACAATATCCRTTTAAATACCACATATATTTTCCATTTAAAATAATTAGAACCTAAAATAAAGAGGCTAGTAAGCTCCTCATAAATGCAGAGTGTTTTAGATGCCAGAATCGAGTGGGGGAAAAAAATAGGGTATTATCCAGGAGACCTAAGGTGTTGTGACACCATCAAGGAGCTCAGAATAAATATATTCACAAGGACTTTTAGGCTGCTTATGGAGATCTAAGGGAGCATTACACAGAATATTTCCATGGAAAACTCTCCATTTAGGGTGCAGTCAATGTTTGCTGGCTGAAGTACCTTACTTTGAGCATGTGGTTTCACATACAACTTTCCAAACACTCCAATACCTGTGTAATGAAGGTGGTCACAAAAGCTTCCTCTCCATACACCTCGCTCACAGTTAAACTCGTGCTTTTTTAAATACCAAAAGTGCTGCCACAAGCTTCAGCTTTATACACACTCCTCCTGTTTCAATCCTCCTGTATTAAATGCTGGTATAGATTTTCACACATACTTAACAGTGAAAACTACAGACAAAAATTAAGTCTTCCAACTTAGGCCTGCTTCAGTCTTCTTACATCATTTAAAGGTATTAATAGAAGTCCTAAAAATAACMATCAGTCTAAACAGCCAGGAGAGATACTTAATACGCAAGAAAATGCAGTCAAGGAGGTGAGTACATCAGCTATTATTAGCAAGAATAAAGTTTTATTTTATAAACTAATTAATTTTGAGGAAAACTGAAATGGCTGAGAGCAAAGAAAACCAACATTTACAGTTTGTATTAGGGGAAATCTTGAATTTAACATTTTGGACATTACCATTTCACAACCTTGTTAGATTTCAGTTGTGAACATGTCACTTGCAGGGTGCCTAGAAAGGCAAAGAGGAAGAGAAATTTTAGTCAATAAATTCACATATATCTATATTCAAATATTATATACATATTATATAAATATAAATTTCATGTGCATCTGTGCATGATAAATTATGTATCAATGAACTTCTGGGTCAGAGATAGTATATTATCACCAAACTTTAATACAGGGGAAATCTTCACTTCTTTTGTTAATGCTTTCATGTTATTTCACGTTAAACCGAAGCATTCAGAATATTCAAAACTGCGTATTTGGGGGGAAATATGGAAGTTTCTTCTAACGCCACTTAAATTTGATTACATGATGATTTTAAATGAGTCTATCCAGTTATACAGTAACTGGATATAAACATACTCCAAGTTGTTTACAATGCATTTAGATTAACCAACTCAACAAAACCAGTGAGATTATTCACACTAGATTTGAAAGCAGAGTTAAAAGCCTCAACTATCCCACCTAAAGATACAGTATTCTCAGGCAGAAGTGGCATGTTCCACAGCAAACCTCCTGCACAGAGCAGCCAGTTTAATTAATGGCCCTTAAATCTGCGTGTGTGACTAAGGCTGCAGAAAAGTAAATCATGGGAACTCGCTCACCAGCAAGACCTCAGTAATTAGTAACTGATACAGAAATAAAAATCAATATTCCTCATTCACAGAAAGGAGTCTTTTAAGATTGCTTTTTGGCAAGTAACTCTTTTCCTCCCCAGTTGCTCTATATCGAGTCAAGATAAGCAAAGCCCTGGCACGGAGCTTATCCCCACCACTGCATCCTGGATCAAGGAACGTTTAATTGTTGCAGCRCTTTAGATGCAACCTGTGGACAGGACACCTGGCAAAGAAAAAGAGCACAATGAAAATCTGGCAGCATGGAGAGAGTTTCGCTGAATATTTAACAATTTACAACCACCAGCCCGTTGGAGAGCGTTAACAAGCTGGTTTAAAGCACTCAGGTTGACAAAGTCTACGGTTTCATAGAGGACCCAGGGTGTCCTGTAAAGCAATGAGTRACAAGGAGGAGGTACCAAATGCCACACAATAACAACGCGCACTTAWTGGGCGCTGAGAACTATCCACACGCAAACAAACATGGCAAGTCCCAGGAAAGATTATCTGGTACCATGATGAGGCTGGCAGTACCAGCACTCCGTGGTTAATTATTTCTGAAGAGCAGTAATTAGCGTCTGGGAGAAGCGGAGCAGTTTACTCCGCATCTCCCTGTGCAAGCCAATCCAAATGCCACCACTCAGAAGATGAATTTCCTCCTTGACAGGGATATCCCACGGGGAAAAGTGAGAAATCGTCAGCTCAAAGTATTTCAAGGATTTTCTTCAAACAGGGGTAACAAGAGAGGTCATAAGCAAAACACTAGAGAACTGAACGTTACATCTGGGGGGCATTTCTCAGAGCAGAGCGAGGCGGCCGAGAACGGCTGCTTCCCAGCGGGCAGGTCTGGGTGCCCACGGGCAGCTCCTGGAGAGGGTCACGTTGAGGAGCATGGACACAAGAAGTGATCCCAGGGGAAAGAGGCTGGGGAGGCCGCAGAGGGGAACAGAAATCCCAGCGCATCAGCAACGGGCTCAAAGAACTCCGGGGCTGTTCTCCCACCACCTGACTCTTATAATCAAGTACTTCAGAGATACCCAGCACATGAGGCATCCGCAGTGGCATCTATTTAAAACCCTGAAAGCAGCAATTAAGAAGCTGAGATTAGGCAGCCAGAAGTGGCTCACACAACCCCCTACCCAGACGAATGCCGTAACACGCTGCACGCAGCCGGGACGTTTCAAACTTGGCCCATGTTCCAGACAAATCCAATGCCCTACGAAGGCTGCTGGAGTTTGCACACATTGCATGTGACAAAAGTTACTACTTCTTTTAGGATGTCAGGAAATACACTGCTGTAATGACACAGCACAGGGCATGAGGGCTGCCCACTGCCCGTTGCAGCTGGGAGTARTAAAATGAATCTGCAGGGAGAAGGTGAACGGCAAATGGAATTTCATTTTAAACTGATTTCTAATTATAACATTGAAATTATGATTAGGGTTGTTATGCTTAACATTAAAAAAACAAAAATAGATTATTTTGGGAGAAATTTCTAAAATATTTTTGTTTATGCTGGAATGACTACTAGTGGCAGCTGGAATGACTACTAGTGGCAAAGTGTAATAACAGAATTTTTAAATCCTGCAGTTTACTAATTGCATTTTTGATGCAAGCATTATTATATAAGGCTCTAGTGAAATATAAGCAAAAACTGCTTTTCTAGTACATGAAGTACCAGTAAGTGAAAAAGGCTCAAAGACTCAACAAGAACTTTTAAGTAAATGTTTCCCTCCAAATAAAACAATGTGGAAAAAAAAMCAAAAMCAAAAACAATGAGAAAAAAATTGAACGTGCTCAAAGCATGCAAAACAGCATTCTGTGGAAACCCTTAATTCCTGGATGGAAGTTCAAGGCTTGAACTTGATGTTCAAAGACCAAAACAGCAGAAGACTTTTAGTGAAGTGCAAAGCCAGCCCCAGGAGAGGATCCCAGCGCTCCCGTTCCTCTCCTGCTGCCCCTGCCCCAGCTCCTGCTCATGCCTCTTCCCTGCTCCTTGTTTCCTTCTCCTACCTTTCCACGTGACTTCGTGCGCTGATGACATCAAGGGAGGGCCGGCAGCCTCTGCCAGGCACAAATTCCCTCCCAGGGTGGCTGTGAGGGGAGGGAAGGAGCCCACACAAGTTTCAGCCCAGGCGCTGAAACTCCCCGGGCTGGCAGGGCCGGCCGGGCCCGCGCAGAGCCGACGGAGCTGCAGGTGACAGGGTTTACCACGGGGGTATAGGCTGCATTTTTGAGTGTGCCTCTCTCCTTTATTTCATTCTGTACGCTTCAAATAAGGAAACATCCCAGCGCTGCTGAGCGCATGCTGGATTCCGTTGCTATCTGCAGAAATTAGCTGCTAAAAATAGTTTTTCCAGGCTTTTTAAGACGCAGCTGCACCAAGTTCCCATTAGGAAGAGACTCAAAATCGCCAGGGCATCGGATCATTGTCCAGGCCACGGAGGTTGTGACAGCAACATCCCACCAGCCGCCTGTTTTTGTGACGGGGCACCGGCCACGCGCTGTAACCCCAGTACCTCTGAGCAGGGAACAGCATCTGCAAAACCCTTTCAAACATTTCCTCTTTGCAAAGAGGCTCCAGCCCTGCAAACAAGCCGCTGGCACCACGACTGGGTAACGTTTTGCTGTGTTAGTCACGACCCTTAATATTACAAGGTCTAGCAGGATTCCGAGTTTCAGAATTACAGGACAAATAACGCYGTGACCTTAACACACGCTCAGCACTTCAGCCCTCCTCATACATCACCTCTCAGCTTTTTAATAGAAGCAGGGTTACTGACACTGTATGTCRTGTTGTCTATGATAACAGGAAAGATTCTCAGATTTGGCATGGATTTCCWAAGCTAAACCCCCTACGAGGCCAAAGCAGAAAGCGGCGCGCTCACGTTCCAACCTAAACACATAAAATSTTTTAATTGTGAAATCACAATTTAAACTCACACCTGTCAGCGAGTGATAAATGACAATATTGGAGCAGCAACAAGTTTGGGTCTGGCAAGGGYAGGGTCCTCGCGGCGACAGAACCCGATCGCAGGCCTGAATTCCTGCCGGCTCCAGGGAGGAGCCTTCCTGCCGCTGGGAAGGGGACACCCCAACCACTTGTTCTCCTTTACACAGGCTTTGGGCCGTGGAGCAGCCTATGAACGGAAAAAATACCTACCATTTAAAAGAGCATAAGCTTCTCTTTCAGAAAGCTGAATGAAAGAGTAAGTACCATAATTCATTCTTCCGGTAAGGTAAATACATTTTAAGAGTAATTCCTCATTGAAAGCCAGGATGAACTGAACCTGCTTCTAGACAATGACCTTTTCTGTACTGTTTTGCCTGCAAAACCATGACAACTCCCCACCCCCAAAAACAAGCAGATTGGGCAGAACAGCGGCAGGGCAAACACAGCAGCAGCTCTGCTCAAGGAGCAGCCGCGCTGCTCCCTTCTCACACCGACTCATCCCCTTCATCTGCCAATTCTTTAGAACAAGGATTCTCATAAAGCACAAATACATCTTTGCAAAAGACCTGATAAAACCTAAGACCTGGAAAATAACTAAAAAAAGAGATTTCCTGTCTGTTACGTATTTGTCTTGTGCCCTTGTTTCTGACCCCAGCACTCTTAAATACCTCCTTTTTACAGGTGGAAAAAAAGCTGGTCTAACAAGCAGGTTAGTAAGATTTGATGCAATTACACTTCAAGTGATTGAGAGGCTTGAATCAATGACAGAAATGCAGAGTGTTACTCTTAAATGGCACCATGCAGAAAAAAAGAGACGTTTAGTGTGCAGACTACCAAGAGTATGTTATGACCTGCAAGTCTGTGTGYGAAAAGAGAGCCCAAGAGGATGATACTTGTGTAACAGACAAAAACTAGAGCATCAAGTTGCTGCTGTTTAAACAAATCAGCAATATGTAGCTAAAAARTTGTGTTATCAGAGATCTTGGTATTTCTCAAAAGATGGTAAGCAGAGTTTTTTGGGTTTTTTTCCTAACCTAAAGGAAAATACCATCTGCACAAATAGCTCTTTTCATAAAAACAATCTGGACATATATGGTTAAAAAAATAATACACTGGTGTGGTACGTTCTGCAACAAAGAGTTTAGAGTTTCTCGTCAAGGCAATACCCATTTTGGACACAGCTGTTTTAACCAAGTCAAGGAAGCTTTGACATTTTAAGCTGTTCAATAGAATCTTTGTGTAAACCGGTCGCACCAGACAACTTGCCCAGTTAGACACAGAGAAAAGTTTCCACATCCCAACGCAACTTCAAAACAAATCGCATTTTAAAACACAGCAGTGACTAATTTTAGAACTATTAAACAGATACTAAACTTGTCAAATAATAACTGGCGCTCTATCCCTCCCAAAACCAAAGTCCAAATTATGCATTAGCAAAAATTTTTCTATTTTTAGCCTGTGACATTTTTGAAGGATTCGTTACCAGGAGGGCTGGAAGGAGCGGACACTTCGCCCTGTGTTCCCAAGGAACAGGGAGCTGCTTTATCGTCCTTCAGGGCCTTGCGATCAGCACCACGTTCGAGGGCAATGGGAAGGCTCCGGGATAAGCAATTTCCCATGTCGAGCCTGMTGCTCTAAAAGGGGGTAGGAAGGGAGGTTTTAAGAGCAGACCTGTTGCCTGGAAAACCATTCTCATGGCAGCATGGAGTATGCCATAAAAACTGATTAATGGGGATACGAAGGGGTTAAGCAAATATTTAAGGGTTGACTCATACTCTTCAGGAAGGCCAAAATTAAGACCGTGTTTCTTACAAAGCAAAGAGGTGACCTACCTAAGTCGAGACTCTGGAGTCTCCAGAGCTCCAGAACTGCCAGCAAATAAACTGCAGCCTTTAACTCCCGGAAAGCTGCACACATGTTTTAGGTGACTGCCCACCGCCTTGCGCCCAGGTGGCTTTGAGAACACACAAAAAACCTGCAGAGGCCCCAGAATTTCCTTGGTAAAAGGCCGGGAGAGGAGCTGGAGCGATGCCACAAGCCCCCGGCGGCCGGCTCGGGTTTCGGCAGGACGCGCTCGCAGGGGACACGCTCCGCTGCCTGGCACAGCTGTCGCTGAAGCCGCTCCTCATTCTAGGAACGTTATTCCCATCCTAGCTCGGGAAAGACTTAAACATATTTCCAACAGATGTGCTTTGTCCTCTGCTAATTTAGTGATGTTTCCTGATGGCTGGTTAACGCAAAGGCTCTGGCTGGTGGATGCAGAAATGGCATCTGTTACCTCGCGGCCCACCAGGGTGTTGGGACAAAGCGCGAGCTGCAAAAGGAGACACCGCAGAAGAAATGAGTGTCTCCTTCTAGCCTCATCCTAGAAATAAATAATTTGCCCATAATAAAAATMATCAGCATTAAGAAATCTGCATTTTTGAAATAGTCTTAAATAGAGGRAGAAAAAAACAAAAAGCTTTAAATGTTTTCCTGTAACAGACTGCCCAGCAGAATAGTGCTGTCCTTTTTAACGGCTTTGGCAGGCAATATAATACTGCCCTCAGTATTATTTGGCAGGCAAAATAATACTGCCCTTCTCTTGCACCTTGGCATGCCTTGCGCTTTATTAACTGCATACAGCAAAATACYCTAAACATAAGAAATCATCCCGAGTAACTATAGACAGATCTTGACTCAGGGAGCAAATTTCCCCTCCCGGGAAGAGCTGCCTGTGATCTCCACCTTACCTTCCCCTACACACAGCCAAACAACAGAACGACAGTGAAGAGCTGCAGAGGAACYGATGAGACTTCACTGCCAAAACAAGTGTAACCTTTTCTGCTCCGTTGGAAGGTCTATTTGAAACTGCAGAGGGAAAGATAAACAACAAGCTGGATATTCTGTGAGGAATCCAAGGGATTCTGGAGGGGGAGGCAGTCTGGAGACACAACGGACAGTCCAAGATAATTTTGTATTAAATTCTCTCCCAAATAACAATTTGGGCACGCTGGCTACTTTGCATTCATCCCGAGCTAACTGCTTGAGGAAATACCCAGCTCTGCTGGCTCTGCTCTCCCGTCTGCATTGTATCCTCTCCAGCTTTCACATGGCATTTATAGCTCTGTCCTTGCTTACAGTCATAATTAGCATAATTTAAATTATATCAGCTGCTTAGGTGACAAAATATTTTGATGTAAAGTTTTAAGAGGTATTATCATCCTATTAAAATTTCAATACTGAGCTCAAGCAAATAATTTCCACTTCTGAGAAACATATACGGAGAGTAACAGGGTAATCTGCACGTATCAGCACACCTAACATCTCCTGAGGTTACTGAACTTCCCGTTACGAGGAGACCTCACTTTCCTGTACATTAACGCAGGATTCTGCATAATGCAGTTACTTCAGAGGACCTCTGCCCTGCAAACAAACATAAATATTAAAGTCTATGCTGCTAATTTCAGATTATGGCCAGATCCCAATAGTTGTTCCATATAGAAGAATATAGAAGTTGATGTATGGACTTCAGGACTGATTTACGTGCACAAAGCAGCCTGCAAGATCCAGGGTTTAAAAGAGTAAGAGGAACCTTTATTTGCTCAGCATGAAGCTGATCCTACGCTCTTACACAGAGCCTCGCTGACTTCAGAACTGATACGAATTCTGTTTTGGAAGTTCTGGAAATAAATCAGTTACGCTKCCCTCTGACCTGCCTAATTTCCATTCCTTACACTTCACATTTGATGGTTCYAAAATTAACACTGTGGATTTTATCACCTTCTCCCTCTTCTTTTTGTCAGGTTAGATGTCGAATGATCCATACGTTGGATGCTGCCCTTTTAATTATTGCAATAAAAGCTTCTTGAATTAAAGACGATGCTCCTGGCACACACGCGGCTTCAGAGCGGGGCTTAATAAAACTCAGGCAGCAGTGGGAATTCTGAAGGGCAGCATTTGCATAATGTGAATAAAAGCCAAGAAAGAGCAAGATATATTAAAAATTAAATTCTACAATAAGTGTACAGTAGTTCCAAAGCGATGATTTAAATTAGAGAATAATCTCCAAGGGTAGCATTTAGGACACCACTTACCACACATTTCTCAAAGCTCTCTGCAGAAAGCCTGTTCATAAATACATGCATCAACCCACCTAGGCTCCCCCAACACTTTAATGATATATGATAAAGCCCTTTCCTGCGCACCAYCTTCAGCTACACATTTACTTACATAATCAATACACCGTCACTATGAGGTTCCCATAAACTCATGGCCTAACATCAAGGATTTTATCCACTGAATGTCACTGGAGCCTCAGCTGCCATCAGTCATATTAACCACCCCTGTTTTATTATCCTCTTGTAGGGATTCAAAAGTACTTAAAAAGACAGTAATAGTGATGAGCCTTGGGACTCCCATGTCCCATTTTGCTTGTTATGGTGACTGAGTTCTTTAAATCCGTATTTGCAGAGTATGGGATTATAGTTAAGCACAATGTTAGCCCAGAGCCAGGGAAAAGTTTAAGGCACCAGCAGGAAACCAAAGAATCTGAAATCAAAACCCTCGTGCAGAGGCAGTGGCGACAAAGGCTTTATCTACTCTTCCCAATATAGAACTGTCTCTATTATAAAATATTTTACAGTGTTCTCACTACATTTTTTGTTAACGATAAAAGATCTGTGCCAAGACAAGGGACATGGAGCAAAAGTCAAGCCTATCTGCCCCGTTAGGTCCGTCCCAGATAGCAAAGCAGCAGGGGGATGTTCTGGGCAAGGACTCCAGCAGCACACCTGGAACGGCCGCGCTCTCCTTTCTCTTCACCCAAAGAAAAGGAGCTACATGAAACATTTGCTCTGATGGAAAGAAGACTAAGAAGACAGAGAAATGCGAATTAAAATTCAGGCAGATTAAAATCCAGCCTTTAAATACCTGCAATATAATGTATTACATTCTAGAAYGAAAACTACACCTGACCTTGCACTGGCACTGATGATATACAAATGGAAATTCTATTTTTGCAAAATGTTGCTAACAAGGAGACCCTTGGTGAAGCTTAATGAAACCAGCAGAACTTTCCACAAACACGAAAACTAAACCCTCTTCATTACACAGCCCGAGGAAACTGAAGCGAGGCTTAGGGCACGCAGACACCTTAGGGTAAATTGTGCTGACTTCTCCAAGCACACCAAGAAGGGCTGGCTGCAGTTTTACAGCCTCCCTGACTTGTCACGCGCCTCGATGCCTAAGACAGAACAAAACACTTCAAATATTCCTCAGAGAAACCGCTGGCCACAGCGCATATAAAACCAAACACTGGAACCAGCTAATACCACAGCAYGCCGTGCAGTTGGCATAATGCTTTTATTCTCTTTTAAGAAACAATAGTGCGTCTAAAAAAGTGCCTAATGCACATCCGCTTGCATTTAAAAATCCTTATCAGCAATGGCACCGTTTTCCAATGCCCTTTTTATTGGCAATGCAAGGAAATTGCTGCATGGGGAATTCAGAATCTAACGCTAAGGAAACTATGAAACTTCTACCACCTCAAAGCTGGGATTAGACAAGTAAACAGCAACATAAAGAAATAAAGTGCAAATAATACCTTTTTGCCTATTGAAATACATGGATAAGAAGGGAATTTTCATAAGGCTTCATTATACAAAATATACTCTTTTTTTCCCAGGGTCTTCACACCATCTATTCCCTGCTTAAATTTATTATTTTGTCATGGACATATTATATAATGAAGACACATAAGAAACAGTTGAAATAACCTGAAATTCTAGATTATTACCTTACTGACCTTTGAAGGATCTACCAGTAMCATTAAATATTATCATTAATAGGCATTAAACTATTTAAAACAATATAAACAAAAAAGTTTTCTCCCTTTTTTCTAGTCTCTTGCGACATTTATTTTCAACAACGGCCCAACATGCAAACAGAAGAACTGAAAATTAGTCATGCACAGGAAGGTAAAAGTTGCCTTCTACTATGTTCACATCCATTTCTATTTACAGAGAAGTTTCATTTTATAAAAATATATACATCTAACAGATGTAATCTGCAGAAGCCAAAGACAAGAAAAGAAGATATAAAACTGACACACTTGGAAAGCTCTCAAATTTAATTCATTTAAAGTGTAAGTTAGCAAACAAGGTTAGAGCAATCCAAAATCTGAGTAATTTTAGGACACAAATTCYATCAACTAACCTGTCACAATGGAAAAGCTTGAAAAAAATTATATAAACCTTCATATTCAGTTTTGTTATATTGGTCTGCAGCTGATACAGCATTTTGTTGCACTATTATATCAAAGCATAAGAAAAAATAAAGAATGTGCCAAACTTTATCTTGCACAGGCCTCAAACTGGTTTAGCTGTCAGCTCTGAATGAGATATCACTCCCACATGTTTAATTACAAGCTGAAGAGCTCCATGGAATCACATCCAGGGCAATGGAACAGGCAGTTCCTTTTCATTGGAAAAAAACCTGCTGGGATAGCTGCGTCGAGGAAACAAAACAAAATTCAACATCTTCAAATTGTGGGAAGGGTGAAAATAGCCCTGCTTTGGAGTTAAAATTAAAGACCTTTTGCTGCAAGACAAAAATGTAATTATGTTCCCAGTGTGATGAGCACAATTTAAAAAAAAAATAAAGCAAAATCTGTGAGGAAAACAGTGCTGACACYCAGACTGCCCACGTTGCAGGCAGTTTGTTCTGGACGAGCTCGGGTATCTTTCAAAACTCGACAGCAAACAGAGGAGTGGAGGCCAGATTTACGGCGATGGTATCAGTGCCTGACCGGGGCTGTATTGCCTTGCGGGACGGGACACAGGTTGTGTGGCTAAGGGGAGGGACAGCAAGGGGAGGGCAGAATCAATAAGGAAGAACTGGTGACARTTAAAAAACAAAACAAAACAAAACCAACCTTCTCTTCAGGTTTAGCACCTGTATTGCCAGGTTATCTGCACCTCATCAATATTAGTGTCCTGTACAGAGAAGGGGAAACGGAGCTGGTTAGAGGAGCCCCGGCTCACCTGAGCCCCCAGGCACTGGGGAGGGTTGCTGATCTGAGCCTCTGTTCTCAAACAGACACCACTAAATTATATGCATGAAAATACACTAAGAAGTCAACTGCTTTAAGAATTCCTCAGTTCGGTTTCTGCCTCAGACGACTTCACGCAGATCTTCTAAGTTCCACAAGAACGGCCGCAGCCTCTTAATGACTTCCAGGGAACTCATTTCTCAGTCTGAGGCTCGCCAGAAATGTTAGTTAATGTAAACTGCAGCCCATGACTAGTGAGTGACAGTGAGAGCACACGGAGAACAGCACAAGCACCGTTCAAACAGGGCCTGTGGTAGCCAGCCCCTCCCCAGCAAAATAAAATGATGACTCAAGAAAACAGCTTTGGCATGAAGATGGGAACACAGATGGGAACTTATATTATACCTTATCCATCCCTCTTATCCATGCCTTGGCAGTAACATTACCAAGTAAGGAAAACAGCAATATTTCTATGAAAAGCAGCACCGCAATGCAACATATATATTTGTTGTTACAAAGAAAAAATATACAGTGCAATAAACAACCAGAAACTGCAGGGGAAATAAAATAAAATAAAATAAAATAAAATAAAATAAAATAAAATAAAATAAAATAAAATAAAATAAAATAAAATAAAATAAAATAAAATAAAATA
>NW_020455710.1:3581071-3588335 GCF_003342845.1 Nothoprocta perdicaria
AAAGCATTAGAATGGGAGGTGCTGCCAGCTAAGCCTTCATCCCTACCTGATGAAGGTGCCTAGACCTGACATTAATAAGAACTGCACATGTAAACCAGGCCAAAGCCATTCAGAGTTTTCACCAGCCCAAATGCCCAAACCACAGCCGTAACGTTTACAGCCGATAGTTTAGCGTGCCATTGGTATCACACAGGCAGTTACAATATTTGAATACTCGGAAGAAAAACATACTGAAAGTAAATTGACAGAGTGAACAACAACAGAACAGCAGGATCAGAATTCCCGTTTCAAAAGCACAGTATTTGAGAGCAGCCTTTGTTTGYATATGTCTATAGTGCAACATACATTTCAGCAAAGAGCAACAACAAAATACTTCCTAATAGCAGCCGTCAGCAAGAATATATTCCTAGGAGACGGTTAGTTCCTCTGAACTGCCGCTTTCAGCTTCATTTTCAGATTCACAGATCACCAAAGAGAGCCCCAGAACTTTTGCACAGACACTCCTAGACCCCAGCCCTCTCTCTGAAGAGCAGAGTCCCAATCACAACACAAAATAACAAAATCCTATAACTGCTGCATGAAATAATTCATAGCAATGCACAGCTACAACATGGAGTGGCAATTTTGAATATCTACCTGCTGGGATACTCTGCAGCTGCTCACACTCGAATATATACATCAAGACAGACGAGCAATTGAGGCCGTGGTCCGTCTTCTGCTAAGCATTTGCACAGTAATAATGCAACACTGCCCTTAACCTCTGCAGCATTAAGGGATTAAAACCAATAGCAAAGATTAATTTATGTCTTTTGTAAATTTATAGGGATCCTGTAATATCAAAATAAGCACACACAAAAAGTTTTGTAGAGATTTCTAATGGAATTTTAAAAAGCTTTTCTCTGATTCTAAAGAATTCATTTAAATGTTCTTATGCAATTCTGAACTGAACATTACAGCAGAAATATGGGCACTGAAAARAAATTACATACAATAATTGAAAATATATTCTAAGGATTAAAAAAGTCTAACAAAAAGTATTTATGGTAAAAAAGATCATTAGAATATTAAGTTTTAATTTAAATGATAAATACATATCTGTTCTTGTGATGCTGTCACTTAACAATAAGACTCCTCTTGCATTTTTGTAAGACTTGATTTTCAAGAAAGCTTCAAAAACGTAAGCATATGCTTTGCTTGCTGCCATAGTTAATATTGCATAAACATTAAACTAGGACTTTTGTTTAATTCATAAATTACCAGCACAAGCATTCACACAGTAGTTGTACTTTCTCAGAGCTAAAGCACCATTCAGGTTTGATGCATTCCTAATGGGGACCTTTCCTCTTCCCTTTGGTAACTACGGCAGGAGAATTTAAAGCAACTTTGGCAATAGTCAAAATCACATAACTCTTCAACCTGCCTGACACCAAGTTTCTGTTTAGCAGGAGATTTTATAGCACTCTTGAAAACAGATCTGAAAAACAGTTTCTTATAATGGAAACTCTGACGGACCAAGAACTAGGAGCTGTCACTATAATATTCTTTCCTTTCCCTTGTGTCATAATGAAATTTCCATTATGTTCATTTATCAGTCTTTTATGTAAAGACAGTCACTTAATTAAAAAAAAGGATTTTTTTTAACACTACCATCTAGTTTCATACATTCTTCTCATTTTTCATATTCTCACTAATTTTGACTGCTGCCCTTCAGTTTTAGTTCTGTGAGTCTGCTGCCTGCCCTCCATTCCTCACATTTTCTAAAACGTTAAAAAAAAGGACTAAAAAGAAAGAAATGTTATGCAGTAATAATGATTTTTGTGACTTTTAAATTGACACTTTAGAAGGTTCACCTGGATTTTAATTCAGTTGCTTTACCATAGAAGTTTCATTTGTATTTGGTCAAGTGTGTGAAACTCTCTAAACTCTCTTGGATTTTGATTATGGGAAAAAAAAAAAAAAAAGCAACTCTCTACCTCCAAAAAAATCCACACCTCTTGAGCTTAGTTCACTGACAGTAATAATCTGCAGACTACCATAAAACAATAACAGTCTCCAGACCACCATAAAACCTTTCTCTTTGTAAGAATACAGACAAAATGCTGCTGTACAACGAGGTCTTCACCAAAGAGACAATGCAAAATCCTGCTTGGTTGCAGACAAGTGAGAGATTTCAATATTTAGATGAAAAATATCACTTCTGAAGTCTGGAGGTATTTAAAAACAGCAAGCTTTTTCTTACGTTCTTCTTTATGTTCATACACAGTGCTTGGAAAGAAGATCCCATTTAAATTTTTGCCTACCTCGATAAAGGTAAGTCCTCATCAAACAAAACCATTCTTAAATAGCTAAAAAAATCTGATAGTAGAAGGAATTCCAGACCCAAAAGAAAAAATATACTGGAAGCAAACTGCTATACTGAAACCCATCTGTGGCTCAGAGCAGTGGACTGTGTCCAACACAAGCAATCCACCAGCTGCCTGATTGGAAGATAAAAGAAAGTCAACACTGGGSTGCATTTAAATTATATAGTTATCCTCCTTAAATTCTCAAAGCTTGACATTTTTTTTTTCTGTGCATCAATGGAAGACTTTGATGAAAATCCAAGTAATTCCTTAGCTAGAGGTCAGTGAGCTATCTCAAATGGAAGGGAATTCAGGAAAGGTTACTCCAGGACTGACTGAAGGCTTTGGATTTATCTAGAGCTTGGCTCTGGAGGCAATGAGCAGCAGAAATTTAGAGAATATCGGCAGAGTTCAACATTAACATCTAAGGGAGAGAGGAAGTTGCATATAAAATTTATGGTAAGAGCATGGTTGCATGCTCACATTTTCAATATGCATTAGAAGTGTCTTGCAATCCTTCATGCTCCTACTTGCARAAAGAAAAACATTTACTACACGAGCCCTAAAGGGCATCGCTGTTCTACGTTCAGTTTCTCGGAGGTATAATTGCAAGCAGCAGCAACTAACATCAACGCTCACAAAAAGACCACAGAAGATATCATTTCACCTACTAATAAATAAAAGCAGTACCGAGGAAAGTTCAATGTGCTCTAAACCATTAGCAAGAAACCATTAAAAAAYGTAATGAAAGGAATGAGCAAAAGGCTGGCTAATGAGTACACAAGGTACATCAGCAGGTCAGACGAAAGGAAAGAAGGTGGGGGAAGAGATAGGGACAAGAAAAAATCCTCATCGTAATTAGTAAACATGACAGAAAAAAAATAACAATACTTGGGTGGGGTTATTTTGTGATTAAATGCTAGATAGAGATAAAACTTTGGCAATAGTACAGAATATGTGAGAATACAGCATATCTTGCCCTGGTTTTCACGCAAATCTTCCACTGTCAGCTTTCAATTTCTAACAGTTAATAGAATTTATTAAATCAGTGAGTTATGAGGTGGTTTTGTATGTGCTTTTTTTGTAATWGAGCATTACGTAACACAGAAAAATGCTGCCTGTCCTAAAATGTAGTTCAAGCCAAAGGTCCTCCTAAATGTACAATGCATGAAGATTAAAAACAGGGAGCTTGGGTTATGAAARGAAGCCATATGACTAAAAAGTGAATCCATTTTCCAAAACGCCCACACAGACAAGAGCTTCTGATGTAAAATACGGTCTGTGCAAAATCTAAATTGCACAGATTATTTTCATGAAAAGTTAGAGGCTGCACTATATGCAGATTATACGACATTTAACGTGAGAAGATATGTGAAAAAGAGACCACAACCTTGTGATTTTTATTATGATAATATGAACAGTTATTTGATTGATCACTAAATACCAAAAGTTATTTAATTAAAATAATTGTCTCCACTTAAAATGTGCAGAGGGAGAGATCCTCGCTTAGCTGTTCTAGGCTTAATTGTTTTCATCTTGCTGCAGGCTTCAATTCCAGCCTCCATTCAAGCAGGATGCAACRGCGTGTGCCGACCAAGAAACCGTTTGTGGCTTACCTTGGCACTGGAATCCTTGTTTCCCAAATCCCCTGCATGGAGAAAAAGAAAAAAAACACTTGTCTTAATATGTTTAGTTAGCATTTCTTCTCATTAATCTAGTATAAAAATAGCTTCATATAAAATTTCCTTAGCTTTTACTAGGACAGCAACAGATTTAAAGACATACAACATAGAACAGCCCTCCCAATTCAAAGGGGAGAACAATAGCTGTCACCAGTCATGTAATTGCTGCTTCTGGCAACATTTTTATTATTATTATTATTGTTATTATTTCACAAGCTATTTTGGATCTACAATTAGCATCATCTGTGATTACTGCATAATATTTCATCTCCCTGCATGCCACATGTATATTTAACAGCTATATAAAACATTCCAAGTTCTGGGAAAGGCCTCTAAAACAGAGCAAACAGTTTCTAAAGCTAATTTTACTGATATTGTTACACATCTCAGCTAGATATCAGTAGGCTATTGTATGGAAAGTGGGAAGGCTAAAGGTTTTGCTTGCCTCAATATAAATGATAACAAACAGCCCCCAACTTGCAACAAACTCCTCTCATCTTCCTTAATTTCCATAACAAAATATAAATATGCACATAATATTTTACCTAAGAAAACAGTGATACACAAACTTCTGCATACTATCCAGAGTTCAAAAACATACTACACCTCTGGCAAAATACCATACTATTGCCTTATTTATTTAAACATTCAACAGTTTCCTTGAAAATAAATGTTCTGAGTATCCAACTTATAAACATCTCCCTGTATTTTCCCTCTTTATAGGATGGTTTTTCATCTAGACAGTTAGAGTTACTTATTCTAACAAACCAAAACTAAGTCTAGAAGACATGAAATTGAAATATGGACTTTATGGTAATGTAATAAACATATTCCCTCCTTTTTAAAGGCAGCGAATGGGCAAAAATCTCTGGTACCCAGTTAATTCAGGGAAAAAAAGAATCTCACTTTATACAGCTATTTTTATAAATTTCTACTTAAAAACCTCTTCCTATTATTTTTACAAATAGGCCTAAACTAAGATATGCAAAAGAAATAAAACTGTTAATTAAAAGCATATACAATTACTCTATAATTTAGTTTTGTTTCTCCCATGTCTCGTCCTCGCAAGGGTAAAAAGCACCRGCTGAAAGGCTGCAAATGAGACGGTCAAACCAGCAAAGCTGGCAGCAGAACTAACAGTATAAGACAGGTTTTTAGGTGGCTTTCTGTCCTTTCGGATGGAGTTATTTGTGAAGGCCCCCCTGATATGCAGGGAAAGGGCAACCGTTCCGCAGCGCTGGAGCCGAGCGGACCACACTGCCACCGGCCTCTCCGTCTGATCCCGCTCCGGTTGGGATCAGATTTGCAGGAAACCTCTTCCCCAGATCAACTGCAGAAAGGAAACCGATCYGAGAAGGTTGTGTAAGAAAACAGAGGGGCAACAAATTATTTTGGCCAGCATTACCTGGTCAAGCACCACCTAAAAACAAAAGCTGCGTATTTGCACAGAGATTACAGTCTGTGCAAAGGCCGTATTTAAGATCCTTTCTGGTATTTTCACATCCCCRCATCCCTTGGGAAACAGACCTATCTTGAAGGAGTATCTTGGAGCGTAAGGAAGACTTTGCCCAACTTAAAACGAGGAAATGAGACAACTTTTGGTGCTGCTACACGCKGTGCTGAAGAGTATTAAGGGCTTCCTAGACTTCTAGCAAGGAAGAACAAAAGATTTCTGTTCCTCCTGCCACCTGTCAACTACAGGATATCCTTTTGCTTTTAAATACATGCTGCCATCAGGTGCCCTTGTCATCACGGCATTTGGCTTTGTTTTCCTCTAATTGGGTTCGCTATCCGCACGGACACGGAGCTCACAATTAGCCCGCCGCATCCGTTCGCACCTCAGCATTTTGGAATAATTTTGGCTACAGTTTCCACAGGTCCTGCTGCTTTCGCCATGCCGAGCACGGCAACTGCTCTCTTTCAAGGAGCAGAAATTAGCAACAAAACAAAATACACACTCCAAAGAAAGTTGTCTCCTCCAGCTCAGCCTCCCTTTCCTTTCCCCCGGAATCCCTCACTTTTCACGTACATCTCAATCACTTCTGGAGAGGCCGCGGATTCTCCGGGACCTGGGCTGAGGGACACGTGCCGAGGTGGCCACGATCTGCACCCAGGGACACAGACATCCACACAAGGGCTGAGACACCTGCCTACAAGCACAAGAGCCAGTCGGGCGCATCCCTCTCCTGGTCCTTAAATAAAGTTGGCTAAAATGGACCRCAGGTGCGAGGAAACCCGTGAGGAAGCCGCCAGCACCTTTGGGAGCAGGGCCAGCTGGTGATTAAGCCTCACTCCTTCCTAGGTAGGAGGAAGAGGAGCAGGGCACCASTGGCAGCGAAGCCTCAGCTCTTCCCAGGCAGGGGCAGAGGAATCCCTGGGTTGTTTCCGCAGCATCCTGGCTGCAGGTGCAAGCTATCCCAAGCAAATCTGCGGGCCGGGATGACCCCAGCACACAGGGGGCTGCAGCGGGGAGGCTCCGGCTCCGCTCCGGGACAGGGACGGAGCAGGACGGGCGCTGGGGGCCGCGCTCGGCCTGCGGCCCGGCCGGCCGGAGCAGGGCACGGCGCCATCCCGGAGGCACCTTGTTTTCCCCTCCTCTTCCCAAGGGCTTAAGGAGGGTGCCCATAGGAAGAGCTGCTTTCTCCCTAGCAGGAACCATTCTATTAAGCAGTAGTAGTAGTAACAACAACAACAAYAATAATAATAATAAATAGCAGCAGTAAGAGGAGAGGCTCTCCCCGCAGCGCACAGGTCCCGCAAGCTCCCTGCCCTCCGCTGAGGGGACCCGGCCGGAGTTGCGGGCAGCGCTGCCAAGTTGTGCCGGGCCGGGCCCCCCGGGGCCGCGCCGGGCCTGGCTGCGCCCGGTCCCCGCCGGGGGCTCCGGTGCCGGGCAGGGAAGGGGGAAGCGGCGGGACGGGCGGGAGCGGGGGGCGCCTCACCAGATGAAGTCGGTGCAGTGGCTGCAGAACGTGGGCTGCTTGAAGAAGCGCGCGATGAATTTGTGCTCCTTCACCTCGTGCACGTTCTTCTGCCTCAGGGCGCCCTTGCGAGCGAAGCGCCGCGCCGCGTCGGGCGCCGCGCCGGGCTCGGAGCCCGCGAACACGTCGGCCATGGCACCCTCCTCTCCTCTGCTCTCCTCCGCTCTGCTCCCCGCCCCGCGCCGCCGCCGGCAGCCGCGAGTCACCGCCCCGACGTCCGCCCCGTCCGGCGGCCGCCGAGCCTGTGGCGGCGGCGGCGGCG
>NW_020455710.1:3588615-3752669 GCF_003342845.1 Nothoprocta perdicaria
CCCGCACGGCCTCGCGCGGCCGCCGCCTCCCGCGTCTCTCCCACGCGGAGCAGCCGGCCCCTTCTCTGTCCGTCACGCGCTCATGGCAGCCGGTCCCTCCTCGCCAGCCCAAACGGCGGCAGCTGCTTTGCCCCCCGCGTGGCGGCGGACACGGGAAAGCGGCGCCTTGCTCTTTCACGGCCGCCCACGGTAGCGGCTCCCGTTGGTGACACAGCGTGGTTCCCTCCTCGCATTTGCGCGTGGGTGCTGGTGCTGTCGCCCATCATGGGGCACTTGCCACAGGGCACCACAGAGGGACACTCGCCATGAGACACCCACCGTGGGGCATCGCCACAGCAAGGGTTTATCATGGGACATCCCCCACTGGACACCACCATGAGGTGCCAACATGATATATCCACCTTGGGACACCACTGTGGGCACCACCATGAGATACACACCATGAGACACCCACCATGGGGCACCACCATGATACAGCCACCCTGGGACACCACTGTGGGCACCACCATGGGACATACACCATGAGACACCCACCATGAGACACACCATGGGGCACCAGCACTGCAGGGCTTCACCATGAGGCACCACCATGATCCATCCACCTTGGGACACCAACCCTGGGGCACCCCCAGGACACAGCCACCCCAGGGTACCGCCATGGACACCCTTGCCTGCTGATGCCTTCCACCCTGTATCAGCCCAGCAGCTCTTAGGCGCCACACGCAGCCCGGTCCCACCAGGGCACAGCCACCCACACCCAGCCGCGGCAGCTCCCTACACTGCAGCGCTTCCTACACCTGCCCGAGCACCATCACCCGCTGCCACAACAAGCGAAGGTGTCACCCGGCGCTCACCCTTCCCCTTCCTGCAGCTGCAAACCCAGCAACACATCTGCAAAGCCGTCTGCAGACGTCTCTAACACACCTACATCATACAACATGCACCGGATACACAACCCACGCACGARAAAGGGCACTTCAGTACCTTGCCCCCGCTTCACTGTGCTATATATATTCAATTTATCATGCAATACTAATATCCCACCGTTTTTCTGCCACCGTTACAAATTTGCACRTTATGTGGGACGAGAGCACAATAAAAGTTCCTCCACCACAATATATGTACATAMCCATTAGGCTGCCTCTTTAAGCACATGTAGCATGCTTTGTTTCGCAAGAAAGAGGGGTAATTAATTCAAATTAAGTCTTATTTTGTTGTTGGAAAAAAAAAATGGACCCACGGATGTTTGCCACAGAAGAGAAATAACTTGTTACACATGTTATCTTGTCCGTAATTTTGAAACCTGAGTTTCTGGATGTGGCCTGGCTAAACTGGGGTGAATGTCCATGACAATTCATCAAATTACTCTTCAGAAAATGTTGGATTGAAATGTGGGCATCCAACTATATCATTCCTTTAGATCAGAATTCTGCAGTTCTGCTTAAATATTCCTTATCCCTGATTTTTTGGTGTCGTTTAGATGCTCACAGACGTGCAGAGTCATTCTGGATTCCAGTTTCTGTTCTGAGATGGGCTCTGGTCAAGATGCATTCACTGGATCACCTGCAAGGATTGCAGCCTCCCACTTCCAACACCTGCTCATTATCCCAAGGAAAAGACAAATCAAACCAGAACTGACACTGCCACGTGATTTTAGGATCACTTTATTATGTCTTAGTAAAACAGTCATCTTATCTTGTACCATAATTAATGATTTGTACTTTCTGAATAGACATCAGGCAAGAGAACAATTCAAGTATATTTCTGCATAGCAACCCCACAAAAAAAAAGACAGAAAACATGATTTTCCTTATTTATAGCTTCTCTTATTTTATTTTATATATATACCACTTACAAAATGCCTTTCCCCCATTTTGTAGATAATATTTCATCTTGAGATTTCCAGATTTGCCATTATGACCAGGAYGCTCTCACAGTGTTAGTATGGAGGGAGGCTACGGTGTATTCACCAGATGCTTTTAATATATGCTCTCCTAAGAGCAGCATCCTCCTGCTGGGAGGCTTTTAATTGCTTGGACATTCATTTTCCCTACTCCAGATTCGGGCTCTCTGAGGGCTAGAGGAACTCATGCTCCTGCAAATTATTGGAAGGAAGATGTCTGCTCTCTCTTCCTGAGTGCACACATTCCCCTCAGCAGCCCATGCCTTGCTCTTCTGCTTTGGGTAGTGTTTGTAATTTGTTTCTGATTTGGGCCATCTGGACGAGGAGTCAGCATTATCGCTGTTTGTGTGCAGGCATATACGTAGTTATTAAATCAGAGTACCAGCTTGTCCAATCTCCTGGCAAAGAGCTCCAGAATTCCTGACTCTAAAGCATCATTTTATGGGGTCTTACGGTAACAAATTTACCCCCGTGTGAATATTTGGATAGTGTCCAACAGAGCTCATCTCTGCGAGAAGTTCCCATTAGAGGCTGTTCGAGTTTTTCAGAGTTTTTGTCTGAAGAACTTAGATTATTGCTGTAGTAATCACAACTGTCTCAGTGCATTTTACGTTTGTGTCAGTTCCCTCCTGGGTCTGTAAGCACGAGCATCTGTGGCCACTGTGCAACAGGTTCCCAATAGCTTTAAAAGTGCTGCTTGTGAAACGCTTTCTCTCTTTACTCCTCTGTTGGATCAACCTAAATCATTTTTAGATTAAAAAAAAAAAATCAAAAATGTCGCTTTTCCTAAACAAAACCTTCCTGGACTGTTCAGTCCCCATTTAAGTGCTCTGTGCCGTATTAGATAAACTCAAAGACAAAGCCAAGGAGGGCTCCTTTGTCTCCCTCTTCGGCACTTGCACTCTCTACTTTATTATTTCCTATTTATAMGAATTTTTTGGCAAACAGGGGTCATTTCCTGCTGTCAGACCTATAAGGAAGTTCACGACCTGATTTCTCCTTAGATTTCAGAGCCGTTTACAAGAACTTCCTTTTCTCTAGAGTGCCAGAGTGAGCAGCTGGATGGCTCGATCACTGCAAACCAGTTGTCTACAAATTATTTACTTCATCTGATCTCATCTTTCAAAGGAATTCCCATACAGTTTATGGGCCATTTCTTTATGAATCATACAGGTCTGATTGCTATGTCATGTCCASTAGCTGTTAACTAGGAGAAACAGTCCACTCCTGCTACGTATTTTCCAGATCTTATTACACTTTCATCAGCAGACCTCTTGATGAGTCTCATCCAGATGCTTTGGCAATGACAAATCTTAATTTTTTCCAAAAAAAAAAAAAAAAAAGAAAGAAATAACTAGTGTGTGCATTTGTGTGCATTTGTGTGTATGTGCATGTTTGTATCTGTGTAAGGAGGTAGGAATATTCTGCATTTTACGCCTGTATCTTCACCCTTCTGTGTCTATATGTGTACATCTGGGTCTGCACATCTGTATCTGGGTCTGTCTCAACTGATACTCTTCTCTGCTTCTTTTCTCAAAGTTACCATGACTGCAGGTTGGATCATTACTGGATACATCCCTGGATCATTAAACACATTTTTTATTATTTTATTCCATGCAACAGAGAGCTTGTTTACATACGCTAGAACTAACATGAAAGTTTAGAGAGAACACTAAGCACAGAAAWAAATTCTATGAAAGATGAAACTTCATGTAAAAATATTTCAGAAAAAAATAGGGACAAAAATAGTGTTTTATAAAACTTCATTTGCAAAGGATGAACTTCCCATTCACTGATATTTTCTAATGAGGAAAATCCCGCTTCCCTTTGCTACCTACAAGGTAGCTCATGGCTGCCTGTGATTTACCCTCATAGCAGCTCTCCACAGAACTGGAAATAAATGGCTAATGATATAGAAAATGTTGAAAGTAAAACTGATGATTTTTTTTCTTATAACAGTGTTCTCATCAGAGTAATGAGTGACAACCTATTGTTTTCGTTCTTCATATCTAAGGTGTATTAGWAGCATACTAAAATATCTCCTACTTGCACAGCTAAACAGCAGAGCTTGATGATCTTATATACTGCAATGTGGTAGGAGTCCTTTGGGATGTATCATGGGTTTTGGTCCCTTTGTAGATTGTATAAATAAACATTTCTGCCTCAGATGGAATATTTGCAATCGTTTTTTAGCAGATTTTGTTCTTCCTACCAGCAATCACCCTGGAAAATTTTGAATTACACATCTGAAAAAATAATCCACATTCTTTTGAGTGCATCAGAACAATTCTCCTTGTGTGAGCAAATACTCGGTCTTCAACTGTACACACAAGCAAGGCAGAATGGCTTTAAAAGGACCAAAGAAAGCAGCCAGAGCGCTGCAGCAAAGACTGAACCTCTCTTGTACCCACCAAACAAGAGTGCCTCTGTTGCGTGTTTAGACAGGCAGGTTTAAAAGCAGCCAAGTAGCTGGTTCTGCTTTCCACAACCGACCTCTGGGTTCCTTGCCCAGAAGAGCCAAAGGACAAATCTGGGGTGGGAAACCCCTGGGTTCGAGGGAGACGGAGCCTCTGGAAGGGACAGAGGTTGGATGTTGCTAAACAGACATCGTGCAGCTGGCCCAGAATATTCCCTGCACTGAAAATGGTCAGGAATGGAGAAATTATTAGGAAAAGGATCGTGTGTGCTTGCCCTGTTCCCGTTTTGCTGAGCTGTGCATCTGTGGTCACTGTTAGAGACCACACACTGCTTAGCTTGGCCCTGCCTCAACCACTAGCACAGCTGTCCCACCACCCCCACATGTCACTGCTGAAGCATTGATGAAAAATCACCCTGAAAAAAATGTGTATTTTCCTCAGTAATTTTGGAGCAAAATTGTAAGCTGCAATGTAAGGTTTAAATTCTTTGTTGCAGAGAACATCGGCCAGTGGGCGCATGTAGGCCCTTGGAGACTGAAATACCCAAACGTGGTCGGGAAAGCTGAGTCACTGCCCTGGTGTGAAGCCTTTTCCTGATAGATTGCTGTAAACTCCGTGTGCTTTTCTGGCTCTGTGCTGGGACAGGGGGTAAATTATCACTTGATTGCTGGAAAATATCTGCCTTGGAATACCATGAATTTATGAATGCCCAGCATTAGATGAGCTCCTGATGAGCATTAGATGACTCAAACCATACTTACAGTTTATTTGTACATTAGAGTCATGTGCTCTAATCTTGCTGGCATCGAAGTCCAAGAGAAATTTCCCATTACATTCCATATGAAACACACAGTATATTTTATTTACCATATTGACAAAAATCTTCTCTTGGAAGAGGTGATGCTTTTGCAAGAGGAAGCTGAGCAGAATTTCGCCAGGAGAAAATAAGGTGCAACCAGATATTATATAAATTGACATTAAAATTATTCTTTTTCGCAGCTRACTATTGTTTATCACAGATATAGGAAATTGTAACTTGCATGTCTCTTTCTGTTTGTTCTACAGACCTTATGCATGAGAGGAAAACAAATCACATATTCCACATCAGCTGGAATATGCCAGATATGCTCTTCTTTTTCTGTACAACCGTTCCATTATGACATGCTGATGTAGAAAAAGCAGGACACTGTTTCGAATGGTGTGATTCCCAGTTTTACCATTTCTGTCCATACTCTCTCTACACAAGTGTTTATACTCATGGAAAGACTAATAACTGAAATGACAAGAGTTTGGCTGGACAAACACGACTTTAAAATATTTGTTTGATTTAGAAGAACTGAAAAGCAAAAGCACTGACGCACAAAATACAGGCTGACATTAACTTCAAACAGTTATTTTAGAAAGCTACGTGATGATTAATTGAAAACTAAAGTGTGGAAGGACATCTCTGCCTCGATGACCTAATGCTAGACAGGATTCTGTTTGTGAATATTTATCATTCACTCCATTTCCTCACTAGAATTGTAATTCCTCAAAAACCAGAAACTGTCCTTTAAAGATAGTAGAGACTATTTCTGGTCTTCTAATCCAGTATTGTGGATTAAAGACTGAAAAGATTAGCAGACTAATACATATCATAACAAGGGAACATCGCTTTAGGTTGCATTAAGCGTGTTGTGTGCTACCATTCAGTTCCGAAAGGTATGGCGACCTCAAGAGYCCCAAATTACTGTTTATAAGAAAACACTACACATGTTCTTTTGACATGAATTGCATTTTAAAATAGTCTTGTTCCAGAAAACATTATTTTAAAATCAGACATCTTACCCTCAATGCCGCTAAGGGAAAAAACAGGTTATCCCGTATGCAAGTGGCAGGATTTTGTTCCAGTTGTATTATATCCTGCTTGGGAGATAAGAGCCAGCCAGCTTGCTTTAAAAAAGCTTTGCAATGGAGGTAAAGCCAAGTGCAGTGGTATTACTCAGCCTGAATATATTCTGATGCCCATGGAAAATATGATGGCCTTAGTTAAAATACAATGGCCTTAGGTAGAAAAAACAGATTGTTTTTAGAAGCGCAAAGGAAAAGGAAATGTAGTTGGTAGCACACATGCTTTCTGAGTAGCTTCACCTTGCATTATAAGTATGGTTTGTCTCCTAGAGCGTTCCTGACCTCTTCTTCCCAACACATCTGGACTTCTCCTCCTTTCAAAATTTAAATTTACGAGAATATCACTGTTATCATCCTGACAATGTCATTTTGCCCTTCTGCTGCCAAAAAGCTGACAGCATCTTCTYTTATCTCCATGTGCAACGAACAAAGGGAATTGATCTATGGGACACAAGCCATATTTCTCTGAGCTTTTTTTGCACAATAATACAAAATAAATGCAAAATTGCAATAACAAGGTGGCTAGATGATAAAGCAGATTACACCACAATGATGAAAAATTTCAGAGTTGTTAATGCATGCATGTGGAGATGGTTAAAGTAGCTGGGTGGCCTTCTAGAAACTAAAATAGGTGGCTGCATTTTCCAAAGAACTCAGTATGCCGTAAGTTTACTTTAAATAGAGCGGGCACTTTGGAAAGCATGGCCTTCATTTAGTTGCTAAATAGAATTGGAGCCTTTCTGAAAATCTGATTCCAGTTATTGATACCAACCACTTCAAAATCTGCTTCCTCTTMGAAAGGCTTCATCCTGGATTTATTGCTGGAGATTAGAGGCTGTCACAAAGTGAAATTAGTTTATTGATATCTTCATACTCTCTAATGGCCCAACCTATACAAGTTCCATACTTCTTGGTACAATATGAGCCTGTTAACAGGATCCAGATACAGAATAACGTGATGCTGTGAGCATCAGAAAAGGGTCGCATTGACAGAGGAGTATGAGGAAGCTTAAACAGCAGCATGGTTTTCTGACAAAATACCTAATTCAAGACAAATTCTACCACCTTCGTCCTAAGCTCACCCACTTAGTTTAAACATCCAAGTACACTTCTAAAWATCAGTTTGTCAAAGGCACTGAGTTCCCCTTTGGAAGCAAAATTTTTTGAAGGTTTTAGCTGTGAGGCTTTATTTTCCACTTTTGCAGCCTTGTCAATCAAAAGTAAAGTTGGATAGCTCAACTTTTGGAGAACTTTCGCTCCATATATATGAGGAAAATAGTTGTTAACTACTTGTGTTCATTARTAAAGATTTGGGGCAAATCCCTGGTGTTGTAATTTTGTGAATTGCATATAAATTGATTTTGATCAGATATAAAACCAGCAATGAAATCCCATTAAAAAGCCCTGAAAAAAAATCCACCGAAAGCCTTTGGCTAGCTTGGGAAGGTTTCGCTGGAGGCCCTGAGGGAGCTCAGCATCCACTTTTTGATTACACTGTGCAGAGCGCAGGAGCTGAAACACAAAGAAGGTAGATTTATTCATCTGGAACACTCTGGACTTCTGCCCAGAAAGAATTTAACAGATAATATCCACGAGTTAATAGAGATCATAGGATCTATCTAGATTGAAGCTGTCGATATAGGAGGTGATAGCGGTGGAAGCTTCTGACACGGCCAAAACGCGTTGACGCTAGGCTGCTTTTGGACACACGCTCTGCTCAGGGAAGTTTTTAATGGGGATGAATATATCAAACGGCTCCTTGATTATTGATCTTCTTATCCATCATCTGGGAAAACCAAAGAATAGCAGTAAATAAATCTGGTCTCAGCTGGGCTTTCTGATAGTATCATGGCAATGTGCCAGGCCAGGCTAAAACCATTTAAAAGTGCTCTTATTTACCCACAGAGCTCCTTCTCTAGGAGGGATAAAGTCATTCTAGGACAAAAACTAGCGAGGATTGCAGTGCTGGATGGCGAAGTGGTAAAAAGCTGAWGACATTTTTGATGTACTGAAAATGTACATGCATTCCTACAGCACTGCTGCTTCCTTGCAGAACTTGGGTCAGATCCTGACCGGTCTGAACTCTCCGCAGCTTGCAAACAAGAAGACATCCCGAGGCAATAATATAAATAAATAAATATATATATATATTTATATGCATATGGCCAAATGCTGCTGTGATTGAAATC
Organism: Nothoprocta perdicaria; assembly: GCF_003342845.1. Classification (NCBI taxonomy): domain Eukaryota; kingdom Metazoa; phylum Chordata; class Aves; order Tinamiformes; family Tinamidae; genus Nothoprocta; species Nothoprocta perdicaria. Next base: position 3,597,015 of record NW_020455710.1, read on the forward strand.
GGTCTTAATAGAAAGCAGGAAAATAATGATGAAAATCCTGAAAATGTTGTCACAAGCTTGATGGAGGAACAAGGATTATCTGGTTTGAGCTTGGAGATCACGATATTTTCCAGCCTCTTCCAGCAAGTACAGTGACCGATTGGCTCCTACCTTGGACGAAAGCCATGTCTGCATCCCCGCACCGAGGGACAGGCCGTGAAGGTGGCACCACGCGGTGCTTTGATCAAACCGGTCTGTCTCACAAGGAAATATCCCTTGCAGATCTGTTCACCGAAGAGTCAAAGTCTCACAGAGAATAATTTGTCCCCAAGGCTTCATAGTACAGTGTTCCTGATGAAGAAACGAAGCAGGATTTTTACACAGAGCTGTGATGAATATGCATCAGAGGAACAGACTGTTTTACAATATTTGGGTCACAGTACAACTGTGAGCGAGAGATTCTCTGGATTTTCAGTGCAGGAAATGAGAAGGCGGAGAGGAGGAAGTGGCTTTCACATGTTCTCTTGTTTTGTGTATTGTGAGTTTAATGTATGTGAAAACCAAAAGTTTTCATGCCTCTGTAGGCCTGATACCACCTGGAAAATTTGTCAGTGCCAGGCTTTTAATGCCTCAGATTAATACAAGATGAATATTCTAATACTACTCTTTCAATAAACTGGAAAATGCTTGAAATGATTTAAAGCCTAGAACTAAATTATAATTTACACCATCACCATTCTAGATTTATTTCACTAACTTCTGCAAAACCATGTTTAAATCTAAATGATCTAAGCATCTCTATACTGAATACTATATATTAATACTAACAGTATTAACTAACTAGTTAATACTAACTAGTATTAACAGTATTAACTACTAGTTGATACTAACTAGTATTAAATATTAATACTAATTTGTAGGAAGCGGAAACAGGCTCGGCTTGCACAGAACTGAATGCAATTATTTCTTTAAGACTGAAAATGACTCAGTTTACCTATTCAATTTGTTTTCCTTATCTCTTCAGTGCAGGGGAGCACTCAAGTAGCAGACGCATTCAAGGGAGGTGATAAAAATGCTTGTGCAGAGTGTAAATGAGCCCTCAACAAATATAAATGGACCTGTCTTGGCAACAYGAAGGRCAATGATTGGACCTGTAACTTAACAGAGGACCACAGATATATCTGTTAGTCSTTTGGCCACCATCTCTTCATCTGCTGGAGAGCCAAGCAGGGCTTGCTGGCACCTCAGGAGTGTGTTCAGGCCCCTCTAACCTTAATTTCTGTATCCCTGATCAGCACATTTCTGTTGGCACAAAGAGCATCTGCATTTTGAGCTGGCCATGTTGTGCATTCCCTGCAGAAGAGCACCCAGGAAAGCTGGAGGACGGGGGAGCTCAGGGAGCAGCAGCCCCAGTGCTCATCGTGCAGAAGGACAAAGTGCCCGAATGTCTGTGGCAGGGTCAGAGAAACGGCAGAGCCTATATTTCATTAAAACTCCGTCGTCAGCCAAAGCAGAGAGGCAGAGTGACGGCAGGATGTAAGGTCAGGCTCATTAGCTGCTGCAGCTGGCACCTCGCAGTGACCCCAACTCTCTTCTCCATCTACTTCTTGCAGACTTTCTGCATAACTTCTGGARAGACCAGTTCCTGGCCCAGCAGCTTCAAAAGTCTTTGACCACATTCTTGCATCTTGCCTTGTCATCATTGCAGTATCTTTTCCTCTTGTCTTGGCAGCACAAGTGACTCCCTGGTGTCAGTGCAGAACATTGCTGCAGAGACCATATTTCATCACCATTTTTCTTTAGGGTCCCTCTATTATTTTTTATTTCCCTGACAGCTTTGATCAGCAAGTAATACCAGTCTCCATCTTTTCACTGCTCCCTTTCCAAGATGGACTTTGATACCTGCTGTGCTGCCCGTCCTTCATGTTTTGCTCTGGGCACCAAAGCCTTTCCTGGCTGACATCCCTCCTTGAAGCCTATTCTCCTTACAGGTTATGCTAGCACRAAACTGATAAGGGCTACGTGCTGTGATATGGGGACTTTCACAGAGGATGCTAGTGAATATTGGCTCACCATGGGCTTCCACTCCTGCCTCTGATTATAGCCAGCATTTTGCCTTTAGACTAGAGACCCCTTAGACTTAGCCTTCAGCCTGCGCTGTGTTTACACAGTCATGATCAGAATGAAGTTCTGCTTCATGATAACCCTRTCATGAAGCTCCTTCTAGGAGCTATAATAATAAATAAATAACACACCAAGTTATTCATGTGCTTAAGGAGTGGGTTGGATTTGATGGGAAATTAGATGACATRCATAATTGCATACTACCCCCAAATGCAGAAAGAGGTAGATTGGTTTGCTGATGCTCTGCCAAGATGAACCCATACAATAATAATCACATCCTCTCCAGGCACTGGAAAAGATATGGTTATTTGCTACGTACATTCTTAATGCTGAAAAGTAGCTTTCAAGAGGAATCACAATATTAGCAGTTATAATGTGGTCATGTAAAATGCATACTTAAACAGGCATTCAGTTTTACTTCTAGTTTAAAAATTAGCAAACTTATCACACACAACAGATATTAAAAAAAAAATAAAGACRATACATTAATGTACCCAACACGSTGCTGTTCAGCATGGATTTTCTATTATATCTTTTTTTTTTCCCTGAAAGTAGTACAAAAGAGTGAAGTACCCACCTGCGCTGCCCATGGCAGAGCACATTGTGCCATCTGGTGATTGCAGCAAGAAATGCTCACAGAGCCAGGGCTGAAAAGGGTGAAATTGCACCTAGCTGTTCTGAGCTCCTTCGAACACAGACAAGAATGTACTTGGAACAGCGGGCAGATCTAAGGAAGGGTTTAAACCAGAGGCAAGAGGCTGCATCGCAGCRCGGTGACATGTTGGGAAGGGAACAGACTTGTATGAAATGGTGTAAAGAGAGGAGAGAAAGAAGCAGGAAGTGACAAAAGGGAGGMAAAAAAAAAGGGGGGGATGCAAATGCAGAAAAAAAAAGTCAAATTTTGCTGTTGATTTAGCATTTGTACTTTGCCCTTTGGCATTGTGCATTTGGTAAATATTGCAAGACAGCCCCAGCACGGCACTTTCTGAGAAGCAGCACGTTCCTAATTGTTTCATGTTGTGACTAAAACTTGTGTTTCCAGTGTAAACAGAGAGACTTTACAGGAGAACAGCAGCAAAAGGAGATCAGAGCGGCAGGAGCTCGACACAACGGGGTGTCTCCGGGCTTCCCTGCCCCTCGCTCCCCCTCGCAGGCTGTGAGTCGGCAAGGAGGGAGGACACTTAGATTGGAGCCCCAAAGTGCGGCACAAGGATCGCACCAATGTTGTTTTGGTGGCACTTGACGTGTGCAGCTCTGCTAAGGGAGGAGAACCGCAGTGGTCAGCAGCTTTGCTGCTGGGCACTGTGTTGCTTTGGTTGATGGCCCTGAATCCCACAGCTAAACCAGGTACTATCAGCCAGTGATAAAAGTGCTTTAAAGTTTGAACTTTTATCATAAATATGGACAATCAAGAACCATTATTTTATTTTTCCTACCGGTGTTATAAACCCTCTTTCTGCTACTTTTAGGTATCTTTTACTAGAAAGATGCTTACTGATGACTAAGTCGGACAGAATAGGCCCATGAACCCAACAATTTGAGAGCAGATCATCATCTAGTGTAAACTGGAACAACACTGTTACTGTCACCAGAGGAATAAGGCAGCACCAATATCACTTCATCCCTCATCATTTTGCCTCCAAGATTTTTGTAATAACTCTGGGGCCTGTTTGATATATGGCAATGTTGTAGTGCAAGTGGCAAATAAAAGCTTCTCAGTGAAAGCTCCAACATTTAATCCACTCTCTTTTTCCAAACATCTGCATCCTCTAAAAAAAAGGGAGAAAATGGTTGTTTTTTTGTTTTTTTTTTTTTGAAACAACAGTCCCAACAGGAGATGCTCTGCAGAAACAACCACCGAGGAGACATTTCCAGCAGAGATGCTCTTTGAATTCCTGCATTATGGACGGGTGGAACATGTGATGATTATTTCAGCCTTCGTTAAAAGCAACACAAGGAACCTTTTATCTCCTGTTTACTGGGATCAGAATAAATACAGAGCGTTAATGTGTAACTGCCCTTTGGTGGATGCCTTTATTTTTGGGAGAGGACGCGCTGGACGGAGGGTCACTCGGGAAGCCTGTGGCGCTGCAGCGATGCATTCCCCAGCGCTGGCCGCGTGCCTGCTCGCTCTGACCCACTGCGCCCTCGCGGGAAAAGGTAAGCAGCGTTGCCTTTCCAGCAGCAAAAYGCATCCTGAAGTGTGGGTGAGGGAATCAGGAGGATCCAACAGCGTTTTGAAGCCTTTAGACAATTCTGCACAAAAATACTGCAGTTTCTGCTCGCCTTCCTCCTCCTCCTCCTCCTGCATGCGGAGGGCTCTGGGCATCACTTCTTGTGCCCTCTCCCTCTAGGCCCCATAGGTGCCTTCAGCCCCATAGCAGGAGCTCTGTGTCCCCACAGCCACACTTGCTCCGCTCCTCTCGCCCTGCTCCTTTTCTCACTCTTGCTGACGAGGTTTTCATGCTGTCAACATTGCAGAAGTGTTTTGGAACCAGTGTTTGTTCCACTCATCAGAAAAACTGGGGTGAAGGAGACAGGATGTGCTTGGGAAAAAAAAAAAAAAAAAAAGGTATTTGATGAAATAAGAAAAAAATGAAGATCTCGTTTCAGGCTATCGCCAACATACTAATTTGTACTGAATTGAGATGCCAGCTCTTTCCTAAAGTCTTTGGCCATCATTGACTCACTTTGAAGAACACCTCTGTAAATCCTTTTTATAGCGAATGGATCTTTCATTAAAAAAAAAAAAAAGGCAAAAAAAGCACAAAATCTAACTGGGACTGTTGRCAGAGCTGCCACCAAGGAGAAGAAGAAAACAGTTGTTTCTGGCTAAGGATTTTTGCAGCTTTTCACAGAAAAGGACAATTTAATTCAGGGTGCTGGTGCTTCCTTTTCGGAAACAGCAACACTTTTTCTGCCCAATTTTCTGCTGAAGTGCCTCCTTTCTTGCAGTGTGCTCCCGGCCCCCCGAAGTGATGTTTGCCACCATCGACGTGGAGAAGAGCGTGTACGAGGTGGGCGAGCAGGTGCAGTACAGCTGCAGGCCGGGCTTCGTGCCCAACAACGGGCAGACCAAGTACAGCTGCCTGCCCACCGGCCGCTGGCCGCTCAACACCCTGCTCTGCCTGCGTGAGTGARCCCCGGGAAGGCTCTAAATCATCCCCCTAACGTAGCCTGCCTTGCTCTCTTCAATGCATAGTGATGAATGCATTCTTATATATGATCTAAGCTGCTCTCTGGGTGCTTTTTCCTTGTATTTTGGAGTTTTCTCTGCAAAAAACGCTTTGCTCCGTGAGGAGCCGCTGGCTCCCTGCAAGGGCTGGGTGCTGTGCTGGGTTTTGGGTGCTTCACTTTTTCGGCGTTTTTCTCCTCTTGTTGCTACCTSTATGACTCCAAATAGGTAAGAGGACTGGTGCTCCCTATTTATTAAAGCTGGGCACGGGGACAAGCAGCAGGGGAAGGATCTCTCCGTTCATGTCCCATGTCCTCCTCAAGCCTCTGCCCCTGGATGGTGATGGAAGTTGGAGCCAGCCTGGATAAACCCAGCAGTGCTTCTGTTCTCCTGCCATCTCTACCTGATAACATTGGCCCTTATTGGCTCAGACATCGCTCGTTTTTGTCATGTCATTGCATAGAAGTTATTTGCCTCAGATAATTGGTAAAAATGAATGAATCATCAAGACTTTGAAGCTACCTTTAATGTATTTTGATAGAAGGATAAAATARCTGGAATTTGGAAGCATCGGCTGGAGTGGAGAAACTTGAAGGATTATGACAAAATTCTTTCCATCATCCTAGCTTCATGTTTCACGAAATAATGTTATCCTTTTGTTATCTTTAATTGACAGCAAAAAGATGTCCCACTCCTGGGCCCCTGCAGAACGGAAAAATTGATTTTACAGACTTCCACTATCAGAGTACCATAAGTTTTTCATGTGATCCAGGGTAAGCTGTCCCTTCCTCATGCTGTTAAATAAATAACCTAAATCACATTATTACATTCTAGGATCACCAGCTAGAGTATTGCAAGCCACAGAACATAGAAACCGGCATATTAAAATCCCCTTCTACTTCAGATATTAAAAAATGACTTATCTTGTGATTCTCCTCTAGCCTGTGCAGACTTTGCTATAGCTTCCTGGGCTTTTGCCACTCCAAAGCAATGTCTTACAGACATGRAATCCATCGAAATAGCAGAGATTTTGTGCAAAGATTTATTCTGGACCACTTTCCTCTGCTTTTTAAATCCTCTTATTACATCATGAGAGGAAATCCTCCAGCAGAGAAAGGATAATCTCCATCTAAGTTATGCTACTAGGCTCTGCAGACTGAAAATTTTGCTTCTATGTCTTTCCAAGCTCAGTAAATGAAATTTGGTCCCTGGAGCAAATATGCTTTTACCCAGGGCTGTTCGCTAGATTTAGAAATGAGAATGCATTTAAAGAAATAGAGTAAACGTAGAGAGATATTTGACAGTTCTATGTACAGTGGGACAGAAGGTGGTATTTTGTCAGTGATTCCCTGTTTTGGAATGCTCTGCAGTAGCCATTTAATACTGGAAAAGATCCACCAAAGGAAGTAAGATAAGTTCCTGCTATGTCTGCTTATGAGACACAGAAAACAGCTCGATTTTGCTCCATGTAAAAGCTTCCTGCTAACCACAKCTTTCTGTTTTCAGTTACAATCTTGTTGGGATGAGAACAAGCCAATGCACGGCGGAGGGAAAGTGGACGGGAGCCCTGCCRCAGTGCATACGTATGTGTTTAAACACTACATTAGCTCTGCTCCTTACTGCAGGAAGAYTCCTTTACATGCTCAGAAATATATTTATTCAAGGGCCTATAGCACAGTGCAAAAAACAAAGTTTAGGAAAAGTGTGGATGCAGTTTTATGTGCTCAGTTTTAGATTTGTGGATYGTTTCCAGAGAAACAGTTGCATGGTCTGGATCAGGGATGCTGTTTAAGCTGAAGGTTACGTGCTCACCCACTCAACATTTTCCCTGTATGTAAATAGAGAATACTGACATTCCTTAGCAATTTTTTTATTGCTTTATATGTATATGTTTTTGCTACAAGCTGCCTTGCATAGAGTCTTTATTAAAACTGTATGCTGTTTTGTATATTGTCTGAAAAAATTGTTAAAAATCATGAATTTCTGAGAGTTATGCTACATGTGCAGGTTAACTTGGTTGTAAGCACGTTGCTCTGTGTGGTATCTCACCATAAAAGAGTAATGCTTCAACATTTAGCTGTGATTTTTAGGAATTCTTTGTTTTTCCAGCTGTGACTTGTGCACCTCCMGCGCTTCCCGAACTGGGAGTCCTTTCATACAAGACACCCAGAAAAGTTTTCACTTTCATGGACACAATTACTTTCGAATGTGTGCCACCTCTCGCGGTTATTGGAAATGAAACAGCCACCTGCATGGCCAATGGAAACTGGAGCGGCATTCCAGAATGCAGGAGTAAGTAACTTACTCCATCAACACTTACATTTTCCCCAGAATTTTATATATAAAATCCTATGAATGATATTATTAAAGAAAATTGATATGACTATCAAATTATTATTACAAACATGCCAGAGAATTATTCTGAAAGTCAGAATCAGGAATGAAAGGTGATTGCTAACAATGTCTGCCTGATTGCATGCGACATGGGGGTAGCAAAATATTTGCTGCAGGGATAAAGGTTGTACAAACAACACCAGTTAACTTAATTCACAATGTGGAATCMGAACCTGACCTCTTCAATATCCTGAACATTTTATTCTACTGTTATGATGAACTTAAGAATTAACCTGAATCCAGAGAACTTCACTGAGCCTATGTCACATTTAAATAATTTTTGTGTGTAARCATATATTGCAATTCAAAATAAGTAATAATTATTTATGCTWTTTTTTTTTAATTCTTCCTTTGGTTGTGTTTTGCTGTGCAATAGACTGCAATAAACAAGAATGGAAATTGTATGTGTTTTTCAAATATATATCTGTCTTTTAAAACTGCAAAATTGATAAAGGTTTGTTTTTATACTACAGCTGTCACATGTGCCACACCAACAGGAATAGAGAATGGATTCCTAAATTTTGCTGTTCGCAGAATATATTATTATAATGAAACTGTCAGCTACAGCTGCCAACCCAGATACGTGCTGGATGGACCTAAGTCATCCCGATGCGAAAAGACAGGAAACTGGTCCCTAAAGCCAACTTGTAAAGGTATACACTTAACATTTGCTAAAAGCTATGCATCAAATTGACTTTTCCTGGAACTCTGGCTCTGTAATTATTGATRAGCTGTCACACCTTTGCAGAAGAGTTGACCAACCATCTCAATAAGAAACTGAGAGCTTAAACATGGTAAGCTCAAGAGCTCYGGTAATCTAAAAGGATTCCCAACACCAAACACTGTATATGTGATATATCTGAGTTGTCTTCGYGGATCAGCCACCTAATTTTATTATGTCTGAGTATTTCCTCTCTGCTCATTTTTTTTTATTTAATTATTTAATTTAATATAATTACAGATTTTACTAAGGTTAGATCCACACCAGAAGCTTTTGATACTGCACCAGCATTACTTAGGCATGTGAATTTCTTCAATATTTTCATACAAGCAGGAGTACTAGAAAAAAAAACAGTGCTAAAGCATTGCAAAAATGTTTTGATCTGTATAGCCTATTTTGTCTAAGAATCAGGTACAATTTTTATCAACACGTGATGTCTGTTGCTTTGCTAAAATAACTTGATAAGTTGATTAAGTTTGTAAGTTGATTAAGCTCTATTATASTTAAAACTCTGTATACTGAAAGTCCATTCAGTGAATATGTGTGGGATGCATCATTTTTCAAATGTCAATTGTGCAGGTTTCTGGTAGGATGTGGTTTGCAAAATGGAGCCCTCATTACTCAGAAGTGTTGCTTATACCTGCATTGCTTTTCAGGCCCATGTAAGATACCAGTGAAGAAAGCCGTAGTGTTATACAACGGTGAGAAGAAGAGGGTTCAGAATGACCTAAAGGAAGGAATCCAGCATGGGGAAACTGTTTCCTTCTACTGCAAGAATAAAGAAAAATCCTGTGCCTACACTGTCGYTGCGGAGTGCGTGAATGGCAATCTCACCCTTCCTGCTTGCTTCAAAGGTACGACCCAGGTTACTGGCAATGGCAATGCCATAACTCAACCTCAACACATATTTGGCTRGTAATGAGTCTGCTTTGCATGGAAGTTGTTGGGATTTAAGAATAAATGGCCTGAGATATGGAGAGAATACATAGTAAGAAGTCTGCAGACATCCAGGCTGTTRAATAGGAATACTTTTAATAAGTATTTATGTTAAAAAATAGAGTAAATAACGATGTTTGTTTGCAAGAGGAAATACTTTGCATTTATTTTATCAAGYTTGCTTGCATTGAGCGTTTCTCTTTGAATTTTACTTTCATCCATGGTGAAAGCATCCTCTTTCATATTTTGTTTGGCATCTGATGAATGTGACCTTCGTTAAAGTAGAAACTAAAATAATTCTTCTTGCTCTTTAGAAATGGTGTGAACGTTCGCTCTTCCATAGCATGGTCCATGTGATGCCTTGTCTTCAGTTGTCATACATCKCAAAATGTTAACTCAAGTTCTTAACTTGTTTTCAACAGAACGTGGATTCTTCTCATCCCTTGTGAAGAAGGACCCATCAGACATGAAACCATGTGAAGACTAAAGACAAAATTAAAATGTGATACAGTACCAAATATTTGCTTTACCAAGACAAAACATTACCAAATGATTTCTTTAGCCTGTGACTATAAATTTCCATGCAGATTCAGGAATCTCTRAGGATATGGTCTCAGCTGATTCCTCTACAAGGAGCTACAAGAAATTATTTCAGCTACTAACTTTCCTTTTCTCTGCCTTCTCCAGAACACCTGMAATCCTTCTCCTGTTTCCATAGTTCCCAGAATTATGTAACTGGAACTGATTGTCTCAATAGYAAGCCCTTTACAATAAAGAATTTTTCAGGCAAGAATAGTGTATTATTATTTAATATCGCCTAGTCATCAGTCAAATCCTTTAGCTCTTCTTTGATTTATATAGTGAAGCTTTCCCTATTAGTAATTAGCTTGGTCCTCATTCCATTACCTCTCCCCTGAGGTTAGGAAATGGGCCTTTAATTATAGACAGACACGGAACCATCCAACTACGATTTTCCAGAATTTACTTAAGTAGAAAGACTGACACTTCCATATGAATTTAGAAGTTAAGTAGTGAACCATGACTTAAATATCAATAGCATCAAAAGATTCTTCTTCACTTTTCTAAAATCTTCAACAAATCACTCATGTTTTCCTCATTCCAGATTCACATGAAATTGTCTAGACTTACCTTGTGTAAACGAGTTATTTTTTAACACTGTTTAAATATTACACAATGTACCTGATTCATTTTTAAAGCAGGAAAAGTGTACACCATTGAGCAACATAATGATTTCAGGTCATTAAGTAGCTTTAGGTAAAGAGTGTCTTTCAGGAGCTTATGATACAGGTTGACGACTGTTATAATCTACCCTGACAATTTTGATGGTTATTTCTGGTTTTCCATTCAGAAAAAAAAAAAAAAAAATGTAATTTCAGTGTACTAGAAAGTGATAACAAAGTGCTTCTGGCACATGTATAATGAATTGTGATGAGTCATATATGATTTCCTTTGAAGTTTAGAATTCTTATCTGTGATTAAAAGGAGAACTATACTACACTGTAGGCAAACTAATCTAGAACTTTTGAAAAGGTTCATTTAACTTTAATGCTGAGATAACACTAGAGTTGGAGATGTTACAGTCACCATTAAAAATCTGTGAACATACAAACTCTAATAGCTTTTATTTTTCAAAGTTGCACATGAATATTTTAACAGTATTGCGGAAATTACTTCTCATACTTCTTACTTTTAAGGAGATATYGAGGCAGCTATTAGGATGCATTTAATATTTACACTTAGCAGCAGTATAATTTTCTAATGTACAGATGGACAAAGAAATTTACACTAGCAACCAAAGAGGAATTTTTGTTGGTTCAGTTTGTGCCTTSTTTTGGTTTCTAATATGTCTCAATAGGATCCTTGAATGCCTTTTGACATACAGGCCAAAATATACAATAACCAGCTTTAAAACAGGCATAAAATTACCAGGCAAGAACATCTCTGGAAACACAGACTAAATGTTGTGTGGATAAATCTTTGGTATCTGGATGTTCAGCACATTAGCAGTGATTCCAAATACAGTTTAATATTAACTTGATTTTTTTACAGCAGAACAGCGAAATTGCACTAAGAAGTTGGYATTCAGTGCCACACAAATGCTACTTTTACCTGAAATGATTTGTATTTTGCACAAAAACACTTGCCTCTGGGAACGATCTGATTTTTCTAAGCAATGCAAGCCAGTTTAAGTTTTCCCAGTTCTATTTACTTATATAGTGGTATAAAAACTAATCACATCTGCTGGCCCTGCTTCCTAGCTGGATATGCAGTATTTGAATACTTGAAAGAATCACCCTTAGGAGTCAATGTCTTTATGCTGCATTTATTATCGAGTCTTCTCAAGCAAGAAGAGAGGAAAAAAAAAAAAAAACTGTGACCTGATAAGTCTTTGAAGTAGTGAAGTGTTTGTGAATCACAACTTTTCAGACATGAAAGGTTTGCTTAGAAGGCCTGAAAAATAATGTATTGCAACTAGAGGTGTTCCAAAGGCTCGTATGCCTGAGTGAAACCTGTCATTTTCTTTTAGACAACTGAAAGAGTGCCTTAAGCTGTGCTTATGTTACTTGTGGCAACCTGCTGAGACAGTTACGGAGATAAGAGAACATGGTAAAATGAGATGAAAAAAAAAAGTACGGAATGTGTTTTACTCAAATGAACACATTTTTACAATTCAAATGGGGAATTYGTTCTGTGTTCTGTTTGGGATATTGGTGTATTCTACAAGTGTAGATCTGGAATGGTTTCCCCTGAGGGTCAGTGCACATCGATACTCATCAGCCCGTCCATTTTTGGCTCGAGACAGGACCGTAGTCATTGCCTGAATCTTTAGTTTTTCTTCTTTTTGGACAGAAGTTAAGCAGTTGTCAAAGCAGTTTCAGCTGTCCAAACAGGTCAGTTCTCTTACTGCATTGTTAGAAACTCTGCTGCTTAAAAACARATTAAAGTGGTCAAATCTTCAAAAATACTTAAAATGACAATCATTTTATAATTGGAATCTAAGGATTATTAGTAAGCTTTGTAATCTACTCAGGAATTTTGACTCTGGATAAAATACTCCATCTCAGCAGCTTCTGCACGGCTTCTACGCAAACGCTGAGGGAGGGATATGGGATTTCTGCAGGCGACCGCTGTAGCTGTCAGAGCTATCACCTAGGAGTCTCAATCCAGAACCATTTCTGCCGGAGATTAGCTGAGGAATCAAAGAAAACCACCGATTTTCGACAGTGCTTTTAAGAAACTCTTGTTTGATGTATGCGTGCGTGAGAATCAGGCTGAGATGTGCGGCAGAGTTTACTCCTGCGAGATAAAAGTGCCTTGGATGCTGCACACACAGGAGAGGCCAGGACAGATCTGAGGGAAGAGAAATAATAAAGGGAGCTGGGGAGGCCACAGCGGTTGCACTTGGGATAGTTACTACAACCCTGGTCAAAAAAGAGGTGGAAGGACTGAAAGGACCAGGAGATTTCTCCACTTCTTTTGGGTTAATGGATTTTTTTTCCTTTTTTTTTTTTCTTCTTTTTTCTTTTTTTTTTCCAGAAATGGCTCCAAAATGAGAAGTGGCATGTTTATGTTTCATTTCACAGGTTTATCACATGTTTCACACGTATCACAAATTTCTAATCCAGCAGCCCCAGGTTTCCTGCCCGAGGCACAGCACCCCAGCAAAACCTCAGCAACGTGGAACATTGTACCGAAAATGAACATGAAAACCGACCTCTTCCCTAGCAGGATACACCTGACCCCATCTGGCCTAGAAACAGCCAGAAACGGTGTTTGAAATTGGCTTCGAAACTTTACTGCCTGCACTGGGCTTTTCTGCCTGGATCTGCGACATTCCTGTTCCCCCCCATGAATATGTATGTGCCAGTGCGTGTCCCCTGGTGAATGTGCAAGCCCAGCACGGGGGCTACGAGAACACTGAGAACCGCGGGCACCGTCTAAACCCGAGGCCGAGCCTGGGCCTAGGCCTGGCGCGCGGGGCGGCCCGCGGGGCGTCGCTTAGCAACGCGCGCGGCGCTGCGGGCGGAAGAGGAAGCGCGCGCGGGCGCCGCCGGGAGGCGGGTGGGGCCCGTTTGAACCGTTGGCCGCTCGGCGCCGTGGGCAGGGGGTGTTGGGGGTCGTTCCGTTCCCCGCCCGCCGGGAGGACCGCGAGGTAACGGCGGCGGCAGCGCCCGCACGGAGGGGCTGGAGGCGGGGGGTCGCCCTGCGAGGCCTCGGCKCGGGGAGCCTGGGCGGCGGTTGCGGGGACCTTGCGCGGGGTTTTAACCGGGAGCGGGAGCTGCCGGCTGCGTCCCTGGAGCCTAAAGCGCGCGGGAAAGAGGCGYTTGCTGCTGGGGAGCAGGTGGCGTTGGGGTGAGCGGGGTGCTCCGTGCACGCCGTAGCGTGCRGGGTGGGAAACAGCGCTTCTTCGGCTTGCTTTTTTCCATATTCCTTAAAGAAATGGTGGTGGCACCATGCTGGTTCTGCTAATTGTGCTCCATGTAACGCATAAGCACCTGAATTTTCTTTCTTTCTGTAAAAGTAAAAATCCCAATTTTTGTTCTAAGCTACTTCCATAGAAGAGAAAACTTTTGTTTAGGATGGGTACTGAACATGGGGCATGTTAGGTGCCTTCATGCACAGCTGTGTGTAAATGAAGGCCTTTCTGTGTGCGTTGGTTCTTTGTTTCATTCTCTTTCCCTGAAATGAGCATTGCAAATTTAAACAGGCCACAGATAATCAGTTGTGTGCAAAAAAAGGTCACTATTTCTATGAATTAATCCTAATGAGGACTTGTTCTTATTTTTTCTTTAGTCCCAAAGCATGTCTTTGCGTGGCCCAAGGGGATAGAGGCTGCTGCTCAGTGCTCTTTTGCCTCTTTGGCTTCACATGTGCTTAATTTTGCAGGTTTCTCCGTGAGTTTTCAAAATGAGCGGTGAAGAGGAGGTCTGGGAAAAACTAGACGCTGAGTTTGATCACTGTGTTGTAGACATGAAGCCTTATGTCCTAAAACTGCAGCATAGGTCAGGTAAATATGCTAAAATGTGCATGCAAATAAACACTGATGTAAAAATTCTAGGTTATRTTGTAGACTAACAATGATTGTCAGTGCTTTGTATGTAACACTGTTCTTACACTGCGTAATAAGTATCTAATTTTACTGAACCTGGTTCTGAGGGGGTTTCTGCACAACTTTCTAAAATAATTATGTTCAAGTTATATGCATATTAAGTTACGTTGAAATAAATATGTATATTTGTTTTTTTTTTTTTTCTAGAACGTCAGAGATGTGCCCTATGGATTAAAAAACTATGTGAGCCCTCAGGAGCAGGTACAGGAATTGTGGGCAGGAAGAATCGGAATTTATACGCAAAACTCCTCCTGCACATGTTGAAACGAGGTGTCCTAGAAGGTCCCTTCACTCATAAGCCCGAACCAGGAATACTGAAAACTTTACCCTCCTACATGGTGAGTGTCACTGCTACATAAGCCAGGCTGGCTTATGTGTATTTTGAAAGTACTTCTGACTGACTTGGTATGAATGCATGAAATTCAATTCCAAGTAAATTGAGTACAGCTGTGTATGGTAAATACTGCTGTTTATTTTGTTTTGTGTGTCTTCTAATTGCTGTTGCAAAAAGCYTCTTTATGCAAAAACTCTTACGACAGATCTGGCTCTTCCCCTTGCCCTCCAAAATTCAGGTTCCAAGTTGGCTTATAAAAATAGCTCATAAAAATAGATATTCAGAAGAAGACTGTTTTTCCTTTCACGTAGATAATTTGAGAAYCAAGGAAAAAGCTTAGCTCAAGATGCCTTTATTATATTCTTTCAAAGATTTAGGCCAAAATCRGTGCATTTTTCTTTTAAATATTGGGAGGTTGTAGCAAAAAAAAGCAAGAACGACAAGCTATTAATGTTCACATCTGGTACAGATAATAGTATTTCACATAGATATTGTTAAACTTGTACTTTGTTTTSTGAAGATCTGAGTATACTGTGGCAAACAGCCATTTTTATGCTTAATAGCATAAAAATGTATTAGCATAAATGTACTCTAATGTTGATTCTGTATTTTAATTATAGTCAATTTATTTTGATGAACCAAATTCAACAAGAGTCCGAAGTAGCAGCCCAGACCATTTACCAGACTGGGTCATGGGAGAACTAGGAAAAAGTGAGCCTAAGCTTGAGGAATCATGGAGAATATCTTCTAAAGAAGAATCACCACTTACATATGGGTAGGATTCTATATTTGCCTTAATTTGGTGTTTGTTTTGATTTATGTTGGATTTGATAAGCTTTGTTTGTAGGTTTGAGCTTGCGTGTGTTCGTTTATTGCATTCATTCATGGACTTAACTATAATATTTGTGCTTTATCCTCGTGCTGATGTGTGAAAGGAGGAAGGTGAAATCAACTAGTGACAGAGAGAGTCTGTTTCTACATGGCCTAAAATAACTGGGATGCCAATTAGGGGAGTGTGAAAAATTACGAGAGCTAATATACAACACGAAAATGAAAACTTGCAACTCGCCACTAGAACTTYTAGGGTGCAAAACGTATCTTGGAACATTCTGATGCTTGTGTGCTCTGTATATTAGTATCGGTATAGTCTCAGGTATTTTCTGATTTTGGAATAATTAAAGATGCCTATGTAGTGTCAGTAGAGGTGGTTAAAAAAAAAAAAAAGGAAAATTTGAGCTGCTGTTTTTGTTCTCTTCTGGTAGAAGTTTTACTCTCAGTGTAAGCACACATGTATTTTTATAGTGATTAAATTTTCAGAATCAGTGAGTTTGTTTTGCACTTTTACAAGTGATTATCACCGCCTTAGCAAAACCAATGTGACTAAAGAACTATCACAATTTATTTCTCCTTCTGTCATGAGACTGAGCCTTTCATTCTGAAATTGTCCAGCTGTAGAGCGGATAGATGACAGAAAGGCTCTCTTTCAAGTTACTTCTTGTTGATTTTGAGTACCTCGACCCTTCTGCTACCATGTATCCAGGAGCTCTRTGGGATTCTCAAGTCATTTTAAAAGAATAGAGAAACTTTCTACTATGTATCCATTATCCTGTGGTATTCTAACAGCCATTTTAAAAGAATAGGGAAACTTTATTTCTTTTTGATCCAGTGGGACTGGTGATCAGCAGGTGTTTCCCAGACTGTGGTCAATTCTTTACAGACCCATGTTGCCTTAGTGTGAAAACAGGTGAAGCAAGTGAATCTGATGATGTTACTGGCGAAAAGAGATCTGTAAGTGCAACCTATGTGTGTGTGCATCAACTAATGGGTCCTCAAACAGACAACATAGCTGTACCTAAGCAAATTTAAACTTGTGTTGCTAATCAGAAGTTCTTATAGCCCTGCGGATTGTATAAATCTGCACAGAAATAAGAACGTATGCTAAATTTGYAAATTATGCAGGAATAAATATGCAAATATTTCAGGTGTTATGGTTCATGGAAGTAGCTTATTTACATGTTCCTATATAAAAATGTTAGTTATTCATGATAGAGATCATAAATCGACATTTACATTTTTGAACAAATTGTTGGTGCTCAGTTAACTTTGATATTGCATTGAAATTTTCTGTAATTTGCAGTTTGTGGAGAGGGCCAGCAGATGGTGATCTTGATACGTTATACTTGTCTCTGTACTTAAATGTGAATTCAGAAAGCTGTAGCCAGACAAATGATACATTTTAGGGGGAGAATTTTGAATTCTACCCATGTCTTAATCCTTACAGAGAAACTACAGCRTTTTCTTAAGACAAAACAGATAATGTCGGTGAGAAATGTTTAAGGGTAATTTTTSATGTTTATTTAAATCAAGTTTCTCTCTTCAAAAAGAAATGGATTAGAGAAGAACTCATGTTCACAGTTACTTTATCTTGGAGTATGCCTCTGGCTATGTATGAAGATTTGTGCTCTTTTGTAAGAAGAAAAAAACTCAAATCTTATTTACAAACTAGTTTGGAAATAAGACTGAGCAAGCTTGGTA
This sequence comes from Nothoprocta perdicaria, assembly GCF_003342845.1. Lineage (NCBI taxonomy): Eukaryota > Metazoa > Chordata > Aves > Tinamiformes > Tinamidae > Nothoprocta > Nothoprocta perdicaria. The sequence goes on from NW_020455710.1 coordinate 3,614,344, forward strand.
CTAGAAAGGTGCATCTTTATTTTGAAACATGAGAGACTGGGTTTTAATAGCAGGTCTGGGCAGAAATCTCTAGGAAAATTCTRCTTTGTATTTATAGTGATACAAGTTATGCTTTAAGAATGTTATTAAAGGGGTTAGCGTGTGGCTGTGTTGTCCCAGGAGGAACCAGTGAGTTTCCCTTACTTTGTTCTTGGTAGGAAATTATTTATTAGTCTCCTTTATCAGCAGCAAATTGCTTCCTTCTCCCATGCTAGTCACTGTTTTGGCTGAAGCAGGAGGTCATGAGCGCCAGGGTTAGTGCAAAGACTCTGACCATTCTCTGTGCAGCTGCCATGGGATAAAAAGAAATAATCTTATATAATGTTGGGATTTCTGAGGCCTGGCTCATAAGTTCAGCAAACTTTCTTCAAAAACATTCTCCCAAATCATCCCTTTCACTTAATTTAAATCTCTTCTAAAATTGGTTAAGAGTTGTCAGGTGATGTAATAACTGAGAGAGGCAAAGAACACCTGTTGATATACTGAGTGTATAAGACTTCTCCTGTGTTCACTTTTTCTTTTTTTAACAAAGTATTTAAAGACTCTTATTCACTTTTTTTTTAATAAGAAGCCTTCAAAAACATTTTTCCATTTTTCTTGTTCCTGGTTTTTTGGCCTTTAAATTTTGGTAGTTGTTTTACTTTGATTCGCTTAAAAGAATTCTCAAGACCCAGTATATGCTGTAAGCTGCTGAAAATTAATTTTTCTTCCCACTTGCCCTTTTGTTACAATAGGGAAAGATTCAAGTACAATGGGATGCTCGCACTAAGGTCACATTCTATGAGTCCTCCTCACCAGAAAGATGAAGATCATCCATCCAYGGCGCTCTCTGTAAGATGCTTCTCCTTTTTGTAATAAAACTTGCTCTAGTTTCAATGAATGGTTTTGACACCTCCCCCCTAAAACTGTTCTTTCCAGCTCTGTGAATCATGATCCCTGTGTATGAATGTAGATATTCAGGAAAAAGTGATAGGAAGGACTGAAGTTCATCGCAATTGCTCTCTGCAGGTGCAGGGGAAAAGAATTTCATGTAGGATGCTCTCCACTGTCCTAACAGTTGTCTTCTGTTTAGTGTGTAGCAAAGTTAGTCTGAYGCTTTGTTTTGACCAGACTTGGCAAACAGAGTCTATCAACATCATCTTGAATTTTGCAACAGCACATTAAAGAAAGCTGCATAGCTGTTTTTGGCTCTGCTTAATTATAGTTGACCTCTGAAAKAATGAATTTTGGACAGTTTATTTTATCCTCCATCAAACTGTCCACAATTAGGTTTATGGATGATTGAAGGAGACTAAACAGGCTTTATTTAGGCCCCTTTAGTCCAACATACTTACCATTGTCGTATGTCTAACGATGAGGATTTAAAACCAAAAATGATTACTGAAATCAGTGTCAAGGATGCTGTTTTCCTTTGTGGATGTGTTGTAGCCTTGCAGGATGCAGTCCCCAGCGCTTGGAAGGCCCTGTCTCCTGTAGTCCCTTCGCTGTAGTTGGGGGCTCTGTAATTGCTCTCCCTCCTCCACAAYGTTTCAGGCCGTGCACGTTGCAGCTCTGCTGCCCTGTGTCTTGCACTGGAGGAGCAGCTCGGAAAGATCGCAGCTGGGAGCAGGCTGTTGACACCACAGCAATTCAGACAGACTGTTCTGCTCTGTACTGGGCACAACTGAGAACTTGCCAGGAAATGAAGTGCAGATGCTGGTGCTTGGAAGCTTGTTCCTGGCCTCCAGCTTTCCGGAGAAGCTCATGTCCTGCCTTGCTTTGGGGTACATCATGGCAGGCTCCAGCGGGCCTGTGGGCTCGAGTTTAATGTCTCTGCTCCAGGGTCAGGTTGTTACGATATATCATTTATTTAAAGTACAGTCATATATGATTATAATTAAAAAGAGAGACAGGCCAGCCATATTTCCTGAACTTCTATGTCACAGAAAGACAATAAGATCTTTCTTTATGTTTTTTCCTAATGTAAAGAAATATTTCATATTGAACAGTTGCTGTGAAGAAAAGGGTGGCCGTGAGTTGAAATCTGGAATTGGACCCTTATGGATTTTCTGTTTCTCTGCTGTTTTATTTGTTTATTCCAGGGCAATGTTGGACAGTTATTGCACTTCTCTTCTTTGGTTCCATGTACAGTATTTTACTATGATTACAGCTTTAAAAGGGAAATAATATTCCCTTCAACAGTTCGCTGAACATTTGGCTGGCTGAAACAAATAGTATCTTGTCCTGTTGTGAGTGACACACAGATGTTCTGATGTAATTGAGGGCCAGGTAGAGGAACAGGGAAGTGGTCCTCAGTTATATCAGAACATCTGTGCTAACACTAAGCCATTAATGTGGCTTTAATGTTAAGCCACATTAAGAAGTGCCTCCACCAAGTGCTGATTGACTGAGGTCAAAGCTCCATTCACTGTATATTTGTAATGAATGATCATATTAAAAAAGAAGAGGTGCCTGCATGCCAACACACAAACTACTTGCTAACAAAACTTCATAAGAGAAAGTAAATCATGCTTCTATGTGCTGTTTTTCTAACTAAGGCGATATTTCAGTTAAATGAACTACGGAACGTTTCCTGTGCCAGTTTCTGTAATTGATACATTAAATACAATCAATAGTATTATACTAAAGTAATTTTAAGAATTTTGAGAGGCACAACCCTATGCAATATGATCCACTAATCATTATTGAATGTTGGAGATCTTTGCTTCTTTTTTTGCAAAGAGAACTGCCTGAAGCTCTGAACTGTAACTCTCTGCCATGCTGCAGTTTTGTCTCCCTCTTACTCTCCTATTTTGAGGCTAATGGGTGAATTATGGATCATTTCTCCCAAGATGTACTGTGGAGATGACTTGGCATTGCTCACTTCTGGAATAAGTGCCTTCTCTGAAGAATGGAGTAGTTTGAGCTTATTTAGTGAACTTGCCCTTTGTAAAGGAGGCAACTGCCTTGAAATGATAAACAGAGAAAAATAAAGTGAGACAGTGRAGTAATTTTATCCTCCTATGAACTCCTTGGTAGCTCTGAATCCTGTTGGCAACTGAGTTATCTAAATTAAAGASAGCTCAGCTATAATGACACAACTAGGAAGTGCAGCATAGGCACAGACTGAGTCTACAGAAAATAGTTTTTACATTATGTTTCTGTCAGCTCTTCTAAAATTTGTGTTTGACTTYTTTTATATTCCAGGAACATCATCATAAAAAAAACACTTCTTTGGATGACAGTGACCTCGAAGCTCGTCTCAATAGTTGGAATCTTGGGGTAAAACAAGCASATTATATTATTTATTGGCTTGAAATAAAAGCTGAATAGTAATGTAGTTTGCATCTCTGAATTTAGTCAAGAAAACTTGGTGTGTAGAAATCAATCTTTCAGAAATGAAGTGATGAAACTTGGAAAGATGAATTATAAATACATGTCATCTCAAGAATAAAATGTTAAAATACTTRAGCAATAACTTTTCATGTGTTTAATACAATTATAGTAACAAAAATATCTGGTGGTCAAAACCTAGCATCTTCCTCTGGTAGAAATCCAGATTCAATTTTGAAAAATTGGTAATATTATTCTSATTTTATTGTAGTATAAATGAAAGCAGGTGGCCTTCTGTATTTTTTAGGGGTATAAAATTTGTAGCCCATCAGCAAAACTCCTTTTGGAAGTTTTCAAATGGGTTTTCTGTTGGATACCTTCTACCCTTCCCCTTTAGGTAGGTGAAATCCAAACTGCTTCAAATCTGTGATTCTAAGACTAAATTTCTTGAACCAGATCTCAGTTTCTTCTTTACAAATGGCTTTTACTTAGGAAAGAATGTTTTCTGTGGAAGAATCTGTGGTGCCGTGGTTTATGTTCTTGCTTTTCCTTGGCTTTAAAATATATTTGTGTATATTGTACTTATATAATGCTGGATGATGCTGAGATATGACCTGACTTGAGTGTATCATAACTAAAATACCTGAAAAAGAATCCTGATGGGGATGGAATCAGGTGCTATTTCTTGGACAATTCTGCAGTTTTCAGGCCTTAATAATGTATAAGAGGTTCTCCCAGCAGTTCTCCTGTTTACTGTTAAGACTTCAYTGTGTATTAAAAACTTCAGACATTCTGATCACTTTGTAAACTCATATCTCTATTTTCAAGCTGTCATCTGTCCTTAGGATATAATTTCTAAGCTAATTTTCTGGCTGCTTCCACAATGAGACATTACTCCTTTGGTTGCATTTTCTGTTATGTGCACAGAATTGCTCTCTGACCAAAGCAGCTCTGTGGTTCTAATGAAGTTCCTTCTCTTTACAGCCATATTCTGCTATACTTTTCTGTTGCATCATTTTCTTTGTGACCTTGAGACCTTTCATCAAACCTAAAGCAGAGATCAGAAAGCAGAAAAYATTAGCCTACGTTTTAGTGTTCCTAACTGCTTGGCATTTGCTCAGTAGTACAGGACCTTTCAGACTTTAAGAATGTATTTTTCAGGATTTGTAATTTTGTAAATTGAAGAGAATGTGTCTCCCCAAATCTTTTTGGTAGTAGTCAGCTGTACTTTGTGAGTGTTGTGCAAGTGAGTGAGGTAGGTGTGCAAGTAGTTACAAGCATATTTTGTATGTTTGGGTTATATGAATACCTGGATTATATGAGCAGATAGCTCTGATACCTTGAACCCATAAAGTTTTGCCTCAAGGAGAAACTTGCTCATGGCCATTTTACAAATTGTTCCAATTGAAGTTGACAGAGAATCTSTTTATATCCAGCATTTCTATATCAGTGTTAATCTGTCTTCTTCCTTATSTCTTTAATTTTATTTGTTTTTTATTTCTTTTTCTAATTGAAATTCCAGATTGCAATCATGGTGAGTTAATAATGGACGGTTATTAAACTACAGTGATCTTCTCCTGATATGGGAGCTCTGTTGGATAATAAATTGGCTACTGTGACAAGTAAATCAGTTCTTCGAGTCTCCTCTCCAGGGATGGTAATTAAACAAGTCGGTAGTGAGAGACTTTGATCRCCTGATAAGCCCTGTTAGGAGTTACCCAACAAAGAGGATCTGAGATTGTAAAAGAGAGATCTCCACGTGGCTGCTACCAAATAGTGTTTCCCTGCTATGTCTTGTGGTCTCCAATGGGCTCCTGGAGGGTCAGGAAGTCTTAAATGGAATTGTTAATAGTTGTATACTCTTGCGTTTAAATATGAAATTTCACTGGCACAGTGTTGGCAGCACTTCCAGCTCTGTGCGGCTGGAGTGTAAGATGTGACTGTTATTGTATGTATTTACACTAGCACAGGAACATCAACTCTGTTTAATTGCTGTCCACATTTTCAGGCAGTTTGAGAAGCTTTATTACATGAGATCCCACCTCGGGAGTCAGGGGAGCCTTGAGCTCTGAAAGGAGGTGGTATATGCAGGAAGGAGGTGAGGCAGAAGATCCTTAGCCCAAAAGACACTTCAGTAGTGGTGGAAAGTTCAGGAAAGGGAATGCACAGAATACCTTACACACTTTGAATTGCCTAATATAAAGAATTGTTGCTTTTGAATGCTTTTTGAGAAAGAGTTACTATTACTATTACGAGTTTTACCAGAAAGGATGTGGTTTTACTGAAGAACTTGGACATTTCGTGTCTTGTCCAGAAAAATGAATCATGGGAAAGGTTATCCCCAATGAAAGGTTTGAGAGGACCTATGCCAAAGGAATTCCGTGCTCAGTGCCTTGCATGGCATGATCTTATTTGGAGAAATYACATATAACACAGGGTTAAAATAGATGCACGTACAGAGAGTTCTTGGTGGCCGCAGCAGCAGTGTCCTGGGCGCCTGTTTGGGGTGCTTGGCGCCCATCTCTGTGTTTTTCCAGTCTAGTTAAGCTCAACCATTTCTGTACAAACCATTTGATTATCTTTTGTTTGGCTTCCTAGTCTGGCTGCTGACTGTAAACATACCTACAGTATACGTTGTGGTGGTGGAGGGCAGCAACACTGTAAAAACTTTCCCACAGTGAACTCCAAGTGGTGTTGTGAGTTCAAAAAAATAAATTCAGCTTCCATGCTGACAAGCAATCTTCGTGTACTTTTAAGTCCCTCCACTCAGGCTGCAGAAGCAGCATTAAAGTGAATTTCCCTACAAATTATGATGTTAGATAAGAATGTCCTTACTCAAATTTCCTGAAGCTACTCAGCAGTTATTTCTGTAGGGAACATGCAGGCTGGCTGGGTTTGTTAGATTAAAGTAAGAACTTAGGGCAAGGTTCAGTTTAGTTGTTTACCATTTCAAAATCTTAAGTGCTCTTAACTCTTTCATGTGTGTTTTTTCTACCCTTGTTTTGAAAACAGTCACATTTTTGTCTTTGAAGACGCTTATGGGAGAATGTACAAAAAGCCTGCTGACCCAAATGTTGTTGTTTTTCACTTAGTCTTTAAATATAGACAATGTACTTAGTGACTCTGTTGCAGAATTGCAATGAGCTACAGTAGTGTGTTACTGAGGTTAGCTCTACCTTGATAAACATCTTCCTAAGTCACATTTTGTCCTTTGGAAGGAGTAGAACGAGGCCGTGACACTAATGCAACCATTGTTGTCGTATTTGCTGAGTCCAAGGAGTTGAACCTTTGGTAGATTCCTGTGGTTTTTAACTGATAGAAAGCCTGCATACTGGTTTCAGCCTGTGGGTGAAATAGAGCAGACAAGCTGAGGATGGGTCTTGTGAAAGTATTCACTGCTCCCAGTTGCACTGATTTGCCCTGTACTGGGAGAAGTGAGTCTTTACTTCCTTTTTACATTTTAGTTGCTGTTTGCATCCATGCTTGAGGAGAAGACCCAGGTGCTTCTCATGATCCTGGTAGCRCTGCATGGGTGTTGCACTGCTCAAAGATCTGCCTCTCAGCCCAGGCCTTAGTGGCCTCCTGTTGGGTAGAGGAGATCTTCTGCTAATAAAGAAATAGGCTTGCAGGTGGTATAACCAAGTATACGAAAACCTATAGAAATATTTGACTGCTGTATGTATTGAAAGTTTGTGGCGAGTCAAATACCAGGTGTCTTCGATGGGTATTAGGTGGGCTGTGAGCACATCATGTGGAGAGCCTTTATCAGTAAGACAAAGTCATTTCTAGAATCAAAATGCTCGTTTCAGGGCTTCCCTCATTGCTTGCATTGGTAACTTTAAACTGTAAACACAATTTTGTCCATTTTAGGTCTTCTTATTATATATCAAAAATGTTCAAGTTAAAATTATGACTAATGAAACTCAAGTATTTTGTGTGTGCTAGTTCTTATGCTGGATTCCTGTCTTCCTTTCTGAGTTCATGAGAAATAGGTATATTTTCATAAAGAAGATTAGATCTGTTCAATATTTATTTTCTCTTTATGGGCATCTAATTCTCCTTAGCTTTCTGATAACCAAGACTTATTAGTTTTTGAGAACTCAAGTGATAGGAGGTGACTGTGACAACCCTCAAAAATCAAAACATCATTTGTTGTCTCTTTGGCTAAAAAATATAACAGACAAATCCAAAATGTTTTCCGCAAAGAAATGTGAAATGTCATTTTTACTAAGAAGTGGCATTTGCAAATTAGAGTTCAATTCTAGTTCAAATAAAGATGTCTTTCATGATGACATTTATTTGGTTCATCATCTTAAAACATCTTGTGATTTACTATTCTTCTTGTGTCAACCGTTCATTTTCATACATATGTATTTTGATTCATCTTTGACCTTTTGCTTATTATTTTTAAATTTGCATGTTTCTCATAAATACAAGAGTGTTTCTTTTCTTTTTTTGAGGAACTCTTTACTGTGATACTGTCTTTAATGTGGTATAATTTTGAGAACAAGAAGTTTTGCAGAAGACCAGCATGAAAAGAATGAATGTTGAGACATTAAATGTTTACAGATCAGTTTAAGTGGATATAATCCACAACAAGTAACAAAGTGGGAACATTTAACTTCAAAGCACATATGGCTGCTGTTACAAAATCAAAAAATGCAAGACTTAGACCATACAAAACATTTGAGCCACGTTTTGCTGCTTTTTCCTAAGCAATGAGGATATACCTTAGGTATTGGATGGGTTTTGAAGTGCAGACCGTAAACAGCTAAATTTCAGATAATATATTTGAATTAACTGTAAATAGAATAACTTTAAGAAGCAAAAATTCTAAGATCAAATTCACTTTGAATGAGAAAAGAACTGCTGGCAACCTTCTTCCTAATGCACTGCACAGTAGCATTGGCCTTCTTGCTCACAGGGGCACAAAGCTGGTTAACTTGTGTCCCCCAGGTCAGCCCCAAGCTCGACTGGTGCGTGGGATTATTCCTCCCTAGGTGCAAGGACCCTGCACTTGCCTTTGAACTTTGTGGAGTTCCTTTCTGCCCAACTCTCTAGCCTGTCAGGTGTCTTTGTAATGGTATTTGTGCTTAAATGTGATAAAATCAGTCTACTTTGTGAAATAGGAGTTCTCTTCAACAGGACATAGAAATCYTATAGAACCTTTTAGGACAGGAAATAAATTTTTCTGTATTGGATGGAAATTTCAGAGTGATTTGACCTTGTTTTTGCTTATAAATTCAACAAAAATGTATTGATGTGCAAGTATTTGATGCATTTGGCATGCCTCATAGATAAAACTATAATTTTCTTAAAAAAAACACAAAATTTGAGATGTGTATTGCATTTATGTTCTTATTCCAAACTTCACTACCCTGTTTTATCAGGTGACACCCTTGAAAGCATGTCTTGGGTATTCTGCGTCCTGAGTGATGTGATACTCAAGTGTTGTCATCTTAGAAAACTAGGAAGATGTAACTGTCTGATAGAGGAAGTGGGTTACGAACAAGGTTTAAATTCAGTTCTTAAAAATAGGGACTAAAAGAGCTGTTTTAATTATACAGTGCTGTTAATGAATTATTTCCATATGCTTTTTCTTTATGAATTACAAATGTGGATATASTTTCAATATACTCAAAACAGAACTTTTCAAAAACACTAGCTTAGAATCATTGTAATCAATATCTTTATTTTAACTTTATGCTAATTTAAATGAAGAAAATCTGTTTTTGTATAATCTAGACACTGCTGCCTAGTCCTTGTAAAATATTCAGACTGAATTTGTGCAACCATAAAGTTCTGAAAAACTTGCAGATGACTTGTTTATAACTTGCACCAAACTGCAGTTTTAACTGCTGTTTTGCAGACTACTATCTGAGCAATTTCAAAGTTATTGACATATTTTGATAWTAAGATAAATCATTTAAAAACTCAGGACTGCAACTAAAAAATGTGTGCTTTCCTAGCCTTAAAATATTTGTTGCAAAATTTTAGCACATTCTTTGAGGAATGAAAGTTCAACAGTTTTTCTTGAACTTGTTATTTTCAATTTCGTTTTGCAGATATTTCCATAGGCTGTGATTTTTGTCTTTAATTTTGATGTTATTTCCAGGGTTCTGATATTTATAAATTTATAACCTTTATAATTTTATACTTGTCTGTGTGTGTCCTGTCCAATAATTTGTTTTSGAGATTTTCTATTTTTGTTACTTTTAAACAATTGCAGTATGTTACAAGAGTTTGAATTCCGTTTAATGTCTTTTCTTAAAAATCACTGAAATTTTCTAAAAGAGGAAAAAAATATGSCCCTTGGAATTAGTTAGCCTTTTTTCTTATGGCCTAGTGCCTTGGTACACTTTGTCTCTAGAGACAATACTGCTGATTACTTGTAGATTAGGTGTGTTTAATAGATTACCAACATTTCTAATGAGAAGCAATTCTAGAGCTGGTGTACATGATACTGTGTTTGTGCCAATACACTATTTTTGGAAAAGATTGTGGTGCATATGTTTACACCCAAAGTCACTATTACAAATGTTTTTGAGTATATAGAGATAAACATTTTCTTGAGATAGTTGTTTTTGTAGGAAAATAAGATATTGGTATGATTATTGAACTCCATTTGTAACGTCTTATTTTTCAGCTGGAAAATCCAAGATATCTGCGGGAAAAACCCATGCCAGTGTCTTTGGTAAGTATTTATGTGCCCTTGATATCTTAGAAGGACAAACAAGTATGATTAATTCATGTGTGTGCTTTGTGTGTGTGTGTGTATATATAAAAATAAAATATATAATATATATATATAAATTTAATTATGTTTTTACTTAAAGATGCTGTTTTGAACTTAATCTGTTCTTTTTTTTTTCATTTTTTCCCTCCCCTCACCCCCTCTTCCTTATTCAATAGACAACACCCAAAATGGGTTTAGGAAAAAATAGCACTTTTYGGGATGAGCAATCACTATTTCGAATACATGAAAAAGAGGTAAGATGTTATTTAGTCTGCCAAAAGTAGGAAAAAAAATACAGCCAACTTAGTAAATTGGGGTATTTTTGTTAAATGGTGATGATTCACAAAGCAATTTGTTATAGCAGAAAATCTCATGCAAAGGATTTTTCCTTAAACTGATGGATTTTGCATTAAATACTTTATATCCAATTGGGAAGACGTTTACAATACATTCTGAGCACACTGGCTGTTCTTTTGTAGGAATTCGTAGTGTAGAAAAATTTGAAATCAAAGAATATTCTAAACTACCTTTTAATAGGAGTAACAGAACTCTTGATTTAGCAAGTTTTTTTTTTAACTCATGTATCTTTAAAAATATGCAGGTCTAGATCTTATTTGTACTAACATTACTTCTAACATGTTTGTCTTGTCCAACTACAATTCCTTTTTTCATTTGGGTTTTTATATTACTTGTTTATTATCATTAATATGCAAGATTATCACCAAAGCTTGCTGAATTTTCTTTTACTTTGTTAATCTATTTTGTAAATGTTAAAAAATASAAAGTTTTCATTAACTGTGTTTTTTAAATACAACTTTTATACCCATACAATACTTATGTGATAAGCTGTTCATTTCAATTAAAACATCAGTCAGATAAAACTCAAATACGCCTAAAACTGAAATGTTTGACACTTGTAGATTCTTCTGAAATCACATAAGCCTTTACATAATTCCAGTAAGTCAATGAAYTGAGAACCTGGTGAACCAGACTTAAGTAAACCCAGCTTATATGGGAGTGGGGGAAGAAAAGGGGTGTCAAAAAGACCACTGAAAAGCCCAGATTCTTTCCTTCCTGCTTTTCCCTTCAAAACTCCTATTTTTGAACGTATTGGCTTTTATCTGTAAAACCAAGATAAAAATAGGCAATTTGCTAAATTATCCACAAATACTAAGATCTCACAAAGCTCCAAATATCTCGGAGCTGGCCCATCATCTGCAGACAGTTGAATTGTGCCTCCCTTTGTGCCGTATGTCATAGGGACACTTATAAATTAGAACTGTCCTAAAGTTACTTTCAAAGCTGCTTCAGAAGACATCTATAATTGAGTTGGAAGATGGATAAATTTGATTTGCGGATGATTTGAGGAGGGAATGCTTCGTGCTGATAGCTGCCAGTGTAATCTGATGCTTAAAGAAGCAGCAGAAAATGCCAGCCACACAATAGATGTGTTTCACTTTCTCTACCCTGCTCCAATATTGACTGTTCTCTTGCACTGACTGGATTCAAACCACCAATGCCGCAGGATGAGGCAAGGCAGAGTTTCACAAGATGTGAAAATAGCCCAAAAACAAATAAATTACAAGCACAATGTTGTCATTTAAATAATATTTTGAAATTAAGCAAATAGGAATGCATGCCAATGAGCTACAGAAAATGGTTCTCTAGTTCTGTGGAAAAATTCTGCAAACCACATAGTAAAAACTCAATACTTCTTGCTCATGGAACTGTATTGTAGGCTAGTTCAAGCTTGAAAAGTCACAGAAAATGTTTCACAACTACCATGTGTGTGCACTGTTAACTGGAAAAAATAAATGTTTTCATCTTTTTATGTGAAGCTCAATTAAGAATAAGGTCTTTTCATTTATGGAAATGTAGTAAGTGAAAAGTACTGCTGTGCAAAAGAGGTTTCCTACATGTTTAACTGTTTTCAATTTCTCTGTAGTAAAACAAGAGAACATAAAATAGGATAGTGGTGGTGGGTTGTTTTTGCTTTTAACCTTTAGCTTTTTGTTCATAAACCTGCACCTGTTTTGCCTCTGTAATGCTAAACACGTGGCCTTTTGCAATGATAACCACATCACAGATCCATGAAAATGTGACTATCATCAGGCAGTGGTTTGTGGTCATATATTCCCCAAATGCTTTTGACATGGGTTAAACTATTTGGGAAACTATTATTATCAAAATATTCAGGTCTTGAGCAAGAAAGTTGCAACAAAACAGGAGTATATCTGTTTTCAGTATTACAGAAAAACAGAGCAGATAATCAAAAATGCCATTTCTGCCAAATAGGAAAAAGCCTTCACTTGAATTTGACCTGGGGTCATTGACAGTGCCATCTGATACACCAGGGAGAGCAGGAGGGGGAAAAAAGCGAGGTTTTTGTGATTTTTCCAATTTAACACAAAAACAACGTGATTGCTAAGATGATTTTTCTGGTTGAATGGTCACTGCTGTTTGTTGCATGTCATRATTTTGTTTGTAAGCTCACAGAGCCGTGTTGGGATCTAGCGAGATATCTGCATCTAGAGCAAATCAGCAGGCTGCAGGAATAGTAATAATGCTACAGCCAAGTCTTAGGCTGGAAAGTATCTGGAATTTGAGCAGGTTTACTGCAGGAAACTGTAACTTGTAATGAAGAGCATTGCATAAGGGCTGTGATACTGATCTTCTCCAGTATGGACCTCCCATAGGATGGAGAGCAAAGAGAATAGAAGGAGGAAAGAAAGTTACAGAAACTGGGAGTGAGAGTGGATAACGTTGGTTACCATAGAAAAGAGGAGGGCTTTGGAAAGCAAGAAATGAGGAAACACTTGAAGATAAAACATGTAGAGCTGTAATTAGGAGCCAGGCATGCTGAGCAGGAATGAAGCAAAGAGGATCAGATTATGGAAGATGCATTAATGGGACTGAGACTGACTGTCACCTCCACAGAAGACTAACCTCGTTTTCTCCTTTCAGAAGGTTTATGAAGGGGTCAATGAGCATCATTTTAATGCTTTTATTTTTCTGCATAATTCCTTTCTTCTCTGGGAAAGTATTTAAATATATGAATTAGAAGCTTAATGCCTGCCAGATTAAGAACAATAAATAAAACTACTACGGAGACAGTATTCTAAAAGAAAGACTCTTGCAATTAGCTTTGGCTTTTGACAATGTGAAATTAACATTATTGTACTTTGAGCTGCATCATGGATTTGATATTTTTGCTTATTGAAAACAGATAGTTTGKTCATGTTTTCCAAGAATGGTAACAAAGTCTATCAGTCTTGTTTTTCTGAGTACTGTAATGAAACAAAATGCGTGTGTGGTGATGTGTATGCACATAACTCTCCAGAGTTTAAATGTACACAGTAGATAGGTATGTATATAGAGTTAGGTATAGATATGTATGTATATATAGAGTTATAAGTTTTGTTTTCCTTCTAGCAAGTCAATACAGTTGACCATTTAAACCGGTGTAAAGACTGAGTTTTCATCACAGATTGCAAGAGTTGATTTTTGAGTTCACCTTAATGTGCATTTGCTTCTAAAGAAACTGTACTAATATCCAAGGTCAGTGCAGGTAAATTTGGCAGGCCTACATTAGTAGGACAAAGAGCTGTGTCATACAGTGCAGGACAACAATAACGTTTTCTTACTGATTGGCTTAATTAGTGAACTTATTTTTGAATTCCAATCTGAAGTATTTTTTTCTATAAGTGCTTGCAATGCTAATCATTTTTCACTCAAATCGTGAAGCTTTCATTTTTTTATTTGCAAGTTGCTTTAATGTTTTTTTCTCTGTTGCCTTAAGTATGAGTTTTATTTTTTGTTTTACTGTGTAAAACAAAGAGCATAAATTCAAAGATCTCTTCTCACAAAGGAATTCAGCTTGGTTCAGTAAATRAGCTTAACTGAAAGGGTATACTTCTTGTGAGGAGGAGGCCCAAACTGCAGGAGGAKTTTCTGGAAAATTGCCTTGGAGATGCTGAAAAAGAGCAGAGAAGCAGCTTGGGGATTTAGACCAAGATTGGCATCTTCCTTAGCGCCTGGGGAGCTTGGTCATGTTGAGTTTGCACTGGACTAGTCATTCTATCTATGCCTTCTAAACTCTGTGATGTTTACTCATAGTAGGTTCAATATGAGAGTTTTTAGAGATTATTTTTCTGAGCACTTCTGAACTGCAAAGGCATCTGTAGGTGGACCCAAAACTGAACTCTTGCAATAATGGGAATAAGAATACGTGCTGAATTCTGCTCGCGCAAGGGAAGGCTGTAAAATCAGGATGAATTTGATCAGTGATTTATCTACTATCTAACCTCCTGTAGTGACTGGCTTCAGAGGAAAGTGCAGGAAAAAGCACTTGATAATTTTTGACTATTCCTGCGATACTCGGGTTCTGAAAATACTGTTTTATTTTCTATTAAAAAAATGTTGCAGGCAGAGAGTGTTAGGATTTGGATATTCTCTGTTTCATGTGAATTTTGTTCTTTACCTGCAGACCCGATGGGTCCATTTTGAATGCATTATCTGATTTATACCAGGAATTGATTTGCAAATGGTGACTCTCACCACCGAGTTATCCATACTAAGTACTAATTTATTAGTTCGTGTTTAAAAAAACAGCAATTCTGTTTTCTGTTAACATGATTCCTGACCGATTAATGTCCTGTTCCTGAGAACACATGCAAGTTGCCTGTTGTCCTATGAGGAAATCTCATCCCGTTGTCTTTAATAACCCTTCAGAATGTAACGTAATAAAACTAGAACCTTCATTTATCACTAGACTGAKGCGCGACACACAGTGTATGCCAGAACAAACTCTGTTTTCACAAACTAACTTGAGGCTTCGAGTTACTAATGCRATAGGTCTGGACATGGAGATGTAAGTGTATATGTGTGTATTTTTTAGCAATAGTTTGTGACCTATGTCTTTAATTATTGCACATATGTGCCGGAGACGTTGAGAGAGATCAAAGAGGTAGGTTAGCAATTCAGACTGGTATTTAACCAATAGATTGTCCAGATGGTTGTCAAGCAGCTGGGAATTAATCTTKCCCTGCATGATTACTGTGTAGCTCAGTGTGTGTCTCTTTCCTACAACTTCTCTTCAACTGGATTCAGTTTTCAGTGCTGGCAATTGAAGTTTGTTGCATTTGTTGCTGTCTTCTAGGTAACTCCACCTAATAATTTAAGTTATTACTTTATATGAGCTTTGACAATTWCTAACAAGATTTCAAGCCTTTTGGGCGCTTCCCTGATGTCAGGGAGTCGCTACCGCAAGTGGCAGATTGATGAATGGAAGGGGGACAGTTTCACTCCAAATAAAGCTGTTTAGTAGTATGATGTGCTGTGAGGCTAATATGCATGTTATGTTAGCTTTATAGAAAAAAATCAATTAGAATAAAAATACCATTTCAAGTTATTACATTTGATTGGGATACAAAGCGCTGTGCTTTTCTCTCCATGCCTGCCACCCTCAACTTGGAAAGCTGTGAAAAATGCATTGTTCTCTTTTGAAAGAGGCTGACAATATTTACAAGTAAGAACAATTATCCAYTGAATTATTTTTCTGTGCACAAAAACTGTGTATTAATATTCAGTGCTACCTAAAAACATTTCAGATACTTTTCTTCTGTGTGTGTGGGGGGGAAGGCAGGCGTGTTTTGGTACAGGAAAAAACCTTTCATTTTTAGTGGCTGTAGAAGTGGGACAATTTATTACTTAAGTGGATATTTATTTTTGCTCTTAAAAATGCTCTGTAAAAACAAAAGAAAACTGTCAAAACTGTAAATGGATGCAGTCATTGTAGGGTTTTTCTAGTGTTAAGATATACATGAGATTAAATGTGTGGAAAGAAATATAAATGTTTGCTAGGTTAAATAATACGGTTGAAGGAAGAGAGGAGATTAACTTCCCCACCCACAATCTGCCGATGGGGCAGGAGTGTCGCTATCTCAAACCCTCTTCCTTTGTGTTTTTATTATTTTTTGGCCGCTTTCCCCATTTTTCTTTTCTTTATCCTTTTTCTATAGAATCATTTAAATACAAAAACCATTTCTGCTGAAATCCATGTATTCCTCAATGTACAAAACTTTGCGACTTTTAAAATTGAGATGTTAGCTATGTGAGACTGATTCCTGGCCCATGGCTTTTTTTTTTTTTAATACTGTTTTTCTTCCATGAAAATATCAAAGCACTGTGAGCTGATTTCTTCTAGCAGCTGCATAACACCAAGACAAATAGGGTCTGTGGTATATTATAAGATACACAAGTCATTGTTCTACATTGTTYCTTCTGACTTTGAAGTTCTCGTTTACTATTTACATCCTTCTCCTCCTTCCTCCTTCCTTCCCCCCATATATTCATGGACATAAAAAATAAAAAATCTGGCAAGCAAATATGTGCCATTTTGTCAAATATCAAAAGAGAAACTCTGGCTGTAAAGACCTTTCGATGCCACCCCAGGCCTAATGGGGATCACAGTAATGAAGTGGTTCAAATTTATCTCTGAACTACAGCCCCAKATTATTATTGTGGGTTTGCTTACTGATTTACTTCTAAATCAAGTATTTCAATAGATCAAATAGCTGGTATTCTTCCTACAAATTTTTGTAGTGACAAAATGGATATTTGTTTTATGGGGGAAATAGTAGGGTATTTTGTCATAGATTTCTGCCAGCTGAAGATTATACTTCACTGGTTTTATTTTGACACTCTGTTATTTAAATTTTATAGCAGACCTGTGCTGTTAAAATATAGACCAGTGATATGTTGAAAAGCTATTTTTGAAGTAAGTTTTCTTTTTTCTTTTTTCCCCCCTTCCTTTCTCCCTCTCCCCTTTTTTAATTAGGAAGAAAGTGTGACCAGGCACTTAAAAGCTGCTCTGTTGATAACACCCTGCATGGCTTTAAATAACAGGGACAGCACAGATGTTTGACATCAGTAATGTTTACATGGCCTTAGGGTTTAATTGCCTCATACTCTCTGTAAGGAGAATAAACAATGACAGAAATCCAAAGGAATGATGTTCAGGCTGCAGCAACGGCAGCATTTCATGCGTAGTTGCAAACTTTTTAGCTATAGCTAAATATATATAAAAGTTTGTTGTTGTTTGTCTCAATGGTAATATGTCATAAATGTCCTTTCTCAGCTGCTTGCTAAAAAAAGGCCTATTAGTAATAAAAGGATACTGGTAATGGAGAGTATTACAGTTAATGASCGTAAGGACAATTAAGTGCTTCTTCTAACAAGTTGAATGACTTGATTTTTTTTTAAACTTTTTATTTTGTTTACAACTATTCTCCTAAGACAAAGCTGACAGTCTGTTTTGGAAAGTAGTCCGCAGTGCATGGAAATTTTAAAGGAGGTTGTATTGGAATCAATGTAATGAATAGAAAGAGAACTAAAATGGACGGAATGGAGGAGTGCAAGTGAAAGAACATTAAGTACAAGACTAATGACAAGGAGACGTGGCCAGCTCCACCTACAGAGACTTCTGTCAATCTGTGTGAAAACAGAAGTGTGCCTCAGACCAACCAGCAGCTCTTTAAAACTAGTATCCAAATTTAATATGAGACAAGTTTTAGAGTTTGATTTTATTTTCATATTTTTTCAWCCTATGGAGTGATAAAAGCCTAGCCCAGATCTCAGCTGATCCAAAATTCCAGGGATTCATTTACGGCAGCAGAGTTTACATCACTTCAAGGTCTAAACTGCAATGTGTTTGCATGGATCTAATGGCTCTGCTCTACAATGGCAGCACATTAGGAGTTCATCTACTTTTAATGCAATTCAAGAAGATTGGAAGCTCTTTCATGTTTGGCTTCTAGTAATTGCATTTCTGTAAGAACTTCGTATTTACTTAGAAAACGTTCAGAGACTGTCTATCTAGAAGTGGATTACTGTGGTGTTTTTAAATCGGCATTTATTTTTCATATGGTAGTAAGATTTTCTTCTCTAATGTCATTTTGCTGGAGGGACATAAGCATGCATTTTCTTTTAGACATTTGCATATATTTTATGTACAGAATATGAATTTTTATCATTATGCTTATTTCAGAACTGTGAAAGAGCTGTAAGATGAGAAGACACTTCCTTTTATTTTGGGTTAATCATCAGCCCAACTTCTTTGTGTGGTTGTTTACAGGAGGCTATTTGCCTACCTGACCTGGGAAATAGGTAACCTCTCTATATGTGCTATAATAAGCAGGTATATGCTTTGATTATCACTGCATACGGAGTCCAGAAGTTCAAAGTATGTATTGCTCTTGCTTCTCTTCCTAGCTGTTGCCCAGTCTTCTATATTTACTATACTTCTATATTTACTGCATTGAGTTCTGTGTTTTCTAGTTGTTAATGCTTTTGGAGCTCCCCTTTCTTAAAAGTTGTATAATCCCTCACAGTACAAAGAACTGATAAATAGTGTGAAATCACACATCAAATGATTTAGTCTATGTTCTTTATTTTGGGTTGGTCAATATTCATGGTTGGTCAACTGCCTTTGATAAAGGAGTCACTATATGATGAAAAATGCTTATTGGTTCCTTTAAAGTTTGACTGCTGAAGATAACAAGTGAGGCTTCCAGTTGAGCTAAGCTTTGGAAAACTGCAAATAGCTGAATGACTGGCTACAAGGGGATGGATCTCAGCACCGTTGGCTCCGAGAACATCCTGAAAGCAAATCCTTGTGTGTCTSTGTGTGGTTCCTGTTGGTTTTTCGTTGTCAGTAAGAGACCCTTAAGGACATCATCTCATGYGACGTTGGTACTCACACTTCCCTGGCTTTGGTCCCTCCTTTCCAAAGTGAGGGAGGTCATTAAGATCTGTCGTTAAGAGGCTTGGGAAGCTTTTTTGGCTACTTTGCTTTCTGAGCAGGAGAAATTATCAATCGTACAAGTGCAATAGCCTAAATCTGAACCCAAGGCAGCATTTTTGCATTTTAGAAAACTCTTGAGTAACCAGAAGTACCTGCTGTACTTGCAGGGTGCTGAAAACACCCTTTAAAGGTATGAAATTATGCTAGAGAGTAAAAATACTTGGAAGATGACAAGTGGGCTATAATAAATGTCAACGTGTTGCCGTGTTAAGGAAAGGTTTTAAGAACACCACCATCAACAAAACAGGTTGAGCAGGAAATGCACTCCAGCAATCTAGGCAGCAGTTAGATTCTTAWTGCCATTAGAAGGAGCCTTCAAAAGGAAATGTGCTTATTATGTGAAATCTCTGAATAATAGAAAACAAAAATAAACATGCATGTGCACAGTAGGACCTTGTTTGTATAAATGTAACACCTGCCTGAAGAATAAAAGCATGCTTGCCATTCTTGGCATATTAACATAAATATTAACAATTTAATTTTAGTGTTTATTTAAATAAAAGAGTATATTTTTTTAATAGGTGGTAGCAGTTGTTTTTATTGCCAGCTAAAGCCTCTTATGAATTTTTTTTTCTGAGTAAATATTTTAGATTGAGCTCTTCTGTAGCAGTTTTACAAATAAATATGAAAATACTGAGAAACTGGATAGTTTTTTTATAGAAATGACTCATTTGAGAAGGCAATGGGGAGTCACTAAGATGTCAATGAATAATTTAAAACTTATTTAAAAGACATTGTAATTTAGTCTTTAACTTTTATGTTGGTTTGATTTTGCTTTTAAAGCTGGACATGAAAATAAAAATAGTGGAAGCTAAATTTCATGAGGAAAAGCTTAAATTACAGCAGAAGCATGATACKGATGTTCAAAAGGTAAGCAAGTTTGTAACCTTCCTTTCCTCTAAGGGAAAGGACATATGAAAAAACAATGAAGAATAAGATTGTAATAAATAATGTAATAAGTAGTACTAATTTCTTCACGATTTTTAATTAATATTAAAATAAGATTGTAGGTAGAAGTTTACATTAGTAAACAAGAATGTGGAACTGTGATTACATGAACTTAAGAAAGGAAAAATGCTCACAAAATTAAGCGAATATTCAAGGGAATTTCTGCTTTTGTTTTAATAAGACCACCTATTTTACAATCTAGAAACGTCTATGGACTCGGTTGATAATTTTAAAACCGGTTTTCAATGATTCTTTACATTTCCTCAAAAAAAAGTTTGTTTTCAGTTATTTTTACACAAATCTTTCAGTTATTCTGCACATTTTTCAGTTATTTATTTTAATTCTCTCAAAATTCCATGAGTGAATCACATGTTTTCTTACTAATAAATCAATAATGCTCGTTCTCATATCCTCCTTGTCACTGTACCTGAAAGCACAGACTGTTTTGCGGAGTTCCCAATGTGAGAATTTCCATTTCCAGTAATTTAATGGCAGCTACATGCTCAGCAGCAGGATGCTCCAGCACGGGGCTGGAGGACAGGAGTGGACACAGCCCTGTGACCCATCAAAGCCCCTTGGYGGGATGTTAATATTTGGTCAGGTGCATATTTGGCTCCTCGGTCCTCAAAGCCACACGTGGAGCTGCGAGCGGAGAGTTGAAGGAAGCAGCTTTGTGAGAATAAGGAATAGTTTGAATGCTTTCTCATCCCTTTAGTTGTCATCCTTTTTTTCCAACTGATAATAAGATTCCATCTTTTGAAGTCTTTTTGTATTGTGGGATATTTTAGAAAAGGCTGAATAGTGTCATTAATCTTTAAAGACAAAACTATTTAATGCAGGTGGAGTAATGTTGTTTTAAGATGAAAGCTTTTGTTTAATGAGAGATTTGGGGCCCATAAGATGTCTTTGAACTAAAATTTTTATCTTAAGAATAAAGTTTAATTTAAAATCATATCTCAGTGTTCAAATATTCAAATATATTCATTTTTCCCCCAAATCATTATGTACAGCTATGCAAATATACTTATATCTATTTCAACCAATTGTTTCTTGGAATACCTACAAAAAAACTGTATCCGTTTTAGCAAATGAAAGTGTACTGAAGTTCAACAACATTTTAAGCATTTCTTAAATTCCCTTAAAAAGTTTAGACATATTTCCAAATAACATTAGGTAGCGCATATATATATATATATGACAGGAGTGTAATAACTTTAGTGTTGATTTTTTTAATCTGTTTATATGATAGATGTGGTTCAGAAAGCTAACTATTCTGACAATTGGAGTATGAAGAAAATCTAATTAAACTCAAAATACAGTAATATAAATTGATATGGAAAAAGATATAGGGAAGGGTATAAATTTCATATATACATAAAGCTTCAGTTGATATGAAGTCTTTGTCTAAGAGAKATAAAACTTTGATAGTTGAATCATAAATAATGCTTGAATCATTAATTCCTATTCTATACCTTTTGATAAAGCTGAACAGAGGAAGTTCTTATCTCAATTTAGTGTATATTTATGATTTTTTCTGATAAATGTCAAGAATGATATGATAGATTGGAAACTTGAAAGGGTCATCTTAAATCCTTTTAATTGTAGGAATATTGATTAAAGAGGGGACCGGAATCCTCGCGATTTAGACTTGTTCTGTCAGTAAGTTGTGCAGGAAGTTCTTTGTAGGAATATTTGGAATGTTTCAAGTAAGGTCTGTATGTCCTGAGCACCCCCCTTTCAAAGCGTGGATGTTGTGTATGTCTCAGCAAAGAAATTATCAACTGCCTTCCATCTTTTACAGGACTTTTTCCTTTCTCCTGAAATCCCATGAGGTTAACTGAGTGTTTAACACACCGTCTTTCAAAACTTTTGCATATCTAAGCATTTTTTCTTAGCACTAGAGAAATATCGAGAGCTTCTAAAGATTTGCTTCCTCTGTATAATGTTTTCCTCTTACTTTTTCTTTTTTTCCCCAGTTGTAATAAGAATGCCACATTAAACTGGAATTTCTACCACCCGGGGTCATACACTGCTACCTACTTTCATCTACCTGCTGCTATCTCCTTTTTTTAGCTATGAAAATTTTATATTTCATCATTTAGTCCTGTGAGATCTAAGCACTTCTTGAAGGCAGCTCCTTTGATAGATATCAGTCTATATTATTTTATGCACTGCTGTGGGTTCTTTTTAAAGTGACTTGTTAAAGTATTTTGAATTTTTACCACAGATTTTGGATAGAAAGAATAATGAAATAGAGGTATTGAAGACCCTCTACAAAACCAAGCAAAATGAAGCTGAGGAAACTATTAGAAAACTGGAGAAAAAAGGTGATTTTTTTTTCTTTCTCTTCCCAGTTGTTCTTTGGGCATGGCAATGCTGTTCTGCACCATGCTTGTAACGAAGAGCTGTTTTTCCTTCTAGGTGCACGTGTAACTTTTTTTTGTGTTCTCAAGCTTCATGTAATGTCTTGCCCTAATTTTTCCTTTACGTTTTAGGAGTTTGGTTGGCTTTGCTCTCTCTAGTGTCTAAACCAAGTTTTCCAGGTTACTAATACTAACAGGTTTTACAAGAGCCACAAAAAAACGTTGATATCAAAGTATTTTAACTACTAATTTCAAATTTTTTAGAATCTCTTGGTGAGGGTTAATTTATTTATACATTCAGTACTTTAATCAAATCTTAATGTATTATTTATATCAGACTATTGGGGCAGGCGGATTTCAAACATGAGTAGCGGTCTTGAATATATCTTAAGTACAAAACTAGGCCTGTTTGGGTGTGCTTCATTTTGGAATATTTGTTTCCATTAGAATTTCTTGCAGTATATTTACTCCACAGGCTAAACCACAACTTAAAATAGATGCCCGGGCTTGGCAACCTGGGTACCAGGGAGGAGAGAGTCTCACATAAACTAATAYTTCCAGCTCCTTCRTAAATAAATTAGCCCATAAGGTGCTTCTGCTGGGAGCTTGGCTTCTGTGCTCGCCTGTAGCAGGACACCGTGGAGGGGACCAGAAGAGATGCTGGAAACATCAGTCACTCTTGAAAATAGTTCTGGAAAAAATAAAACAGCCAATTAATTAGAGGACACCTTGTGTTAGTTCAATGGCACAGAATTTAAGCACTCATTTTTTTTAAAGACATGTATACATGAGATATTTTTAAGAGCAGGAAAACATCAGAAAGCAGAGCCCTTTGGAAAACTGGTGTAATCAGATTGCATCTGTTGCCAACACTGCATAAATCCCACTAGTGCCTCTTGAATGGTTGTTTATTTCCCCACTTTTTGACAGTTCAGACCCTTGTTCGTGAGTCACAAGTTGTCAGAGAAGCAAAAGAAAAGCAGATTGTGGAGTTAAAGAAGATGTGTGAGCAAAGCACTGATTCTTTGAACAACGAGTGGGAGAAAAGGGTAATGAATAATACTTGTTTTGTTTGAAAGGCTCTTACAGTGCATGTCTAGGGTAATGCATCTAGGGTAATGCATTTTATCATTTAAAAAAAATAAATAAGTAAAAGGAGTGTTACTTTTTGTTTCATTTTCCTATATTCATTTAAATTTTTCCTGGAATAATTTTGCCAGGTTCTCTTTGCTGAGTTTCATACCTGTACCCCACGGTCACTCAAGGAGCAATTCCTGGGGTCCAGCTGGTCCTCCTGGCAGGTCCCCTCCTTTCCTAGGGAAGTGTTTATTCCTGGCTGACCTGACGTGGAATTTTAATCTAAATAAACCTGCTCCTACCTGCTGCCAGTGATTTCTTTGAGCTATCATTTTTGAATTGGGTCGTYAACTCTTCAGTGTATTTTTATTTGTAGTTAGACTCAAGACAGCAGCAAAGTGGAGTGTGTTTTTGCAATACTGCTGTGGCTTTGCCCAGGGTATTGCCTGGTTTTGCCTCCTTTACCCCTCAAGAGAAGGCAGGAGAGTCACAAAAAGGGCAAAACCTCTCTTGGATGCTCTTCAACTTCTCTGCTGTTGTTGTTATTTTTTTTGCTGTCCATCTAGAAGTGATTTACTTTTCRTTCTTGTTTTGTAAGAGAAATAAATCTCATTCTTTTTGCAGAAGACTTTGGGGCTTCAGGGTTAGCTTTTTGATTTTAGAAAAGCGGTGYTCTCAGCCTGAGGTCCTCCGATTTGTTCTTTGTAGTTCCTAACAAGTGCTGTTCCTACAGCTGTCATCATTATTGGTGAGGCCTGTGTAGCCACAAGAAGCCAAAGAAAGATGCCAATATTAATTTAAGTGAAATTGGAACATGTATCTTATCAAAAAATATGGATAGTTGATATTATAAAGGAAATAGAAGATGACAGTTTTAGTTTTAGAATTTTTAGAATTAGAATTAGAATTAGAATTTTATATGACTTTCTTTTGAGTGTTTTTCTTTCACCTAAATACTTTCATCTAGATGGTCTGAATCCAAACAGTTGTGTGATATAACTTGCTATGAGATTTGAAAATATGAAACACTTAGGTTTCCTTTTATGACTTTTTTCTCCCTCTTTGCATGTAGGAACAGCAATATTCTTGTTTTTTCAATTTTTATTTGAGAAAGCTTTCAGGCTGCTATGTAAGAGTTATCTAATTTACCTCTGGTAATGAAACCTGAGCTGGTGATAATATATTAGCAGCTTTGAGCACTGAGGTGTTCCATGCATTGTTTAGATATTAAACTTTTTGATAAGTACTACAAAAACCCTTGGGGAATCACTATCTATAGATCTTATGCACCTGCAAATTTTTTTAAAAAAAGTTTATTTTTAAAAACTTCCCAAACTTGGCAAAGCTTCCCTCTAAAAACAATACAATTTAAAAAAMAAMCCCTAATACTTAAATTTTGATTTCATTCTTGCAGTTCTGATGAAAATTCTTATCAAGTTGCTACATGCTGGGTGAGATTCACAGACAGCTCCATAACTTTGCATGATATAAAATACTTAGGAAGGAGGTGGAATAACCATCCTCTAATGAAACAGAGAGAGTCAAGATTCTCCATCTTTTTATAAATTGAGATGTTAGTGAATGGTTTAACTTAGGTATCTTCAAAGAGTATTAGAGTTTCTGTGATAGAAATTCCTTAATTTTATATGACTATTGTTGATGTTCAGTTTAAATATGTAAACAATATCAGAAAATGACAAAAATACATAGGTTTTGTTAGCCTTCTGTAATGCAGCTGGGCAAGTTAGGCCCTCTGTTTTTGAAATTACACATTTTAGAGTCAGAACAAACTTACTGCATGAGAAAATGATATGATTCTATAGGGCAACACAGAGCGTGGCACACATTTGACATTTATTCTATATATACATGTAGCATATTTGTAAATGGTAGTTTTATGTTATTTTATATATATATATATATATATATTGTGATGCAGCTTCACAATGCTGTGGCTGAAATGGAAAAGGAGAAGTTTAATATTCAGAAGAAACACACAGAAAATATCCAGGAACTGCTGGAGGACACCAATGTTCGTCTTAGCAAAATGGAGGAAGAATATTTGGAACAGATCAAGTCAACTGTATGTTTTTTGATGAACATTTAATTCCCTTTATCTCTCCGAGATGCCCTTTCTGGTGTTTCTATATGTTGGATGTCAGATTAAATGTGTCCACCARAAGTCCTGCATTCGAGTGATGGTCTCATAGGCAGACACTCACACGTGACAGCCACTGAATTGACTGAAATGGAACCAAATTCTTCCCCCATCACAGAATTACATGGGAAACCTCACATCAAGTGGGAGCCTTTATGCTACAAAGCTGCACAAAGGAGTGCAGCTCAGGAGCAGGTGTGGTGTCACGTAAGAAGTACCTTGCTATGTCAATTGTAAAAACAGAAGCAAGGAAATGTTAGCAAAAATGAAAAAGCCTCCTCGATAAAACATCTTGTTCTTTTTATCAGTCTAAGAGAACTGAAAGAGTGGAAGGACAATGGCACGCAAACTTTATTCTCTTATTAAAGCATGTTGAATTGAAAAATTTGCATTCAGATCATGTTATAGGCACCGGTAAATACAGAGAAAAATGGACACAGTCTGTCAGCGAGATTGAATTTAAGAACCATCAAAACTAGACAGATCTTGCTGAGCAGCTTCTGATTTAATAATTAAACAAGGTAGAGTTCAAGGCAGGGCTTAAGATGAAAGACTAGACTGTCACTGCAAATTAGTTGTTTTTTTTCTCTCTCTTTTTCTCTCTTTCTTTGTTGTTGTTGCTGCTATTTCAGAATTCTTTCCCTGTTCACTTTTGCACAGTCAACAATACTGCTCTTATTAGCAAGTAATAATCACCTGATCGATTTAACGAGTATGGTAGAACTGCTGAGGATGTTTTGGTTCTATTTTGTCCATGGAAAAAGTATTAAATTCTTGAGGAGAAGAAATTAGGTTATGTAGGACTAGTTATTGAGGCCTGCATGGTTTGTCATTAATAATTGCAAAAGCGACAGTGCACTCCTAGATTGAAAAATTCAGGAAAAATCTCTGATCTCTATCCTGAGAAGTAGTGTCAGACATTCATATTTTAAAGTGTGCATGTGTACATATATACACACACACTATGTACACACAGCAGTATATACACACATATATATGACATAGAATCTCCTGTCATGATTGATTGCAGCTTTGCTATTATAACTCTCGTGTCTCCGGACCACCAAAGAACCTTGTTGCTCCAGGCTACCGAGTAACTGCAGGGCTGTACACTAATTTATTCGGGTGGTTTCTTAACAATGACCTATTCTTTTAGAACCAGATGGTCAAAGAACTGGAGGCTCGTGTCCAGCAGTTGACTGTTGAGGCTGAAAATAGTAATTTACAGCGTCAAAAATTATCTCAGGAGAAGATCGATGCAGAACAATACCAYCAGGCAGTGTGCTCTGAACTGCAGGAAGTGAAAGTCAGGTAATTAAACAGTGGTCAATAGTGGTTTTTAGCTTTGAAGAGTATGGGATTTCCAAAACCAAGCACTCCTTTTTTTATTTCAAAAACCCAGTGAATGCTAATTGACATTAGCAAATTTTCATGAAAATGTGTTAATGCAAAAACTGCTTTTGGAACTGACCGATACATCCTAAGTATGTTATCTTTCTGTTATTTATATACATTTCATTCCATTACAATGAGCATATGGAACAGTCAGACTTGCCTGCTCCTCGCAATTGATACAAAGCAGGTGAAATGCCAAAATATGAAAGCAATTTCCATATTCTGTTTGCTTACTACTTGTAGACACAGCTCGCTTCAGAAAGACAGGGACCGTATTATACAAGAATATGAGGAGAAAATTCAGCAACTACAAAGCAAATATGATGTCGATATAAGTTTTTTGAAACAGGAACACGCTCTYTCTGCAGCTAAGGTATGTTTCCGTGTATAATAAGCGTAAAAATGCTTGCTTACAAGTTGTTTATTTTTGAACTGGTCGCTTCACTGTTATAAATGTGAAATGCATGTGAATAAATCCAGGGAGCTCTTCTGTTGCCTAAGTTGTTTGTRTGCATAACTTTAAAAACTGTGATTTAAGTTTTCATTCTAAAATTGGAGGGAAAAAAAAAATCAAAACCAAGTTGACTGAGAAAATGAAGGGGAGGGTAATGTGTACGTGTCCTTACAGGTGGTATGTTCGTGGCTGGTTCAGCTGAGGTTCAATCTGCTTGTTGTTTGTGTTGCTGTAAAAGTTCAGGATACCCAAGAACCCCAGTGCACTTAAAGACTTGCTGATTTCATAAAACATATTTAGCAGATTATTTCTGGAAACATATCTTTCCTCAGGCATTTGAAAACAAGTTTTCTTGTCTGCCTGTGGTAGGGAACATTCTGTCAAAACTTTATTTATTTAAAAAATGTTTTAAATTCCATAAATTTGCATATTGGGAAAATCTATTAAATCATTTTTTTTCTATATACAAAAAATACAAATTTGTATTTTCAAGTGCTCTTTCAAGTGCTAATGTCAAGGTGATGAGTTTGTTTATTTTACTGTGGGTTTTGCTTACGTTTTGAAGTTGAACAAGGTAACAGAAGTGAAATAGCCGGACTTGGAAACTGATCAATTTACTTTTCCAAGCTGCTTATTTTTCAAAGCAACTTCGGAAGGTAAATTTAAAAAGATCAAATTTGTATCTATAATTCAGACTGTAAGACAAAAATTCCTTCTCCGATTAAATCCCTGCAGGCATCGAATGTGATTGAAGAGTTAGAACATAAYGTGTCTCTGTTAAAACAGCAGTTGCAAGAGTCAGAACATCAAAGGCAGCAACAGCTGAGGGTGAGCCCTGATTTGTTTATTTTTTATAATTTTTAAACTTTTTGCAATGTTTAGATAATCAAGCTAAAATATGCTGAGCTACATATTGTGTCGAAGGCTGAATAAAAAGTATTGATTTAGACAGATCATTATGGGTATGAACAGAATTTTTACAGGAACTTTTTGACTATTTGTATTAAATATATTTGAAAACCAAAGAAATGTCTATTAGTGAGTTATAGAGAAATGAAAGAAAAAAAGGGATTTTTAAAATTTAAAATACGCGTTCCTATTCACAGGATCAGGACTACACGTTTCAACAGGACAAACTTAACTTGGAGCGTATGTATGAAAAACAGGTACTGTTTTAATGTAAACCACTATTTACTTCTCCAAGTTTGTGTGCAGATACGATGATGTTGAAATCCTGATGTCCTGCACCTCCTGYCCATAAACTTTGCGCAGACTGAGGATATGCAAATAATGAAACCAAACACT
Organism: Nothoprocta perdicaria; assembly: GCF_003342845.1. Classification (NCBI taxonomy): domain Eukaryota; kingdom Metazoa; phylum Chordata; class Aves; order Tinamiformes; family Tinamidae; genus Nothoprocta; species Nothoprocta perdicaria. The sequence continues at coordinate 3,642,994 of NW_020455710.1, forward strand.
CACTATGAGAATTATCAGCTTTTAAGAAATGATAAAGATGTGAAAATATAACTTTATGCCTTCTTTCTTCTGGAGTTTGAATGTGTTCTCTTAATTGTTGACATGCTTTGCCAGTGCTCAAAAACTTGCTGCTGCTGCTACTAGGTTTGCTATTATCATCTCTAGTTAAAAAGAAAGAGGGACTGCCACTACTGAAGGAATTTGTCATTTGACTCCTGTTAGATAAGTGTATTTCATCAGGCATGTGACTGTGTATCAGTTAAAAAAAAAAATACATATATATATATATATGGTAGATTACTGTGCATATTCAGATATGTTGATGTAACTCCGTGCTTTGAAAATAAAATCTTAGAGAACAGAAGAGTAAATACATGTGTGTTAACTATTGCTATAAATCTATAAAATAGTATGGACTGGCCCATAAAATCCTAAAAAGAGGTTATCTTCAAGTCAGGGAATAAGGAATTCTCTGGTGCAATCTGTTCCCTTAAGTACCTTCCCATTATCTAATAATCTTTATTAGTCTACAGTGACTGTTCCCTACTAGGATATTTAAACATCAAACAAATAATAGGTAGTAACCCTAAATGTCACTGTTTGATTAAATGTGCTTATCTGTTGAATGGGGAACAGTTAGACTAAATGATTTTACAAGCCAGGAAACACCTGCTTTTTGCAAATAATCTACTTTTTGTTTTCCAAACGTTCAGCAAAGAGCAGTGACAGTGTATTACTGAGAGCCATTTCACTACCAGCTGTTAAATATATTTTACTTTATCATGACTAGCAATGCCATCTTTATATACTGGTGAACAGTCCTTCAGTTTTGAGACTGTTTCAGACCAACTGTGGATCATGCTACCATACAGTTAACAGCTATATGGAACCATTTATGCATGAGAGTCTCTAAAGTKTGTTTTTTTCCCCCTCTGGAAATATAAATATCCTGTACTGTGTGTGTGATCTTGTGCCTTGTGGATAGTAAATCAGTTCTTCAGTTGCAATTCACTTATTTGCAAAAAATTGCGTTTTCACCTTCAGCTGGTCAATGCTCGAGTACATACTATTCTCTGCGAGTCTTATTTATTATYGTCGTACGTGGTAAGATTTTTGTTACAAGAAATGATAAAAAAAGTTATCTTTGCATTCAGGAGTTGCTAAGTGTGAATTGTGCATCAATATATGTCATTATTTTAAGCATATTTCTGTGTTTTTTTTGTCATTCTTCTAATGAAGAATATGCTTCCTTTTAATGTCATTACTTACRTTTTTAGGTATAATGCAGTATTTTTCCCTTCAAATCGTAGATTCACAGCATCCGGAATGATCTTGATAAAGAAAGAGGGGATGCTCAAAAGAAAATTCGCAAACTGGAAGAGACTTTGAAGTAAGTGGCAAATGCAGTTGTTGTTTCAGCATCCCCAAGTTTTTACCCAGTCTTATTAAATAGCTATATGCTTTGTATTGTCTAATAGCGATCCTATAGTTTGTCTGGGTAACCTTTCAATTATAAAGACATAACTTCAGGGACTCTTCAGCCATAAAAATTAAAAAAGCAAAGCAAAACTGACAGATGYAATGTAGGAGTCAAGTGGTGTGTTGCATATATGGTGTACAAACACCGTTCAGTGCTTAGGAGAAACCAGGAGAGGGACAAGTCTTAAAATATCTCAGAAATTATATTTGAATTAATCATATGATATTGGTGATTTAAAAAAAACACACTAACTATAAATTAATATGGATTTTCCCTTCTCTTTGACACTTTCTTGTGTGCATATCTCTTTGTAATGGAAGTGGCTAAAACATCTGTAAGCCTTTGCAATATGTGAATAGAAGAGAAGGAGGGAAAGTACATGGTGGGCCAGGAAATATCAATGTCATGAAAAATATTTCAGTCCATTTTGGAGGGAGATGTCATGATGCTCCTGGGATGTAATTTCCGAGAACTGTGTCCCATTAAGAACTCTTCTTATTCACTAACCAGACCCTGTCATCAGTGTCTAAACAATTGTATTTTATTTTGACAAAGTTAGTGAATGTGTAGATACAGGATACTTGGAGGAAATTAAAATAATAATAATAATAATAATAATAAAGGCTCTGGGAGGGTACTCTCCGCACAACGGATGCCTTGCAGTTCTGTTCAGGAGTTGAAGGGAGTCGTGTAGGACTTCCCTGAGTCTTGATGAGCAGCATCTGCTTCCTTGGGAGTATTGCTGCTGATTTAGCATGCTTTCTTTTCTTAGAATTCTGCTTTCCAGAAGACTCTGGGATTTAAATGGAAGAAAAGGACAATAGCAAATGATATATGCCCTGGGACTCTCATCTGCAAACACTTGGCTCTGCAAAGTAGGGCTCTTACCAATTTCAGCAGTGGGACTGCTTTGTTAGACCAGCCAGTGGCACYTACAATGCAAAGTAAATTTATCTGATGCAAAGTGTGCAGAGACTCGTTAATTTTGTGACTTTATGAGCCATTATTAAAGCATCTAAAACTGTTTACCATTAATCGTCAACCTTAATAGCTGTCTTAGTGACATAAACAGGAGATATAAATCTGACTTCTTAAACTGGGTGCTCAAAACCCRCTGATTTTCTTAAAAACACAAGACYTCTGGAGTAGTGTTGAAGGGCAGGATGGAGGAAGCTGCTTTTTTWAATGATTTTAGCCATACCCCTTTGCTCTGGAGTCCCCTATTTCCAGAACTGCACTTTTTTTTTTTTTATGTGGGAGGAACTAGCTGATTCTCAGAAAGAAACATGGGAGCAAATGAATTTACATGTAATATTGAATTGGTCCTTGCAGTTAAGTTATGCAGATAGATTCATCTTTACTCTTGAATCAACGTAAAGTAGGTCACTTAATTCTCCCGCAAATGTTGGTACGGGGTAGTTAGCATGTTGTAAATTCTCAGTTAACTTTGAAATTGATGTCTCTTGGGAAACTGTATTTGTAAATGAAAATTTTGTTATAGCAATTTATGATTTTTAGCTCATATGTGCTCTGCTACAGATCATGGCATTTCGCTCTCCTAATTTAAAGTGGAAAATATCTTAACTTTGGAAATTGCTTACTGTGAAATTGCTTACTGTTTAATAATGGCGATATGTTATAGTACTTTCGGTATATAGCTGTGATTTGGGATTTATGATGCACAGTAATTTGTCACTGAACAGAAAAAGAAATTGGCTTTCATTCTTATCTTTGTCTGCATGAATGGAGTCAGGAATATTCCTAATGATCCAAAACTACCTTATTGCAGAAGAATAGCGCCCGGGTCTAGCACGGGTGGATATTCTGCAGACCTGCTTTTCCAGGCTCTAGCTCTGGTCTGTTCACTTGCATGAAAGGCTCTGTGTAAGCTCTGTCCTTTGAAACTGCATGAGCCCCTAAAACTCATCCCTAAGAAGCTGTTTTTTTTTTTCTTTGGTATGAGAAGCAGTAGTGTCTCCAATGGTCCTGTCACCCTGTAGTGCAAGAGGAATTCTCCCTGTAGAATGGGAGATCTAAATGGCTTATTCCATAGAGAGTGGCAGCTTCCCTGCTTTGGCCTCAGCGCATCTCTGATCAGAGCGATGTGAGTGCACAGAGAGAAAAGAGCAGTCCCGCTGCATGCCCAGCATGGAAGAGCAGCCAGTCCTGCCCGGCTTGTTTTCTGGAAGCACTGCCAGTGTATCAGGACATTATTAAGATTCCTATATGTACATGCTTACGTATGATATGTTTGAGTGCAAACAGTAAGGAATAAACAATAACATTTTGTATACTTTAGAGAAATAGACGTCCTCACTTTTTTTTCATTGTCACAAAAATTGAGTCCTTTAGGCAGTTTCTGGTTATTMATTAGGAATTAGTCGCCTTTCATGTGAAATGCTTTATTCTGTTCTGTTGCCTTGAMTATATGCAGAATAAAATAAAATTTAAAAAAAAGTAACAAGGCAGGCACAGTAAGCCTGTTCAGGATGACCTTATCTTCCTTGAGATGGGTGAAAATACAGTTCTCCATCTTCAAAYAGAAACTATGCCTTGTGGAATTGCACCTCCGAAGCCGGTAGGTACAGCAGTGATTCCTCACAAACCCCTTTGATCTGAGCGTGCTTTGGTTGTGAATGGCCCCAGGATGGTACYGGGGGCAGCGGGCGGGCGCGGGGCAAGGGACGGGGCTGGGGAGCTCGGGGTCCCTGCGCCAGCCCCGGTGCCGGGACAGCCGCCACCGCTGCCCTGCCCCTCGCCTCCACAGCCACGCAAACTGCAAGGGATTGGAGGCGTAAAATCCACATTTCCAAAAGCATTATTCACTTCCCATCATAGATAGTACTCCGGACTTTTAATGCTGAGTGGGTGTTTATGTAGTTTAGGTAAGCTCTTTTTTTCTGAAGTTTATGGTGAGAATCTTTGTGGGAAATAAATCTTTTGCAAAACAATTGCTGTAATATTCRTGGCTATTGTTACTGACTTTTGCATATAAATTTTATGTTTCGCTTAGGCAATATATGTCCTTACTATTGCCTAATAGTGCAAAGACTTCAAGAACTGCTCAAAGAATTTTTCTAGAACAGTTTAAAATGCGTTTATATAATAGCAATCTTCTGTGTAAAAGCTTCTGTGTAATTACTTGGGGGAAAGCTTGTTTCTCTAACCTCTTTAGTTTGCTTGCATAGAATATGTTGTGAGAGTGGGTTACATTTAGGCTAAGTCTCTGTGGTTCTTATTCCTTTTATTTTACATAATAAATTAGAAGCATGTGTGAGGGAGGAGCTTGTTGGCTTTTTGTCACCTCCCCAGTGTSTCCGGGTCTGTCACCTGCATGGCAATGCGAGGCTTGTGGTTGCTTTCTCGCTTATCGTTCTTACATGCTGGAAATAGTGACGAGATCTCATTTAAAGCCYTTCACTTTGTCTCTTGCACAAAGTAGTATCTTAATTAGGCTACTAAAACAGGGCTTTCATGGAATCTTACTCTTCTAACCTACAGCATGATTGAAGAAACGGGGTTGAGAATTTTGCTATCAAGGAATATGTTGCACATCATCCGCAGTTAAACGCTTCATACCATTCTTTGTCTCAATCCCTGGCATTTTTTAAACCTGCTTAGGAGGCCAAATCTCAGCCCTTCACAAGTGGTGATGATACGGAGCAAATGCTCAGCAGCTGCTTTATTGAAAGACACTCAGTAAAACTGTTTGTTTACATAAGTAAGTAGCAACACCTCTTTTTTTCCAGTGCTTCTCTACTTCTCATTTGAACTTGTTTAAAACTCCTCTTGGAGGAGAGAGGGGTTCAAGTTTCCAGAAACTAACAATGCCGTTGCTATCAGCTCAGTTATGTTCTTACAACACTTACTAAAACATGCACATTTTTCACTGCATTTTGTGATCTGTTTTAGATGTTAGGCCAAAAATTTTCAGGATAAGTATTTTCAGTCATAGCCATGGTCTGAGGAAGGAGTATAGATGGTGAGGTTGGTGGGTCAGTGGGTTGGTGGGTGAGGTTGGTGGGTCAGTGGGTTGGTGGGTGAGGTTGGTGGGTCTTATGTTCATCTGTTCCTGATCCTAAATCCGGGCAGCAGTAGTAAAGAGCACGTTCCATGTTCTTGTTGGTCTGGACTCTGCTGATGTCCAAGTGTTCCCTTTTAATCATGGAAATTGAGAGATGGTCTAAAAGTGGGACCAGTAACATTCAGAGCTGTGAACAGAGAGTTTTTCTGCTCCTTGTGCGTAGCTTGGGAAGGTTGTTGGGAGATCTCAGGCAATGTCTTAAAGAAATGTTGGTTTAGTTCTGTCTCTTGTCATGAAGAGGGCGTTCAAGTTGGTTGTTTTAGGGATGCTGAATTGTGGAAGGCAGGAGTTTGGAAACCGATCTTCATGTATTTGGGGCAATGGCTCTCGAGCCTTTTTCCTGATCGGTGGTGTTGGATTTGGTCTGATGCACAAGAGAAACCTTTAGCTTTTGTTTATATTAAAAAGGTTCCTTATGTCAGTCTCCATCTTTTGTACTTGCCTTTGTTGCTTTCTATTCAACAGATCAATAAGAAGATAAATATATGAAATAGCTTTAATTGTGAGTTATTTTTCTTTCTTGTTACTGTAAGTTCATTCCAGATTCTGGTGAATTACCTATTTTTAGGTTAGTTGTCTAAGTGTAGCTACTTTCCTGTAGCTAAGTCCCTTTTGAAAAATGAAGTATGTGTTTTGCTTAGAGGAATTCTTGTACAAATGGGAAAGCTATTACTATTTTTAAAGAAGGAAATAATTAAAAAAGCATGAGAAGGTGTTGTCTTTAATTCCAAATGTTGCAATAAAGCGCCTTAAGAGAGTATCCTTGTGTATGTTGTATTCATCATTCCCTTCTATCAAACCATATCTAGTGTTGTCATGTTACTGTAGTGGCACTGTGATGGAAAAAAAAGCCAACCTTGTGATTTAAAGCCAGTGGTAGTGTTAAGTGGCTGAGGAGTTTGGATATAACTTTCCTTTAGGATTTTTGTTCCCTTTTTTTCCCCCATGTAAGGATGGGGGAAAGGCAGCCAGCTGTGCTCCACTTGGTGCTCTGCTAGAGCATCTGAAACCTGTTAGGAGCAGAAGCCGTCAAAGTTTCCAGCATATTGTAAACATTCCTTTAGCTCTAGTGAACATGCTGACATAACCCTCGCTATAGGGGGCACAATGTAAAGGACCAGCAGAGGCCAAAAAAATGCGGTAGCTTTATTTAATGGTCTCACTTAAAAGGAAAAATAAAGTGTTCTATTAACTATTTACAGCTTTTCATTTTCCTTCACCAGTTTCTCTGGAGACCTACTGGCAGTAATGAAATATGTATTTAAAGAAAAGCTTCAGTTGTATCAAAACAAAAAAAAATCAATTTTTAATCCTTGTCTATACACAGCAGTTTGTCGCTAAACAYGGGTACAGAGGTATCCTATGGTGATTTTTAGTGATATTAATTACTAAAGTTCATCAACATTTAGTAGCATGGGTTGAAAAACATTGTGCATGATGTGTAGAGCTCAGTGTGCTCTGACACTTGGATGAAGCGCTGTCATCTGCAGCTGTAACAGTGAAAACGGTGAAGGTGGCAAGTGCTGAGGCTTCTGACATCCACGAAAATACAAATAGCGAACACGGAGGTCAGGATCGTTCCCTTAATAGTGGGAAAAGCTTATCTTTGATACCGAGTTCATAACAAAATAGTGCCCAAAACACTGAGGAAATGAGCAGAGCCTGTGTTGGCCAAGGAAAAGTCTTCTTTATGCTTTAATTCAATTACTGATTTTTAACAAGCATGAAATGTTTTGGGCTTTCAGCTTCTTGGGTCCTTTAAATGAGATGTACAAAAACAGTGCAGACAAAGACTTTGCCTCTCCTTTTTTTGTTGTAGTTGCCACGTAATTATATTTATGATAATCAAATCTCAGTGACACAAAGATAGAAGAATCTGATGAGCTAGGTGAGACACTTCCATTCCACAGTAATGAGTTGTCCATTACAACACCAATATTATGAATCCTCAAGTACAATGATTTTAACCACAAAAATAGTTTCCAAAAATCTGTGCACTGYAAGAATATGATATTCTTGCACTTCCTGGTGCATGCGAATGCTGTGCTTGTATTTTGGATTATTTCCTCATTCAGAACTAGTATTTGRTAGTGTAACTATGATGGTTTGAGGCTATAAAAGAAACAAGATTTGTGGGAAATAATATTTAGGTCAAGTAGCATGTAAGGAGAAAAAAAATAACAGGCTTTTTGATCCAGGGCATTTTCATCAGTGCAGACCTCTTTGAAATGGTAAACCTGGCATTCTTTAAGCTGAAGGAGCTTGTTTAGATGTTTCATTTAGAGCAGTATTTTGGAAAAATACACAAAAAATAATAACAAAAAAAAAGGTCTTTGATATCATTTTTGATTTGTCAACCATCCACGACGTTGTCACTCATTACATCTGGGGCTATTTTATTTGTTGATCTTAATGACTCCTTTTTTTGTGGTTCTCTAATTTTCTACTCCCTCTCTTCTCTCGACGGTTGCTCGATGGTTGCTTCCATGTGTAAAAGCCGTGACCATTTATGTTCTTATCCTCATTGCTTGATAACTGAGTCTCACTTGGCTGTCATTTAGCAAAGTTTAGCTAAATTACTCTTTGCATTTTCTTTTCCTGCCCCATTTACACTTATCTGGCCTTTTAACCAACATCTTATTCATCTCTTTGTGGTTGCTGTTTTTATTTGGTTTGCCCGTAGGGAGGAATAGTTATAATAATTGTTGTTGTTTAACAAATGTCTAGTTAATTTGTGAGCCATTTATATCGAGTATAATGTATTGTTATTTTTTATACAAGTGTGATATTATGCACATGGAATATTTTTTCAAATTCATTAATGACTTTAAGTAGAGGTTTAGTTTTGTTAACRTTATCTCATGATTTATTTAAAACATAAGGATATAGTTTAAAACAATAATTGTAAATATCATTCATCCTAACAGCTTACTTGAAGGAATGCAGGCCAGCTTTTTAATGTTAACATCTCAAATTATGCAAACTCTAAACAATTTTGAAGTGGATTCCTGCGTTTTCTCATACAGAAAAGCTCATCTCGCACTCAAAACCAGGCAACACAAGATAAAATTGTTCTCGGCTTCAGATTTTTGGCTTTATTTCTTTGAAATGATGAAACAAGTTAGAATGCTTTCGAACAACTCCGAAATATTAAAGTGCCCAGGGACAGGATAGGGATGATGTTTTGAAGGCAATAAATATTTCAGCTTCACGTTTCAGGCTTTCTTCTTGGCTCCTTTGATCTGGCTTGGGTTTCGTTATCATTCAGCCCCAATGACTTCCCACTGCCTTTCTTCCCCTGCACCCCAACGCGAAGGGCTCRGCACAGGGCCCAGATGTTGGGGCTCGCTCCTTGCGAGAGGCGCCCCCGGTTCCTCCTCGGTGTCCGCTGCTGAGAACCGCCTTTTAGGAAGACGCTTTCACCACTCCTAAGATGGAATCATGTCAATTTTGAATATAATCTGCATAAAACACTATTAAATAACTATCCCATTTATTAAAATACTTGAGCATGGGAAGTAAAATCATTTTTGTGTATTTCAGAAAGCTCTCATTGCTACTATAGCATTTTTTTTTTAAACATGAAATGGTAACCCTTTCTTTCTGCAAATATATGGTTCTTTAGGCCTTAATATTTATGTAGCTGGAAAAGTATTCCTTCTGAAAATGAAATTAGAGAGACTGGCCTGCAGGGTGTTTTTAGTGGTTTTCCCACCCAACTATGAAATAGTGGCAGTCATAGACCTTGAGGTTTGCTATAAATCAAAGCGCCGCGTCCACGCGGAGGGTTGGTGGAGAGTGAAACAGATTTGCCTTGTAAGGATTAACGCTTCGTGGGCTGGGGGATAAGAGTGGACAGAGAAGCATGTGCGAGATGAACACAGAATGTAAATACCTGGGACAGGGTATATGTCATGCAGGATCAGCAGGATAAGGAGCTGGAGGATCAGATCGGTGTGCCAAAGATCTCTGTTTCAGCAGATCTCGGTTAAAGATCTCCCATTTCTCTGCTTTTCCRTGTCTCTGCATTGACTGGCCTGACTGGTCTGGATTCAGTGAGGAAAGTAATGCAAGGTAAATTTAAAAAGGGGGCAGTRTCCCAAAGCCCTGCCCCTTCGAGATCCTTTTAATGCTTTTTGGTGCTGCATGCTGCCAAAGCATTTTTTGCTTAAGGAGGCTGTAGGAACGAGTGCAGCTTTTGAAATATTCCTCATACATGAACTGTGTTAAATATTTCATTGTGAAATATAGCTGCTAAGTATTTACCAGCAAACTGAAGTTTACTTTAGTCTTTTAATAGGAGAGGCACGTTAAACATGCAGGGTGATGGTACTGAAAACAGCAACGTGTTATTGTGCAATTCTGCGGTGATTCCACGGCGTTAGAAATTCTGCTTTTCTCCTTGTGTGTTGCAAGGGGGGTTCTGTTTCTCTGTGAGCTCTCCTGCAATGTTGCTCTCCYGGTGGCACGTGGACCTTGTTAGCTCTCTTCAAGCCCAACCGTGGTGCCGGGAACTTGTCCATAGACGCGCTCAGCTGTGCGGTAGCTGGTGACACAGGGGGGACCTGTGGGTTTTAACGTGGCACGAAGACGGGCGTGATGCCCCCAAACTCATCCCTCCACAGTGTGTCTCTATTATTATCGCTCTGAGTGACAGTGCCTCATTAAATCCTCCTGTTTCCTGGGAAAACCAGCTAGTGATGTCATCATATATCATTAGTTATTGCACCAAGAGTCCTTTGGGCTATTTTGGTCTGGGGTTAGATGTTCCCCTTCTAATCTCCAAGCATCTTGCTGATAGGAAACAGGTAAGTAACACTGGTTTAATTAATTAATTTATTATTTTTTAAATCTACAGGCATAAACCCAGAGTCCTATTAACTTTTGCTGGGTTTAGTTTGAGTGGGATCTTCGGGTGCTGCTGTAGCATATAGAGAATTGTGCTCTTTGCTTTCTGGAAAGCACAGAAAGTGTATTTAGCCTTATTCATTTTTAAATATCACYGTCTTAATATTTGCTGTTTCCTATTCTCTGTTGCACTTGCCACTTCGGTTTCAGAAATCTACTTTATTGTAAAATGCATCGTTATCAAAGAAATTCCTTGCTCCCCTTCTGAGGTTTCTCTGAACTATAGCAACATGGGTCTCTTCGGACACTGTAAGTGGATTTTCACTCTTGCCAGAAATATTTGAAAACCTGGCAGAGAATTTGCATATTCAGGAACAAAAGACTTGTATTTTGTAAGAAAACAATAAGGATTTTAATGATCTAGTAATTCTCTATTTTGCTGAAAACCCCTCCAAACAGTGTGCAGGGTGCTTGGTTGGGATTTGGTAACGGGCTGTGAAACTAATTGTTTGCAGGAGCCCTACATGTGTCCCTGCAGGAGGTACATGCTTGGTGCATGTGTGTGTTGATATGTATTCCAAAAATGTTCCAATTTTGGAGGACTCCATGCACCAGGTTGGGTGCGTTTCCTGCTCTGGTTTGCCATTAGTCACCTCTTGTTTTCTCCCAAGGAGTGGGGAGAACCTTCTGGCCCTGAGAGCCCTGCAGAAAATAAGGCTGCTTCATCCTGCCTTTGGAGGAACATCTTGAATTTATTTAACCTCTTCTGTAAATCACTGCGTTGCTCTGTGTTTCATTAACTCGACTAGCAATGCTGTAGCGTCTTGCTGTGTTTAGTTGTTACCTCTTGGAAGATGTTTTGGGCAGCAAGGAAAATATTTGCAATTAAGCATGAAGAGGAAATATTTAAGATGTTTATATTTTTCCATTTATCAGTACACTTCAGAGTGCCGCTTTCTGAAATTGCAATTCTGGACTTCACAGTCAACTTTCCCTGCGATGGTTTGTGCCGTGTAAGATTGCTAATTCCCTGGCCGTGTCCTTTAGAAACTGAAACAAGAGGAATTTGCAGCTTTTAAAACTGGGGCCAAACAGTTAAATTCACCCTATATTTATATTCATGCCGGCTCAGCTGTAGGGGATTGAAGTGATGTAATTGCATTGTATTCGGCCCCACAACTAGTCCTACTCAAAAAGAATAATCTTCAAAGTGAATATTTTAGTGTTCATGCAAGGCACATTGCTCAGTGTCTTGGGGAAAAAAAAAAAGTGAAGCTTTTCTTATATTTGTGCAGCACAGCCCATTGTTGGCCGTGTTTTCTAAGCTTCTGTAGAAATCTCAAATGCATAAAAAGTAGCTGGAGTCAGCTCCCACGTCCACACATGAAGTCTTATTCCTAGCTCTAATGAGATGTTATATCTATTCATGGGATTAAGCCCTTAGAAGAATAAAGGTGCATAAAATCAGATTCCTGAAGGTTTACCTCGTAATAAAACGAAACAGAAAAGCTGGTTTAAGAAGATGCCCGTGTTGGGAAGCTCCTCTCGCCACCCAGGCGGCAAAGGCGAGCGCGGCGAAGGCCTTTGCTGCTGGACTTCCCCAGCACTCCGCTTTCTTCCTGGCTTTTGAAGCCTTTGCGGTGTATCACTTCTGAGAAATGTCCAAGGTTGGTTGGTTGTGTTTTACTTGCAATTTTGGTGTTTTGGATCTTCTCTTAGAAAGTTAAATCCTAGGTGGTGGATTATCTCTAAGAAATATGAAGCAGTTTGCAGTGGCTGGACTTCTCTGTCCTCAGCGTTGCCAGCRTCTTTGCTTTAGGTAGAAATAACTCTGCCGAAACTCAAAATTTATCATGAGGTCCTCTAAAATAGAAATGGCAGCCACAGTTCTGCCACAATCTTCCTCTTCTGTCGCCAGCAGCTGGTAGAGGCAACACCAAGTYCTCGCATTTCAGCATGGAGTCATGTAGCTCCATTCCCAGGAACTCACCTCTCCTTGTAGAAACATGGGGCAGAAAGTTTGCAGTGTTTTCTGACCTTCTTCTATAGGAAAAATGGGCTTTAAAGACTGAGTGGCTATTGCAGCATCCTGGGTTTGAGTCGATGCAGAAGGTGCTGCAACGCACACGTTGTGCTCATTGGCTTTGAGACATGCATCAGGTGAATAATTCTGCTGCTTGTCTGAGTACAGACAACGCTGGGATTTTTTGTTGTTATTTTAATGGARCAGTACTGTTATAACAAAGAGGATTCTTCATTAAATTTTATTGGGACAACAGGTTTTGAAAGGCTGGCTTGAAAACGGGGAGCAAACCACTGACGTCGCTGCAGCTTCGAAGATGGAGTCTGTGCCACCAGATACGGCTGCTATGTTTAGGCTTGCTAAATCCCCCGCGAGAAAGTGAAAATAACTGGAGACTTCTCTCCCCCTCTTCAAAGTATTGCTGAGGGAAGTTAGGCAGGAGCCAGGACAGGAAATGGAAATCTGAATACTATTTTAAACTGATAGGGTTAAAGGCCTTTCTTTTACACTGGCACACTTGTTCTTTTATTTGATACTTGAACTCTGAAAATTTTTCTGTGCCTTTCTAGGGAGAAGGAGGAGCAGCTGACTCGGGTGACAGAGGTACAGAGGCTGCAGGCCCAGCAGGCAGACGCTGCCCTGGAGGAGTTTAAGCGGCAGGTGGAGCTGAACTCAGAAAAAGTCTACGCTGAAATGAAAGAGCAGGTGAGGGGGTCACGATGCCAGCCTTTCTCCAACTCTGTCGCAGTGGGGTAGCATATTCTGATCTTATAATGCCAGAAACAGGCTTCACTTGCTAGTGCTACATCAAAATCCCGCACAACGCGGTGCCTTTTGCCRGCGAGTCGGGAAGGGATGTGGCGGCCGTTTCATCTCCTTAACAAAGGCAGCGTTGTCATTGTTACAGAGATATCTGCACTTATCGCCCTGATTAGGGATTTTTTCAGGAGCGAGAGTCAAAAGTGTTAGTTTATACACGCCAGTGGAGCATTGCGGTGGGTTTTCCACCCCGGCGTGTGCTTCTCCCTGCTCTTTTTGGAACGACTCTGCCTTCGCCTAATGAGGTTGGTGATGAGCGGGAGCAGAAGCAGGGGCAGCCCCGGTGTGGCTGCTCTCGGTCCTCTTCCAGGGACAGTCAACTTCATTACTCTTCCCCTGAAAATTAGAAGTGATAATTAGGAATGCAGCTTGTTAAACTGCTTACGGAAGAAACAACAGTTAAACTATTGCCCAAAGGACTTGACAAGGTGACTGAAATGAGGAACAAGAGGCAGCCAGGTGATTGAAAAGAAGGATGGATAGGGGAATGTTTTCTTAACCTGTTCATGGAGTCAAAATCAATATATGTATCTCAGCATAGTGATTCCTCCTGACCATTTACTGAGTTTTGCCTTTCATAACTAAGTCTAGCTGTTGCCAGTAGGATGCTGTAATCTGATACTGTAATGAACAGCTAGGGATACTGATAATGTAGCACTATTTAAATAAAAGAAAAGCAAARCTTCAGTCACAAAGCCTCTCTGTGTCCTCTTCTGAAGAGATGGGAATGGAAACAACAGCASATGTGACCTTGTCCCATTTGCTACTGCTGAACATCAATAGAGCCCTCTGAAATAGTGGTTGTGTTTTTAATATCCTGTGGAATGATGGTCTTGTCCTAGGGATTGTCTYATCTGGAGAATATATTTTATGAGAACAATAGTGGGGATTAATAATTAATATATAGTTATAATTAATGAATGTAATCATTTAATGCAYCTTGAAATGTGAGATATTAGAAAAGTGGTTAGAAAGGTGTTTTTCCAATGTATATATGTGTGTATTAGTGATGAAAAACAAACCAGAAGGTGGAGGTAAACAAAACAACTGTGCTTGAAATTTTTTAAAATATTTTGTCATATACTAATAACTAAGYAAATTCTTTTTTTCATTCTTTAAGTTTTACTTTTTTTTTCAGATTCTTCAGCAGAAGTTAGGAATTTAGGACATTACTGATATTTTTTACGTCCTGCACATACAGCAATTTGGGAACAACAAAGCAAGAACAAGCTTGCAAAGCAACTTTTGTTTTGCAAACTAGACCCATGAGGGCAATAGAACAAAACCTTTCATAACTAACTCACTGTTTTAAATTGAGTTTCCTACATCTTATACTGTTAGACTCTTCTCCAGCTTCCTCAAAATGACTTAAAATTATATTTTGTCCCTACTCCAAAAGGGGGATGCTCTCATTCTTGAAAGACTAGCAGAGGTTTCATTCGCATGTATGTGCACACATCCCCACGCACTCACACAATTGCATAAAGTTGCACAAAATAATTGGGGAAAATTACAAACATAACTTTCATTTTAAAATTACTGTAAATTTCCTTTGAGAATATTSTTGTTTTCTTGGAAATGCTCAGAATAAATTTTCTTGTACTCCAAGAATCAGATATGGAGTTGTTTTGTAAGGGCTTGCATGCTAATAAATAGAAATAGGAATGTGTCTGGGTAGATTGGTCATTCTTTTTATTTTATTGATTCCCTAAGCCAGAATAATATTCCTTATAAGAATGGAAATAACACTGAAAAATGGAAAAAGGGTTTGCTTTGGGACTGTTTAAAATATTTATATTGTTGATATATATATACACACACACACACACACACATATATATCTCATCAACGTATATCAACATACCTCATCGTACAAGATTTTCTTAGGAAATACCTGGTATAACAAAATTTATGTCAATATAAAACTTAACCCTTATTTTCCAGATAATACTTTGGAAGTAAATCTCTGTGATCATCCTTTACAAGCAAGACCTTGACCATTATACCAAAGAGGTCTTCCTTGCTTTGTGCTTTCTCCTTCTTTTTGCACAAGCTCTTTTTAGATAAGTTGTCTATTACATAAGTTAATGGAAGATTTTGGAAAATTGTGTTTTTTTGTAGTTAGAATGTTCTACTTATTATTCAAGATACTGTAGTAGCTATAGCAACATTGAATTCTGAACTACGCTGTAAATATTAGGCTTTTGAAACCATCGCTTTGTGGTTAGCTTAATTATGGAGAGAAGTAGAATGGGGTCTGGCATTTTCAGTTCTTGTAATCAATATTTGATTCATTAGTTTGGCTCTATGATGTTTTGTGCCATCTGCTTCCTCTGTTGTCAAGCTTTGTTATTAAGAGTCAACTGATGCCCATTGCTGGATGACCAGTATGGTTTTGACTATAAGAGCTGTTTACTTTTCCAATAACTAGTTTGCTTTTCCAGTGGTAACTGGCAAAAGGAGAAGCAAGATGCAGCAAATATTATGGTACTTAGGCTCTCATGTTTTTTGCTCTGGTAAATAATGAAGAGGAGCCTTTATTGCATTTATAGGAAGTATATGAAGTTGAACTATTAAAGCACAAAATGGGTAGAGTTAAAGTATTTTTGCATGTTTTTTGTTTCATTTCTTAATGTACTTTCCCTTAAAAAAAAAAAAAAAGACTATGTGTAATGAAGTAATGAGAGTGGTTTAAGCTGAAGAAAATATGTCTATGGAGCTGCAACTCAAGGAGGCTTGGAGTTGGGAGAAATCACTCATAAAAAATACTCACAGAATTCYTTTTTCTTAATAGTAGATAGTAAAGGTTCATGAGTAAGGTGAGATGGTGAGGTTCATGATCTACCAGAAGGCCATTGATGACTTGTTGCCCTCTGTCCTGTACTTCCCCCTYTTCTCCCTGGAYGATAACTCCTAGTCTTGCATCTTCCTCTCTTCCTGCAGCATTTTCCAATAAAATGCTTTTCCCACTATGCAGGCGCTGCCTTTTTTCMCTGTTATCTGGCTTAGAAGTGAAGTCCAGGCCGATTGGCAAAGACATCTGTAGGAAACAGAGCACTCCCTTAGGCCAACAGGATTTTGGCTTGTGGTTCAGGAATTTATTGWGTTTCTTCTTTTGGTGCAGCAGATGGACTCGTGGCAGTGACGATTCTCTTGACAGCTCCGCTCTTTCTCCTTGCCAGTGGTTTTTGGGGTGATAKTTTATTTGCTACTTGTGTTGGGACCTGGATCTAAAAGTTATTGATGAGAGTGCAGTGCAGCCCAGTACTGCATATAGGTTCCCCTAGAAACGTGCCTGATGTGCAGCTAACAGTTGTGCTTTTGATACCAAAGCCTTTGCTAATTGCGCTATGAAATTGCTGCCTTGATGCTGTTTGCTGGAATCTGTGGGGCTCATTATTCAGGAGCGATGACTATCTTCAGAGAACTTAACTTGCAGCCAAATAATTTGCTAAGTTATTTTACYGATTTGGTGTAAACTTATTCTAAATGTGTGGATTGTGCATTGACTCGCACATTGCTTTTTTTTCAAATGTCCACAGGCAATGTGTTTTTAAATGAAATAGATTTGAGTCTTAAGTATGTCTAGAAAAACATATTCTGTTCATTTTGATATTCACCACTGTCAAGTGAAAGTCTAAGCCAATGCTTTGTAATGAGCAGCAGGATATAGGTGATAAGTATCTCTGCAAGTTGCTAATGATCTTGTATCTACTGAATATTCATTTTTACACCACATAAATAATATTTAATTATTATTATGCTCAGTGAGTAATGTTCAGATCTTTGATGGTTAGCAAACAACTGTAAAATGTCTGAATGTTTGAAGCTATGCATTTTTAAAAAAATTAAGTATTCCCTTTCTTTTACCATGTAGATGGAAAAGGTAGAAGCAGATCTAAGCAGATCAAAATCTCTCCGGGAAAAGCAATCCAAAGAATTCTCGTGGCAACTGGAAGACTTGAAGCAAAGATATGAGCAACAGGTCAGTTTGCTGCTTTAGGTAGAGGGAAGAAGGGACTTTTTCTCTTTTTTTTTTCTTTTTTTTTTTTTTTCCTTTTGTTTCTTTTTCTTTTCATGCACCCACAGGTCAGTTCCTATGACAATCCTGTTCTCCCATTCTGTAAAGACTGAGTTTATAGGTATGCGGATTTGGGGGTAGGGGGTAAGTCTAAATAGGAAATGTTTTTACTTTCGCCCACAATCTGTTATACATTGGAATGTTTCAGTTTTTTTCCCAAGCTTACAGGTGACAACACCCATTTTTATAATGACCAGATAAATTCATTTAGGGAGATTTTCTGTTTTTCTTCTTGCTAYGAGTTGGAGAGTTTTACTCTTTTTATCATTTTGAACAGAAGAAGTGTTTCTCTGCATGCTTATTTTGGCCCACTGATACTGATTTTATTGTTCTTGTTTTGTTTTTTTAATCACAATGGCAGGGTTGGGAAACGTTCAGGAAATATTTGAGTGGAAACAAGAAATGTTTAGTTCAGTAGTGTTGCTGAGAGTAGAGGGGACCAAAACAGAAATAGAAGCAGGCAAATTATTGCAAGATATTATAGGCCAGGCAGCTGCAACAGCCCATCAAATCCTCACCCCACGGTGCTGCTTTCTCATGGAAACGTAAAGCAGTGTCTCTGGTAACACCTRCTAAAGGGCTGAAACTTATTCTTGATCACTTCCTGAAGGACAGCAATGATATGGTTGGTTTGTAAGGTTAACRTTAGCTCTTATCAGTGTTTTGGAGCTGACTGGAGTTTACGTTTCCACAAGGGAAATGTGGTCTCGCTTCCTGTCCAAGTTCATCTTTCGTGCTGGTAAGAGGCTGAAACGCTGCGGACGGCTTGTGATGCGGGGCGTGCCTTGCTCCATCTGGAAGCGTCTTTCCAAGTAATTAAGGACTGGGGTCACAAGATGCTGAGGGAGACTGCATCCCATGCTGGAGAGGAGCAATGACATGGTTTAGTGCCTGGAGCTCAAGTTRAATTGGGATTGAAGGGAATATATCGGTTCAGATCAGCATTTTCCTTGTCCTTGCTCAGAACTGTCACTAGGAGTATCCGTGATGGGTGTCCATGGAAAGCTGTCCCATGTGAGTGAGGAACATCTACATGGGGACTGTGTTCTCCTGGGCTTGTTATTTGCAGCTCCTACATTTAGTGATAGAAACAGGCCCAGCTGCAGAGCTGCGGGGGATTTTGTTTTGTGGCTTTTCAGGTTGCACRTGACGTAGTTTCTCAGAAGAACAGGAAAAAAATTTACTTCTCTTTTCTTATTTAGTAGAATCTCAGGAATAAAAAGTAGAAATCACACACTCATGTCTATAGAGTGATAGGAATGGGTTTTCTTCAKATTATTCGTATGAAAGATATTGCAATCATTCCTTGCATTGAAGGTCAGAAAGATGAATGCGCCAGTGTGAGGGCACTCGAGAAGTTTTCCGATCTGAATTTGAGTGTTTTCAAGCTGTAGGAACTCGAGGGCTGTGGATTTATACATGTTCCTTACATGCCTGGTTGTCTGTGCTTTGCAGTGCCTTCTTTGAATATTGATTTCAAAGAGATGGTTAATGTGAGTGTCCGCTATAGGTCTCACGTGGCTATAGATTAGATACAGTGATACGACCTAACATCATCGTGTTTTAATTTTCCCTTCAACAGATTTAACCGCTTCCCTTAAAAGCATGGCAGTTCCTAGTAGGCTAACTTTCCAACTCCATTTGAACTTATTAGTAAAGGGGAAAAAAAAAAATTGCCATCTTGCAGTATTTGGTTGGAGCTGTCCCATGCCKCTCCGGGTTTCAGCTTCATCTATTTCAGTGTCACTTTCTTTTGAAGTATCCACCGAGAACACTCTTAGAAACTGGTGGGTTTTTTTTTTTTTCTTTAAATATACTTTAACTCAACTTTGTTCTACTTGCAGCTGTTAGATTTGAAAGTATATTTTGAAGGAAAAAAAAAAACCCTCCACCAGCCCCACGGTTCCTATCTGCTGGGAGCAGCTGCTTTCGGCACTTCAAAGCCGGGGGACACCACAGTGGAGGCCTCAGCCTTTCCTGCCTTTGAAAGGGCTGCAGGATCTATAGGCAGGCTTTATGGCACCATCAGTGCAGGAAAAAAAAGGTTGTTTGGGTTTCTTTTTGTTCCCTTCTCTCTCCCTCCCCCTATATATATTTTTTAATGTTCCAGTTAYGTTCTCTGTTTAGCTCAAACTACCTGGGAAATGTTTCTGCTGAAATCATTTTCCACAAGCCCCCAGTATTTGGGTGGACGCACAGCAAACTTTGCAGTTCCAGATTTCAGGCAGGCAAGTTACCAGCAAAGTTAACCAAATTGCTTTTTCCCTATATCCAAGTTGGCCGGTGCTTTCTGAGAAGATGCCACTGCTGAAAAACGAGCTGCAGAGCTGAAACTCCCCAAGCTGGCACAAAAGCAGAGGCTTCCTCTCAGCACAGGGCTGCAGACAGGGCCATGAGAAAGCCCTTCAGAGCCTGGGCACGCAATCTCAGCCTTGTGTTATTGAGCCAGTCTTCCAAGTTTTGTGTAGAAACCTATTTCCATCCCTTTTATACATAAATACATTTATCTGTTTAGAGATACAAGCCTAGTAAGAGAGTAAAAGTCTTTTTCTTTCTTTTGTAGAAAGAACATGGTGTGAAAATGTTGATGTGGGATGGTGTTATTTGCAGAATTATGGACATGCTTTTTCATTTATAAATCTTTCCTCTGTCTTTTTTTCCCCTTAACTGTGTTTATTCTAATCTAAAATAGTAATTATGCTTACCTAGCAAGATGGAAAGCTAGGAAAAGTATTACCTGGTAGTTGGACAATCTCTCCGTATCTCGGGAGATCCTTTGATGCAGCATTTCTTGTTAGGTCCTGACTTGGGCAAAACTTGTGAAGGAATAGATAGGGTTGTTGTCTTGTGTTTAGTCACCTTCAGCGATGTTCTACTGGRTAAACAAGAAAATCACTTTGAAAATTTGTTGAAGTTGTTAGAAATAGCCCACACTTTCAGGTCTTGAGCAAAGCAGAGGTATGGCTGATGGGAACATTTAGACCTCTACTGTTGTGAGTTCCTGTCACCACACATATTCTAACATTTCTTCCGCCTTATTCTTCTTTTTCTGTTTCTTCTAGCTATTTTTTTTGACTGATGTGTTACCTACTCATGAGTGGGGAAATCGTTTCCCAAGACCTGATTCAAATATGTTACTCTTCAAATAGGCTAGTGCTGCAGTCATTTCTTAGTTAAACTTCAAACAATCCAGGTATATTTGGAGATTCTGCTTTTTAGTGCTGGTTTAGTCGTAAGGAGACTGTCTTTGTAAAAAGCTTTGTTCCTCTCCTCTTTGTTTTTTGACTAAGATAATTGAAATACAGTCTGTTCTTGTATGGAGGCCAAATGAGCACATTAGCAAGGCTCTAAATTTTTCATGTCATCAGCAACAAGCTGCATAAATTTTGCTTAATAAATTAATCCAGGATGCAGAAATGTTTCCTTTGAACCATCCTAGCACACAGATGAATGCCATTTGCTCAGAATATCTGAGGAATAGCTTCTTCAATCATCAGCAGCGCCTTTCGCTTCATTATGTAGCCAAAACTCACGCATAGGAAGAGGGTATGAATTTAACCTTCTAGTGGAGAACAGGTGAAAATCTAGCTGAGCCCTGCCTGTTTACAGAATCGTTAACCAGATAGATGGGCGTTTATACGGGTTCCTTCAGGCATCCAACTAATACGTGGTTGGGAGTTAAAAGCCTGAGCTCCCTGTGTAGTCAACAGGAATGGGCTTTGGGGGAGGAGGGAGAGAAGAGATAGGATTCCAGCAACGTGAATAGATGCCTGAAGTAAACAGCGAGTCAGCCTGTGAATTTCTGTGAAGTCGCTTCTTAGTGTTCAAAGAAGGTYCTTGGATAAATTCTGCATCCTTAAACAAAGCATATGTACAGTAAATTCTGTACGAGAGCCCGCCACAAAGAGGCATTTGCAAATATTGGAAAGAACCGTTTCTGTTTGCAGAGTGCTCTGGCTTTCTGGGGCGGGTTGGCTGGGGAGGGAGCGGGCTGAGCTCTTGACTTTCACTRCAGCACTAAGTGTAATTGTTTGCACCTTTGGTTCCAATATGTTGGTGATTTAAAACCAGCTTTAGCAAATTTATTCATGAGAGAATGATTAGGAAGATGGAGGGGAAGTGATGTAATGTTTGCACTGCCCATACTTTAAAACTATCAAAAATCTGGAAGGTCTTTGTAAATCAAAATGTATAGATTAAGCATATGCTTTTAAAAGACCACTCAGCTCTACTGTTGTTGAGAGCAGGATAAATGAAATTACACTATGGCCAAACAACAGCTTGCGCCTGTCGTAGAATTTCCTGTAGTTCTTGGTTTGCTGTTGAAGTAGTTACTGGGAGTTGATTAGGAGATAAAGTATCACAGAAAATAGTCATGGTAATTAAAATATATCAGTTTGCAGTGAAATGAAAAATGGAATGCATTCACCATGCATGTATTTTATCGAGGCAATAAATGCATCTAGAGTAATATGTGGTTCTGCTGCGATCTTTTGGTTGCTGCCCCATTTGCCCTTGACTCATTCATTGCAGTTTTTTCATCTTGGGAATACTTCCAGTTTTCCAGTTTAGGGAGAAATCTCCAAAGAATACTGAAAGCAAAACAGTCTGKATATGCCCCATTGCTTTGCACCGATGCTCCTCTTTCCTGCCCAAAGTTAAGCTCAACTGGACATGAGCATGACTAATATTCCTCTCAAATCTTTGATATCAGATTACTTTAGAAGCAAATATGCATTTGCAGAGATGGGTCATATCCTCATGAAATGTATATGTATAGGCTTAGGAGGCAGAAAACMTAAGCTTTTGCCAGGGTTGTCGTTTGGGAATAGTGTAGGCCAGGGCTGTTTTGAGTGGAATAGCGATATTGGAGACATACCATTTAGAATCTGAGGAACTGGAAGCAAAATTTCTGGTCATGTGTTTGAAAACAGGCCTAAATGTTGATCAAGGCAGAAGACCTGCAAAAGTGACCTGCAAAATGCTCTACGTACGCTGTGCGAGGGAGCCTGAGGGCAGTTCTCTGGCACGACACGTGTAACTCACCGGTGTCTCCTCTAGCCCTGAGGAATTCAGACGTGACAAAAGAGTGCCAATAAAGTCATCCTACCATGCAAGGCCATATTTTATATGGGTGTTGCTTATAATATTTCTGGAATTGTGGACAGAAATGAATCTTCATACTGTGGTGTCAAATATTTTTTGCAGCAGCTACAGTTTTAAAAGAGGCGGTGAGCTAACTGATTTCCTTCCCCTCCTTTAGGGACTATAAAAAGATTTTCAAAGACATACTTGTTCTTGAGAACAAGTCTAAATTGTTCCAAAATTGAAAAGCCTAAACTTAGCTTGTGATGTAAAACCAAAAATGTATAGCAGAAGGTCCCGTCTATATTAGGGACTTTGCAAAGGTATTTGCAAGTGCTGATTGTGCTAGAAGTATTTGGCTTTTGAAAATATCTTCTGCAATCAACAGATAATAATCTGCTAATACAGTACTCTTTAGTTAGCAACAGGTTAGTTGTATGTCTACAGTAGGATTTTGGTTTAGGTCCTCCTTAGATTAATGCTTGTTTTAGCAGGTTGTACCAAAGCACCTCAGAATTTAGGGTGATTGAGCGTTCCTGAACGAGACAGCTCCCTCTGATTAGTCGCTGCTGTTGTCAGGTTAGACCACGTGTGTTACATGGTAGGAACAGTGCCTGACAACAAGAACAGCTGTACAGGCTCAGGCAGACAGTCCTTCCTGGCCAGCATGTCCAGCATGGCCTGGAATGGGTGACTGGAGCGGAGCTTGAGAGAATTCCATCTTTGGGAGGGAAAATGAGGCAACACCTAAGCCAGAGGGAATGTGACCTGATGGTGGTAATGGGGCACACACTCTTTTTTAATGAATGTCTCTTTTCAGTGTTGCCCTTGCTTCCCTTTGAGAAGCTCTCATCGGTCTGAATCTCTAGCACTTAGTTTGCTTTAAGTGATGATATTTTTGTCCTCAGTGAATTTGCCTTTTATAACAATATTTCACTTCCCAGCTTCATTGTTTCATTGCCACATCATGCACGGTTAGTTGCGCTAGTGCCCGAACTGGGAACRTTCCCTTGTAGCTCCTCCCGCTTCTAAATTCAAAGACTTCATGCTTATAATGTAAGTGCTGCAAAGGAGAGCTTAATAAATAAACTTTAATTCCCTTGTATAAATCGGTAAGGTATATGTGTATTCTGTACTGGGTGGAAGAAATAGGATCTGTCCCTTGCTCCAGCACCCATCCTCTTCCCTTTCTTCTCTTCCACAAACCCAGAAATCCAGTTATAAATAGGGTAAAAAGTTGTGATTGGAGAGGCCTCTCTTGCTGACATGATTTCTTTCTAATCCAACGTGATTTATGTCAAACGTCAAAATATTTTTCTAGAATTCAAGCAAGACTCTTAATAATTATTGTAGGGAGCAAGAGTACTTTCAYTGAGGGCTCCGTGAGCACTTGAAACGTGTACACAGACCTTGGGCGAAGACCTGACTTCAAGAACCTTGTGTAAGGATATCAGGTCCAGGATGGATAAAATCTGTGTCCTGGGAGGTTTAACCTCTYCAGGGATTTCACACTGTGTTAATGAGCTCTTTAGCATTATTAAGTTATGTAGCTGTGTTAAACAGGRGAGTGTGGCTCCTCTTTGGCTTGTTTCCTTTTTGGAAATAGGCGCTGGGACCTATCGCCCAAGCGCGGAGCAGGAGATGTGTTTTAATTTTAAACTCCAAGCCTAGCTGCTGGTTGTTTAAGAGAATGTGTTGGCTTTTTTTATTATTATTTTATTTTTCGCCTCAGTTTTCAAGCCCAAAAGCACGAAACAGCTCCTGTAAATGCAGAGGGCACATTTCCACAATCGACTGCTACAGCTTTAAGATAAGGTGCCCGTGCGCCCAGCTCGCGCACACCGATCGATGTGCAGCAGGCTCCCACCCTTGCCTCTTAGGCATCTATTTTTTTCCAAGACAGATTCTCACGCTGCAAAAAAAATAACCCACCATATTCCCGATAACAGCGGGTTTTGCTTTTTTCCCTTTTTTCTCTCCTTTTTTTTTTTTTCCCTTCGCCTCCCCTCCCCGAAATCCACCAAAACTGAAGAAAAATCCAAGTGACTGTTGCTAGCAGCTGTGTGGCCCGCCGTTCAGTGGGGAAGCCGGCTTCCTGCCGTCCCTATTCATCACCTGCTTCAAAGGCAGCGGCCGCCTATAGAGCGCGGGCCAGGTAGGGTGCCATTGTGCGCAGCCTGGGAGGATTAGTATCAAAGCTGCGGCGCCCAGGCCCGGGCGCGCGGGCTGCCACTCAGGCCGCCGCCGGGCGCCTCCGCCGCGCCAAGGTCACCGCGTCCCGTGCGGGGCGCACTGGGAACCGAGCCGGAGAATAGAGCGCTTTTTATGAGATGGTGGCGCAAGCTTGTGGCACAGCAGGTGCCCTTCTGGAGCACATACATCTGTTTAGGTTGGGATACCGTAGCTGACAACGGGATAATGCAGCTTTGTGTTTGTGGGGGTTTTTTCTTTTTTATATATCTTTTTTTTCCTCTCTTAAACAGAGCGACTGTATATGCGATAACGTTGATGAATATTGAAGCACGAGCTTTTCTTTGGGAAGTCATAAAGAAATCTTGAAGAGGTCTGGGCGCTGCTGGGGGGGTTGCGTGTGTATACTTCAGCGAAGAGCGGAGCAGACGGGCTATTAACCATTTAGAAACCCGATTAGCGGCCGCGGGCCGCGCGGGGAGCGCGCGCACACCGCGCCGAGGCGGGTTTTGCTGCGCGCTCCCGCGTCCGTACCGCCAACGTGGTGCGGGACGCGCCCGATTCGCTTCGGTTGCCTTCGCCGTCGAACCGGTCCCGAGGGATTCGGTCACGCCAAAGGTGGCTTTGGAGAGGTGAGGTAAGAGTGACGTAAAAAGAGCATTGCCAACTTGGTGAAATTAAGGGGGAAATTAAGCTGTAGACGAGTTGTCATGACGACAAGGATGTTCTATTGATGAACTGTACTCCTCGCTGCCCAATCAGATGGTGGAGCTGAAGCTGGAGCAGGAGCAGGAGAAGACGCACCTATTCCAGCAGCACAACGCCGAGAAGGACTGCCTGGTCCGCGACCACGAACGGGAAATTGGGAACCTGGAGAGGCAGCTGCGGGCTGCCATGGCGGAGCACGAGCAGAAAACCCAAGAATGCCGGAAACGCGACGCGCAGGTAGGGACCCATGGCGTTTGGGAAGCGCGTGCTGATTAAAACATGGGGACAATTAGTGTTTCCTGCTTTCCAGCCTCGTTGCTAATGCTCGCTGTTTGATCGTTTGCGCCAGGGACACGTAAACGTGWTTTTTTTKKTTTTKSYTTTTTTTYCYTTTTWTTTTTTTTTTCTTTTCCGCTTCCCCCCCTTCCTCCCCACTGCTGAATAGGGCTTTAACTGCAAAAACCACAGGTAGCCAGATTAAAAATCCCATGGTGCGCTATAACTCGGCCTATTTATAATCTTGTCTCATTTTCTTTCATGATGGATTTGTTTAAGAAAAAAGGTATCTGTTCTTCTCCCCCCCAGCCCTCGCACTCACCCCCTCCTTTTCTCCTTCCTGGGCAAATCCATATGAATTATATCTGCTTCATTCGTATGCTTTATTTTGTTTTAAATCTCTGCAGGTAACTCGCAAATGGCTTTATTTCTTTTCTTTCTTTTTCATGCCTTTCTGCCTCAGTGCTCTCTTCTAGGTTTGTATTGTGTGTTGGGCTCACGTATGGCAGATACGTGATAAGATGATTTGGCTCTGGCGTTGCTCGCCATCAGGTTTCTTTCCCTGCGCACAAACGCTCCCCTCCCATCCTCCAGCTCTGTGGTCACTGTTGGAAGCCATTTGGCAGAATAACCCCCAGCTGGGGCAGCATTTGACTCTTCAAACTTCTGGATGAAATGTGCGCTGTCAGCATGGAAAATGATCTTTATTAGTTTTCAGTTCAAAAAAAAAAAAATCTCGCTGCTTTTTTTCGATATATTTTGTGAGGATGGCACGGTGTGTTTCCCTAAGAGCCTATATTAAAAAGGCCTGCAATAACAACACTTAAAAATTTCAGATGATTTCATTGTTTAAAGAATATTCTGCAAATATTTGCTCATCAGCGTTAGAATTATGTATCACATATGGACTATTTTATGCAAAAACCATGCATTTCAGTAAGGCATCTTTAGCAAATGTTTTCCGCGCACCATCACATTCCCTTCATGATGCAAGACTGGCATTAAGACATTTTCCCTTTACTTCCCTATAGACTAGATAACTTGCGTCTTTTACTGAGGACTATAACGTAGCTAAGTGGAATTGAAGATTTTTAATTTTTTTTTTTTTAATTTTTGTTTACCTTTGGAGGACTCGAATTCTATCAAAATCCGCCTACAGACAAGCTGTTGGAACACAAAGCGCTCGTTGGGGGAGGACGGGGAGGATATTGCAGAACACGGACACATTTCTCCATTGGCACCATTACGATTTTCCAAGGAAAATGCGAGAGACTTTTGTGAGAACGTTTAGGATATTCAGGTGGCTTTGGAAGAATTAAACCTTGCTCKTTATTCTTAATTTTATTTTAAAAATGAGCAATTCCTTAAAGGGATTGTTCTTATCTTTAGATTTTTTTTCCCTCCCTTTGGCCTAAAAAAGTGGACCTTAACTATATAGCTCTTAGGAAGCATCTTTCAGAGCAGTATCTTCCTTTCGCCTACGTGCCAGATGTTGTATTTGTCTGCATACAAAAGGAGATAAGCATTTGTATTACTAGGATAAAAAACAATTCTAATCGGAATTAGGAAAATTCCGCGTACGCAGTATAATTTGTGACAGTTATTGCTTTGTTTAAAAACCGAAGGTAGACATAACGGGAATATCGTGAGAAAATTCCGTGGATTTAAGTTTATTTAATTCTGTTGTGTGCAATTTCTGGCAAAGATTGGAGCACAAAGTTGGGGAGTGCTTCTATTTATGGCGTTGGAATATGTGGTGCTACTACAGCTGCTATGTAAAGCGCTGGAAATTATCCCAGCTATTATGAAAATGTGAATAGCAAAAACTTCAGCCTTTTGCAAGGCTTTTCTTTCTGCTTTGAATATCCCTGTACAGTCATTTGAGCGTTGCTGCCATGAGAATGACATGTAAATCAGGGAAGCAAATACATTTGCCGCTGACTAGATGAGCTCTTGTTAATTTTACTTTTAATAAGAATCTATCTGCTTTTGAGGATTTTTTTTTTCCTTTGAAATATAAATCATTCTTGGTTCCTCTATCTGCATTAGAATTGATTTTTGTCTTTGCAGTTAGCTTATTAGGCGATATCAGTGTCTCCTAAGGAATTACGGCACGTTTATAACGACGTCTTTAAGCTTTGCGGATGCTTTTCAGAAAGCATATTTTGGCAATTAATGGCAGCAAAGGCTCATGTCTTTTAGGAAATATTTAGYCTCTCTGTTTAGGGATGTAGCTTTTTAAAAATCTGGTAGAATTGAGTTGTGTGTGACGATAGTAATTTTTAGGACTCCTTTATATCGCAGTGAAGAAGATTTGAGACTGCAGAAGAGGCCATTTTGCTTTGCTAAAGGAGAAGTCGAATGGCCRTGTATTTCGTATAATTTAAATAATAATCAGCATTAATCACATACAAGTAGTTCGTTTGATGTGAAGGACCTATCTGTTCATTGTTTGGATGACATGAAAGCACTGATGTGCATTTGCGGTTCGTTTTCTAACTCGTTTTCCATATGAAAGGAATAGCGAATGTTGAAAATACATATTTTACTTTAGCACCAAAGATGGCTGGGGCTGAGCACTACAGAACAATTTCCTATGCTGTTAGCGAAGAGCTCTGTGTGTGTGCGGGTGTTTATTTGCATTTCCAAGGTCTCTATGTGCATGTAGGTCTTCAGTACTGTAAAAGATAGTATACAAACCCATTACAAGCCATTTTAATATGAATTTATTTATTAACGCTATAATTGGAGCTAAAGTACAAACTTCAAGATATACGTACATTGCTAGATTTTAAATAAGAATAAAATAAYGCTATTCCTTTGCAGTGCAGGTTGAGTATGTTTTCAGCGAAACGAACTTGAGTGGGTAACCTTTTGTATCGCTGATCAATTTGGGGATAACAGATGGATTCCACTTTAGCTCGTGGATTTAGCTATTTCTAGGAGGCTTGCTTTGATATTTCTTTTTTTCTTTTCCTTTTCCCTCTCTTCCCCCTCCACCTAGGCTTGTAATGCTTGGGGAGGAGTAAATTGACATGTAGGTCAATAAAAGTCAAAGCAGTACAAAGGCTTTTATACCATGCTGTGTTCTTGCAGTCTTTTAAATGCTATACAACTTCCAAGAACTGCCATAATATTGTTGTTGTTCAAACAATAGAAACACAGGAGTTGTCTTAATTCACTAATTCTATTTTAATTGAGATTTGGGGCTTTTTCAGGGTATTCTAAGAACATTTTTAAGCCATTGCTTTGACTGGCCTTTCTTTCCCCATCTCCCTAAACGACTTCAGTGCATCTATTATTTCACCAAGCATTGCACCCATCGTGTGCATCGAAGAGCTTCCTTGTGTTTTAGTGAAAACAGGCAYGGTACCAAGTGTCAGATTTTTCTTCTGATTATTGAAAATTGTATATCTGATTTGTTCCTGCGAAATAACGTAACCAAGTTAGGAAACTTGGCCAACTGCTGGTCACGACGCTGGGATTTGTGTGGCCCTTGGGACAGTTGTGCTTTACCCCGAGGGTGTCATCTCTTCCCCATGAGCTCACGTGAGCCTGGACCAGCCCCAGGTCTGGGGGGCTCCCGCCACTCTCTAAAGCCGGTGGTTTGACCAGCCGCTCGCGGAGGAGAAAAGTACCTCTCCAACACCAAATACAGAGCTGTAGACTAAAGCAGGAGGAAGGAGGTTTCCGCAAGGGAAGGGAATTCTTTTTCCAGGTTGTGCGACAAGGTAATTGGCAAGTTCACTRTTGTCATCCGTTCGCAATTGGGTCAAGAATAGCTCAAATGCTGAGGTGCAGGTTTTGTCACTGATGTTCCTGTATTTAATGTTAACCTATCCTGTTTATGCTCTCAGATAGCAGGCTGCGTTAAGAAAAGGTCGCTGCTGCTGAGCGTCCTTAGGCTTTGGATAATGCGTTATCTGTTGGAAAAAGAAAACCTCCATCAGGTCTGAAGTTGGGCAGAGTCACCTGGAGAATGAAAGCTCTCAAAAGGGAACAGGCTGGAGTTGCTGAGAACGGTTAATGAGACCGTTTTCCTTGACCTAATGTGTCTCTTTCCATTTTTCTTGTCKTCTTGCACTTCCCATAATCGTTTCTGCCCTCACCATCCCATTTTGTTTTAATTTCTGACATACAGATTCGCAGCTCTTCCCTGTTGCTGTATGGAGGATCCCCTCACATTTTTTAGGGCTCTTTTTATTTACTTATTCATTTTAAGAGATTCTTTGCACTTGTATCCAGCCATCTTTCTGCAACTGCTCTTTGTACTTTTTCCTTTTGTCTGAATTTGTTTAGTCTAAAGGAATTATGAGCTATTTGAGCCCGTTGCGTTAATAGAATGCGATTGTTATATTCTTTACAGGCAGTTATTTATGGTTCCCTATAGTTAATGATCATACATACAGAAGAGAACTATCGTGACTCCATGTGTATAGCCTGWYKGAAACGGTACCATACTGACGGGGTTCTCTGGAGATCTTGGTTCAACTATGAACCTGAGAAAATACAGAGAATGTCTTAAACAGAAAGATTTTATGCTTTTTTAATGAAGATCACTGAAATACTCCAAAACAGGAGCAATTTCTATCTATGTGTATAAATAACATCGCTAAAACAGTGACTTTTGAGTACTATACTAATACAGAAGCTGTTTGAGAGCATTTGTTTTACAACAGAAACTTTCTCAAACCTAGATTTGTGAAGCCCCTGTCCTTAAGCTGCAGATAAAACCCCGGTCACTTCTTTTCCCTGGGGTATTTGATCCAAATTACYCCAGTAGCCGTTTCCACAGGGATATTCTTCCCGCATCAGGGAGCCAGTTCGCCTGACTGTGTGTGGAGGGCACAGGACCATGTAGCCTGCACAACATTGCAATGTTGATCGTGCTCCTGAAAAGGCAAGGTACTATTCTGAGTGAAGAACTTCTGTGACTCATTTTTTTCTTTGTCTTCTCTTTTTCTCTCTCAAGAGAAGATGTCTTTGAAATGAAAGAAAAAATGTATTGTTTGCTATGCAGGCTTTGTCTGCAGACTGTCTAAATCATGGAGCTGCAATCGAAATATTTGTTGTATTTTCCTTGGAGAGTAGCTTTTGGGCTGACAGTCAGATTTTTGTAGACAGACAGCAGTTTCCTTTTAGTGTTTGCTAAACAAAAGCTTTTGGCTATGTTGACGTGTGTTTGTTTACCACCAATTAATCCAGAATAATGAACGTGACTGTTAATGTAAAAAATTCAAATTGCCAAATATTTGTTGTAGCACTTGACTGTTTTCTCGTGGTTTTTATTCACTGGAGGCTSTCTCAGAGTTGGAATGAATCCCACTGATGAGGAATATCTGCTAAAATCAAGGACGTGATGATGGGCCCTGTTGAGATATCCAAAAGGGGCTCCGGACTAACAGCGATGTAGCTGTGAAGGGTTCACTGAAACTGTCAAAGCCACAAGAATCCTGGAGAAATGTGTAAATAAAATGGGCTCGGGTAATCGGCAGGACTAATTTTAGCTAGATTTGAGTAAATGTAGGAGAATTGCAGAAGGAATTTGGGTGGCAGAATAGACATAATCATAGAGATGATGGGCAGAGGCGAGCCTGCTCTGAAGGTGAGTTTGCAGAGCTCTGTTTGAGGGATCAAGCACCGGTATCAAAGCCAGGGTGTTGGTTTCAGGGTGTCCTTCCTGGCCTCAGCTCTGATGAAGCCCCTTGGTCACGTATGTTGTTCTGCATCAACCCRCTCYGGAGCTGCTGCTTCTGTGTGAGATGCCCTTCAAAGAGTGTTCAACAAGCTCGAAACATCTGCTGCTTCCCCCTTTAATGGAACCATCAAAGTGTTCTCGGGCTTTAATGGGTGATCAGCTATGATCTCGTCCACATTTCTGCTTGGCTCTCTTTTATTTCTTTTTCTTTTTTTTAACATGATGACCAAAATTAGATAGGGAGGAATTGAGTGTAGGAGCTGTGAGGCTACTTGCTTCGATATTCTTTTATACATCAAGACGATGTATAAAGCAGAAATATTTTCTAAAGACCCTTTGGGAAGCCATAAATAATGATGCATAAATTATAGTTTGCTGATTAAACATGGTAAGTTAGCTTGGTGCAGAGCTGACATTTTGTGGTCTGTCTACAGTGTATGTAAAAGGGAAAGCAGTTGCCATAGAAACTAGCTCATCACACAAAATGTACCCTAGCCTGAGATTCTCTTCAGCAAAATGGGTCTTTATTCAGTTTGAAATCAAATATGTTTGGTAGTTATTAGGCTGTAATCAACATTTCATTTTACTTTGGGAGATTTTACTTTTAAATAGTGGCAGCTGAAAAGGTAGAGTATAAAATTTCATTTGAGAGGGGGCATCATATGGCAGTACTTTTATGTGATATCTGTGCTCTTTGTTTAGGAAAAAGTGATCGTTTCCTGCATAAGAATTAATACAGAATAACTTCCCTATAGAATGAGTCTGGTCTTATCAGCTGGGGAAAGGATCTTTGTGCACAGTCACACAAAATGTGACTTGCCCTGCAAGATTTCTGTGTGTCGCTTGGAAAGAATGATTAACAATAATAGAATATACACTATACATGATATAAAATGATATAAAAGTGATATAAAGAGATAATAAATGGTACATTGTAAATACAAAGCAGGTGATAGTAACAGCAGTATCTAAGATGGTTTTATAATTTTCTAAGTGGAGAAGCAATAATAGTTTCTGCCTAGAAACACATCAAATTATGATAAAAGACCTTGAATTTGCTAAAAAAGGAGCATTTCCTATTTGAAGTTCAATTTATGGCAAGATCAGATTCTAAAAATTACTATTGGCAAATGCAGGACTCTTTAATTTGGACTGATTGTTATATTGTTTCAAATATTATCCCTAA
This sequence comes from Nothoprocta perdicaria, assembly GCF_003342845.1. Taxonomy (NCBI): domain Eukaryota; kingdom Metazoa; phylum Chordata; class Aves; order Tinamiformes; family Tinamidae; genus Nothoprocta; species Nothoprocta perdicaria. The sequence continues at coordinate 3,675,472 of NW_020455710.1, forward strand.
ACTTGGTTTTCTTATCACTAACTTTGGTAAGTGTTTGCTGTGTAGAGAAGAAGTTGCTTCCTCATAACTAATTTTTTWAAAAAAATTCTTCTGGTTCTTTTGAAAATTACTTTTTAGAGTTAGCTTCCTGTGCTCTTGAGATAAATGTTGGTTAGAATGAGTTTGGCATCTCCTCTTGTGTCAAACAAATACAGCAGTATGGGAAATAGCAGTGATATCTCCTTCAGACGTCTCACTGAATGCTTGAAAGGACTTCCTCTTATGAGAGGTTACAGTTTCCATTGAATACTTTTTACAGCATCATTGAATAATTCAGGTTGAAAGGACCTAAATTATCATGTGATCCAACCTTCTGCTTGAAGCAGGTCTAACTTCCAAGTTAATCAGGTTGCTCAAAGCCTGGTTCAGTTGGGTTTTGAAAATCTGCAGGATGGAGAATTTTCAGCCTCCCTAGGCAACCTGTTCCAGTGCTCAGCTACTCCACTGTGATTTCTTTTTTTCCTTTGTATGCAACTGGAATTTCCACTATTGCAAGTTGCATCCATAGCCCCTTGCCCTTTCACTGGCACCTTCAAGGAAAGTCTGTGTCCACTTTGCCTGTAATTCCTCCTTTCACACAGCTGAAGACAGCAGTTAGGCTCCTCGCCAGCCTCCTGCTCCCCAGGCTGAGCAAACCTGGCCTGTTAACTCCATGAAGACCCTGGTGCCCCATTCCTCCAGTTCGCAGAGCCTGAGGTGCCAGGGAATGGTAACCCCCCTCTCCAACACGCTGACCATTTGCCCCCGAGAGACAACATCCATAATATTGTTAAGGGTTCATCGTGTCCTATTATGCAGTTCATTGATGGAGATGTTAAGTGGCATCAGCCTCGCCACTGACCCTTCAGAAATGCCACTTCTAACTCTTTGCCTATTAGACTTTGAGCTGTTGACTCCTACTCTGAACTCCATGGTCCAGTGAGTTCTTTACTCACTTTGTAGTCCACCCATTCAATCCACGTCTTTTCAGTTTGACTGTGCAGATGTTGTAAGAGTCTGTGTCAAAACCCATGCTGAAGTCAAGGTAACAGACATCATCTGTTCTGCCCTTGTCCACCGAGTCAGTCATTTCTTTAGAGAAGACAATCAGATTGGTCAAGCATGATTTGCCCTTGGTATATTCACGTCGTCTGTTCCCAGAGACCTTTTTATCCCTTGTATGTCTGGAAATTACTTCTGTGAGGTCTTGCTCTGTAATTTTCCAGGGGCTGAGGTTAGGCTGTCTTGTCTGTGACTGCCAACAGAGGAGCTGCTTAACACAGACCAAGCAGTTATATTTTTTAAGAGGTGCTTTTTTTTCTTGGCTGTTAGGACCCGGACAAAGATTAGCCAAAGTCAGTTTAGTGTCTTGTCCTTAGGTCAGCAGATGTTAATTCCATTTGCTCATTGCCACCATAAATCAAGTTTCGACTGATGGCCTAGCCGTTAAATGATTTATTTGATAGGAGAGATTTTATGATCCATTCAGTTCCTCAATTCAAAGGTATTATAAATACCAAATGAAAGAATGAAACACCAGGAGAGAAATTGTGACAATCTGTAGTTTGGAATGTTAACASCACTTGTGTTGGCAGTATGACTAGCCTTAAAACAATAAGATCCATATGAATGCTAATTTTCCCTATTTTGAGTAATAAATACAGCGACTTTATGGTTTAAGTAATAATATTACTCAACACCACTGCAGGGTCCAGCAGACAGTTTCATGATGAGGTAATAAATAGCAATTTTCGAGATACGATTATTTGTATTTTTCTTTTATGTGGTTTGTGCTGAGGGAAGGAGGAATTGTGAAGCCAATGAAACGCGTTGCCCTCTCCTGTAGCTGACATAGTTTGGCTGAAGATATGTCAGCTGCGAAATACGAGACCATCCATAAAGCTCCGCACACTCCCACATTAAAGTATTGCAGAGAAACCTTCAAGTGGAAAACCAGTAACAAATTGCAGCTGAAAAGCTTATGGCAGCCTCCACTGGCCGGGGCTCCCTACGGTTCATCTGCCTGTTCCCCATTACGATGCTTTAGTTGGGAAAAAAATAGAAGGTCCCTGTTTTCATCTCCTGGTTCCTGCCCAGGAGCTGTGGTGGGGGCCCCCGTCCTGTAACTGGGTGTTTTGATATTGGTATTTGTGTATGCAGAGGTGACRGTGCTGGAGCAGAGAGCGCTCTGAGTTATCGTGAATCGTCTCTGCAGCTCCTTGTCTTGGGGTTGGTCCTGACCAAGTCTGGAGCTTAGGAGCTTCCTCACCTGCCAGCCAGGCTTGGGGGTCTACAAGGGGATCACAGGCAGGGGAGGCATCGCGTGGTCATCCCATGGCCTTTGGGCTAGGCAGGTATCTTCAAACATACCAAATTGTACATACCCTTCCTGCGRGTAGCTTTTTTTTCTTTGAAACGTCTATTTTTCCTCAAAATTACAAGCGKTACTGAACAAAATGCATTATTTTAAAATTCCGTGGATATTTCCAACATGCCATCAGCCAGCAGAGCTGTGCCGAGGTCCAGTCACCTTTGAAGCAGAGGCTGTCATCTGACGTTAGTAAATAGTGCTCCTTTATTTTGAGAGAGTGGCACGGGCTCTGGCAGTGACTTCAGGTCTTTAGTGCTGATTTCACGAGGAAAAAATATTCTTCACAGTATGACTTTAAAGTAGACTTTTTCCCCCCAATTACTGTACATGTTGGCAGCAAATTAGCTTTGAGGGAATATCGTGCACATCAGAGCTCAGTTGATGTATTGGGGAATCATTTTTGGATGTGTTGGCTCCGTCAGCCCCGTGACTGACGTTGGGCACGTCTTCAGTTGCTGGAGATTTGAAAGACTCCTTTTTGACAGGGAAGGTGATGTGGAAAAAAAAAAAAAAGAAAAACCCAAAGTACACGAAATGATTGGCAACGTGATGATATCATCAAATGTTCAAAGTCTTTGCAAATTGAAGCTTATTAGGCTGACATTTTGTCTTCCGTTCAGCACTAATTGGAATCATGGCTGGTTGCGTGATGTGGGAGATACTTAATACCTGAGTGTTTACCATGACAAAATGACAGAAATTGATGTCAAGGATACCGTGGATTTCTGTTTAATGGAGAGAACAATATATTTCAAACAAAAATTACACATCTCATAGTAATTTGTATTCATATGTATGAAAGTCCTCCTAAAATACTGCAAAGAAGCTTTTTTTTGGACGCTCAAATATTGGCCTGATTGCAAATATTCCATTTTAAGCATTTAAAGGAGATCTTCAGAGTTTAAAAAAACAACATATTTGGTTAAACCAGCAAATAGGGTGTAGGGGCAGGAAACAAAACAAAACAAAAACCCTGACACAGTGGATTTACTTGAAACAGATCTGAAAATGCCATGAACAGCGAACTCCAGTCTTTTGTTCTGGTGATAGAATTCTTTTAAAGTTGTCTCTTGACAGCTTGGATTCTTTTGTACTCTGTGCTTTCTGCTGTATTGGCATCTGTAAAATGAATTAAGGAAACAGAAAGAGAGGAAAGAGGGATTTTTGGAAAGGCAGCCACTGCAAACGCACAGTATGTTGGAATATTTGAAAATGGATATATGTTCTTCTGCTTTATTTGAGATTGTTTGGGATTTTCMAGCATTAGCTGCCTGCCCTTTCCAGAGGGCTGTTTGCAAGCTGGCAAGGGTAGGTATCACCAGCACCCAGGTTCATGTCTTCATCTTGGACCTAGCGAAGCTGAATGTAAATCTTTGGTTAAACCTCTAGTATAAAAGAAAAACAGTATTTATTCAGCAGCTGAGGTGGAAACGACCAGCTGTTAGTTTAAATCATTACCCAAATGCCTTTTGTAATGAAACACAGACTGATCAATGTAAAGTAATATTTAATAAAAACGAATCAAACGAGTCTGGATGCTTAAAGGAGTAGGCGACTGTGGAGCGCTTGTTGCGTGATCCGCAGCGATCCTGTGACTAACAGGATGTTGACAGCCAGCAGCTCCAGGAGCGAGGGGGGTTATTTGTGTTGTGGAATCCTCTTAGGATCTGAGACTTCATTGCATTAGTAAAAATATAAAACCAGACAATTCCAGTCCCAGTAAGCTTATACCGTAAATATGCTTCGAGAGTATTAGAAATGGATGCAACAGCAGCTGGTTGAGGACTCACGATAAACAACGCGTAGTTAATCAGTGCATTGGCATGGTTTGAGGAATAAAGCACTGGAAACAGTGTATGAGCAGCTTCCCTCAAGTGACTCCAGCAGCGACATGGTAAAAATGTTTTGGTGTGATGTCCTTTCATGACAAGACACCCAGAGTACATTACATATTTGCCATATCTGCAGTTGTTGCTGTTGTTATGGTTTCTTATGTGACTAAAAAAAAAAAAGAGAAAGAAGAAAATATCTGTTAAAAGTTGGAGATCTTTTATATAATGCTTATATAAATGCAAGCTGCTYGATCCATTCAAGCTGGATTTAGTAGCGGATACCTGTAATCCTTCTAAAACTGGTTTTCTCAGCAAGATCAACAATGCATTCTTAGGGAATAATTTGTTATTGCAACGTKTACAGAGTTTAACAGCTGCTGCTCTGTTGGGTATCAGTGCTGGGGAGAAGGAAGGAGCAGGAACAGGATCCAAGCTGTCTCCTTCCATTGGCATGAGAGAAAATACTGGTATTTCTTTCAAGTCAGTCAGGTGGGGTGTGTACGTGTATTATTGCCCTCTAATGGATAGAATCTGAATGGCTGCTCTCCTAGCTCATAGCACTTATTTTCTGGCCTGGGTGGTGAAAGTGTGTGATGTCAGGGTTGTAGATTCAGGTTTCAGATCTTTGAGACTGACGATGAAGTATTCTAGATGCATGATACATTATTTAATTTGATCAGCAAAACTAAACCTGATCTTTAAGTTAACTTTAAAACACCTGCATGAGAAGACAGGCTGCAACTTAATTAGAAATTTGATTTAGAATYGTCCCTGCTTCCTAGTTGTTCACTTCTGCGTGTTCTTTATAGCAGAGTCCTAAAGCAGCTGCATTTTTTTTTTCCTAGCAAGAATCCATTTTAATTTGGTAAATAACTTGGGGAGAATTGAACGTCAGAATTCTTACAAGTTTCTTCTTTTTGCATCTATAGACATTTCATTTTCAGTATTTCCTGTACTTGCTCTTGCAGTTAGATAACTGTGCATTGTTTTGAATACACATAGGAAAAATAGATGTGGCTAACAGCTTTCTACACACCAGCTTTCCTCATGTTAATTGTAGCTGCAACTACAATGCAACTTGAGAGTAGGAGTGAGCACTCAATCCAAGTTGTCCTCCTTGCATCTCAGGAGCTCCTGGCATAGCGGTAGGCAGCATGGTCGTTACAAAGAGCTTTCTGATGTAGGTTGTTACGGTGCAAACATTCATATTTATGAAATAGTCTAAATGTTCTGGCAAATCCAGTGACTGATTCGACAAGTATCAGAGCTCTGATGAGGTTCCTCAGATTCATCTGTCTGTTAAGTTTTACCTAAGCCTGTTGTATTTCTGTTGCTTTGGATCTAATTAATAAGGTGAATGTGGCCTGGAAGAGCAGGAGGAAGAGTACGTTAATCAATATCTCCTGTAATGACCATATTTTCCTGCTTAGTGTCTGCCAAGAGGTGTGGTAGGATGCAGTGCCCGCAGCACAGGCCTTTCCTGCCCTTCCTGGGAGCAAAAGAAACTGTTCCTGAGTTTTGTGCTGTTATAGTTCGTGTTCACGGTGAAAATAGAAGAATTTTAGGTGAGTTAGCAAAGCTGAAGGGTATTGCACTAGCATCTTCTCAGTCCAAAATGGAGACTTTATCTGCATCCATAAAGATCTGTGTTTTCCTTTAGAACATGATGTTTCCTAGCAATATTCCTAGTTCTTTTCCCCATAAAGCTCATTTTCCCCTGATGGCCCTTTGGCAGCTGTTGTTTGCATTGTTTAGGATGAATTAAGGAATTTTTCAAAATGTTATTTTGATTTGATGCGACTTTGTTCATCGGTTAATTATGAAAGCTTGGATTGTTTAGTGCACAGAAAGGGTGTAATGCATTAGGCAGTCACATGCTCCCTTAATGCATGCAGATCGTGATGGCAGTAGTAATAGCACCATTAAAGAACAAAAGGTAGCAACACATAGTAGCTCTGTATCTGGCCAATCCCTTCAAATTACCATAAATATTTGAGCAATCTGAATAGTTTTGGACTCTGTAGCAGAGCTTTCCTGTTCTTATCTGGCACTGAAGGAATGTGGAATAAAGTATTCATTTAACCAAGTATAAAAATATGTATGCTATGCAGTTATAATCATGTGTCATTAATCAGAAAATACTGCAGAAACTCTGACAAATTAAAAACACAAGGATGTGTCTGCAAGGGCTTTTTCAGTCATTAAAAAGCTGCTTCACCTCTCAGGCAAACTATTTAATGGCAACTTCTTGCTCAGTGTACTGACATCTTCAAAGGCTCTGACATCTGTCGGCCTTTGAACTACCATTAAAAAATATTATCCCATTTCCATTCTTTTATGCCCATTTTTTTAATTATAGCCCTTCTTTCAAGTTAGGAACATGGTTGGTTTAAATGATGCTGTCCTTTCGTTTTCAGCCACCCAGCTGCGGTTTGAATAAATTGATGTAGAATCAAAGGCGGGACTTTAAAGGGAAAAGGTTTGATGGACTTGGACTCCGAACCAGATGAGGTTTTATGATGAAAAGGGTTTAATCCCAGCACAGGCATCGCTTCTATCAGTCGAGCAGTACAAAGCAATTCATATATATAGGTTCACGAGAAATGATCTATTTTTTTTTTTTTTTTAAACAGCACAGATCTCTTCAGGACTTGCAAATGTGGCATTAGCTAATATTCAGAGAGCTGATTTCCTTTCATCCACCAGAAGCTTATGATTATAGTACAGTTCTCGAATTGGAAATGAGAGCTGCAACACAGATTTAAAGCTATGCTGTCTGATTTGTATTCAATATACATGTCACTGCGGGACAAGCTAGTCTAGGCCGAGCTGGTTCAATAAAGGGAAAAACAGTTTCAGCATCTGAAATTCTAAGAGAGGGGGAGGAAAAAAGGTACCAATTAATTATTACCTCCCCTACCTGAGTATTGTGTTGGATGGTTATCAGATTAATATCATTTCTAACACAGGGCAAGCGCACACTTGGGATAACGTTTCTTTGGCATCCTTTGCATCTGAGCTTGGGAGAAAATATGTAGCATTCATCAGTGATGGCCTCCAGTTTACTTATTTATATGGAAGGCAATGCATTTTTTCTGTGTGTGAGTTTCAGCAAAATTTACCTGAGAATTTTGTTATTCCTTTGTAGTGGTAGCCTTTGTTATTGCACAAATCATTCTTGTACATAGAGAAATCTGAAATCTCTCAAAGCATCAGGTGCCCTTTGCCAAAAACACCACGTCACGGCATTCGAGAAATCTCTCTCTAACAGTTCCCAGTCCTCATGCTTCATGTTAATAGCAGCRTGATGCATAGTTGTGATTTCTTACCTAGGAATGCTCACAGTAGCAGTGAGTTCTGCATAACCCTTTCCAGAAAAGCCAAAGCAACAGACTTCAAAAGTCTGCAGAGGATGTCCTCTTAACAATGCCTGCTTCAGCCTTAYGCAGAAAGGAGGCAACTTCAGCTGGTGCTGTGGCCCAGTCAACAGTTTTGAGCCTTTCTTTTTCAGGGTTATTAAATATACAYATGGAATTCCATAAATAAATATATCAATTAGATGATTTTATATTTTACTGCTATTTCAAAGAGTTTGCCCTTTTAGCATGTATTCATTTTAAATACAACTATATAGTTAATATTTCTTTATAAGGCTAATAGCTCAGAGATAGTTCTGTAGATAAGCTTACAGTGTAAGGCATTTCTGCTTCAGGATGCAGTGACCTACTTGTGATTCAGAGTGAAAGTGGCATCAACTGAATTCAAGGACAAACCAAGAAGGATGAAATGGATAGAGATCAATGTCAAGGTGCCAGAGGAAGATACCGAGCAAAAAATACTCTCAATTCCAAGAAAAAATGTTTTGTACACAGTTTTCATTTATGTTTCTGCAGATCATCCTGGGATTGATCTTGTCTTTCTGAACTAATAATTGAAGCGCGGTGCTTCCAAAAGGTCTCTGAACTTGGAGGAGCCACAGCAGAGCTGATGGGAGAAGTGCTGCTCACATTTGAAGGCCACTTGAAGGGCCAGAAAGGGAGGCCAGAAACAGTCTCAGCTTTTGTGGCTGCACAAAATACTTCTGAGATGTCATCAACTGAGGTCTTTGCCTGGCTGTCTATGTTGGAGTAAAGACTTCCTCGTGTGGGATGTTCACCCTCACATGGATGTGACAATTTAACTGTTTGGGATACAGATTGACACTAAAAGTGGTCAACCAGGATGTTTCTTCAAATTAAGGCTTGATTTAATGAGTGGAGAGTCGAAAGCTGCTCATATGCATTTAATTTTGCACCTTGTGTGTGAGCAGCTAACATATAAATAAGAATTTAATGCCACATGTTGCTTAGCAGAAGTACTGGAGCTGTTTTTATTGCCTTGCAGAAATGAGTTTTTCTTGAAAGTTAGAAGCTGATTATTTCTTTTAAGTTTAAACCTGTAAACTATGCCACCCATTTCTGAAGCTGCTGGATTTCAAGATTTCTGCTCGCACGTACTGCCATTCATGAGACCCAGAATGAGGACTTCATGCTTGGTTAAAGACTGTCATCTTCAATATAGCAGCATGACATCAGTAAYGAGAGAGAGTTTCGTGGTGTATTAGGCTCTTTAGTAGAGCAGAATAGTACACACAGGTCGGTGCATTTAAGTCATCTTCAGTTATTATCCAAGGGAGCCTCTGCATTTTACTCCTTAGCTGGCCTCATGTAATGATGCTGGAGTTTAAAAAAAAAATAATAGTCTTTTTCCAGTCTACTAGCTCTGATACTTTGACAGCGTCAGATTCTTTAATTTAAGTCAATGATTACCTTTTGGAGTTGTAAAATGTTCAGTCCTAGTCTTCCTCAAGTCCTTCAATTATCTGTTGAGATGGTCATGGAAAGTGACTTGAACAGGAGTTAGTGTCCAAATTTTGCATTTCTACAAGTATTATCTTAAGAAATTGAAAATCATGTAGTGTCCTCTGAAAAAGAGAGGAAGGTAAGCTGTAGTCTTCAGAGTTTTGGTATGTCTGACTCCTCTTGCTTCTTCTCCAGCGGCTGTTTGGTTTTTCACTCTTACAGCCTCAATCARGTTACTCATTGCAACACAGCTACCRAATTCTCATTGTGAKAATTTAATGTTAAGTCTCCTTCTCTAGAGATATTCCAAATTTGCCTGGACACAACTCTGTGCAACGTGCTCTAGGTGACCCTGCTTGGGCAGAGGRGTTGGACTAGATGATCTCTCCAGAGGACYTTCCAACCTCTTCCCTCCTGTGATTGTGTCCTATGTCTTCTATTTGTCCTGTCAAGTTTGGCACTCAATGCCTTTTTTGTTGGAGTTACCATAAAACTCCTATGAGATATGTGGCATAATATTTATAGGGTGCTCTGAACATATATCTGTTTAGAGCAGGAATTTAAACAAATGAGTCTGAAAGAGAGAGCTGTCAGTGATGCTTTTCTGCTTTTGTTTATTTGTAGTAGTGCTTTTTCATGAGCTGTCAGGGAAAAGACAGATTTCTTAGAGTCGATGCAGCCTGCACCTCTTTTGAGAAGGAAATCATATAATATGTTTAATTTTGCTTCATCATAGAGATGAATGTCTGTAGTAATCCTTAAATCTGTAATACATCGTGTCTGCATTTAAATCAGAATTGCATGTTGTTCAGGAAATGCTTTCAAATTAATGCATGGAAATTTAAATGCGAATGTTTTTTTAAAAAATGCTTTGGTTAAGAGTATTTGTGTCCAGCTTCCCTTATCAAGTTGATGGGTAGTTCTTCCCAGTCTCTGCAAAGATCTCTATTGCGAGAATGCCCTATTCTCCCCTAAATGGTGGTAGTTTTTCTTTACTTTAAGCGCAAACTTTGCTCTGATGTTGTTTCTGAACAAGTCTTTAACATTCTTAAGAAAGAATTAATTTCCTTTCATATCCTGACATGCACAAAATCAAACTTTATTTTTTTACTTAAAGGAAAATCAAGAAAACTTGACATGAAAATGTTTGCTATAGTTTTCTTTAATAGTTATCATTTCGGGGTAAGTTGTTACAGTTTCTACAATATACCAAACTTGCTATTGGATWTAGTATTTTAATCTACTTCATATTTTAACTATATTCTCTTCTCAAAAATCTTTTCAGAAAGATGTAAGGCGATGTCCTCCATCTAGTCATTTCCATGTAAGTCCATGAGTAGTGTCTTAAGTTTATTAACATGAACAAAAATAAAAAGGCAAACATTTCTGTCAATAGATAAAAAGAGAAAGGAGAGAGCACAATGTGCTTTTTTGGGTTACATTAATCTATTTTAAAGGAACTAAAATCAAGTCGAATAATATAGAGCTGATCTGGAAGCCCTCTTCCATGCATGAGGGCTATTTTTTTTTTAGATTTTGCAACTGTTAAGTGTGCAATTTAATTGCATTTATCTCAGTTTCAACTTGGTAAGTGATCCTTTCCTTCAAAAATGCACCTTATTATTTAGCTCTACTCTCATTTCTTCCCCATGTAGGCTTGATATTCTTCCATTTGTCAAAAGGAATCTTGTTAGGAAGACAGTAACAATAGCCAACCTAGATGAAGTTCTGCTTTCTAGCTGCTGTTAACTAAATTAGAATCAAGTGTACTTATGTAAATTTAGAAGTCAAAATAAGCTCTGCTAATTTTAAGCTCTTTGGGGAGCTCTTCAAATGGATGTCTGATTTCTCTTTTCTCTTTCTCTTCCTTCTTGTTAAAAGCCCAGTAGTTTGTAGCTTAAATCTCATTGACACATACTGGGATTTAGACAGCTACACTGGCTTCTTTAAAAGTCCACATCTATTTCTGTGTACTTTTATTGGGGGAAAAAAAAAGATCAAAATGTATAGCTTTACTTGCTGCCACATGTCAGCGCAGATCTTGACAATATATGGCCCCTTTCTCGCATATAGTCGTAGAAAGAAGAATGTTGCTCTTATTTTAATGCAACTTTTTCAACTGGAATTCTGATACCTGTGCCTTGCATATTCCTTTTCAGCCCTCAGAAATATGTGGCAAAGCTAATGAATAGTCTGGAGCTGAAATAACCTACAAGAATGTTGTATAAGCATGTTTTTCTGCAAGAATGTCATGGATAGGTACTTTTTCTTTTCTTTTTTTTTTTTTTTCTTGGAAAACAGAACTAAGCAGAAGGTAATTTTACTTTATTGTCCTTCATGAGTCAACAGTTCTATCCCGCTTCAAGAAATTCTTAAGTTGCAGAACAAGAGAAGACAAGATACGGCAAGGGCATTACAAAGAAATAAAATCCAAGCCCATATATCCAGCCTTAAGCGGTGCTGGACTTTTCTTGGGGCTGTGTTAAGTACGTGAGATGAAAAAAAAAAAAAAATGGTGCTTTTGACTACATTTTCATCAGATTCACAAACATTAGACATTCTTCAGAGCATATGCAATGTTCAAAAAGTCTAAGTGAAGGATTTTAGAGATGGTTTGATGTACAAAAGCAGCTTAAAGCTGTTAAAATTAATAGAAGAAATATGTAAGTTAGCAGCTCAACACCTTACTTTGCAAATCCTAGTGGGAGTTTTCAGAGCAGATGTCAGAGGTGCATTTGCAAAGGTGAGAAAAGCCAGCGTGGCGCTGAGATGTGCTTAAACCTTCGCATTAGCCCGGTAATACRGGGACTCACATTTTACACAGCTGAACAGCAAACGCTTTACGATGATTATGGTGGTGGCCCTCTGAACCACTCCTACCTGTGGGGTTTTTTTGCCACCAAATATTCGTCTGTTTGAATCTAGAAAGTAGTTGCCCGTTGTTTGCTGTAGTGACTGCAGCTCTGCGTTAGGAACCCTTGATTTATGAGCACATTAAGAGCTTCATCCCATCACTGCAGCCTGCTCACTTGTCAGGAAAGATGCCCTCTATTTACCAAGCTGTGCAACAGCTCCAACGTGGTGAGCAGACTTCCTCTTCACAGACCTGAAGCCACTTGAGAATACCTTATTTTGGGTCTTTATGTAACATTTCATAGATGTGTGGTTTTGATGATGCTTTACTGCTTCCAGGAAGCTGTAGATGAGTGACCAGGGCTAATTACTCTCTCATTAGCAGCAGCCATCACAGAGCTTCCCTGCTTCCTTGCCTGCATCCTGAAGAACCAGCCCCACAGCAGCTCCTGGTTTTGGAAAACGCTCTTAGCAGAAGCCTATCTGCTGCTCACTGAACTCTTGCTCATTTTCACTTCATTTCACACCCTCTTATTTATCTGCTGCCTTAATTACCATTTTTATGGGCCTATGTGTTCTTACCCAAAGGCATTTAAACTTGAGAGTATAATAGATTGCGCTGTGAAAGTAAATAGCTGTTTATTACTGATCCCCGTTAATGTGGGCACTGCCACATCATTAGCCATGTGATAACGTGCATGACATTTGTGGCGTAGGTTTCCCTGCAGATTGATGCTTTTCTGGCTTTGCACTTGACATGACATTTTGAGGAAGAAAAAGAGAGCAAAAATATTTAAAAACTTTCACAAATAGTAAAAGAATAAATGCAGAAATCCTACTAACATTAGTCAGGCATTATTCTGCAGGTACATGATAGTAACTTCCATGTTTTTCCTTAGAATTSCAATCTTGATGCTCTTTTCCTTTCCCATCCTGCTCTTTTTCACCAGTTACTACCCAAATACCGTTTCTGTTTTTCCTAGCAGGAATGTTCAGGGATGTTCCCTAAAAACTCAGCTCTATATCTTGCGATAGGATCCCTATGAAGCATCTTGTTTGTGACTGCTTGATAGGATATTTAAAATGTACTTTCTCATATATCTCTATGTTCCCAGGGTTATTTGTACCTCTGAATATAAGGATTCATAATATTGGCAAATTAATGATTTTAACAGTCTCAGGAAGAAATAGATAAGAAGTTCTTAGCATATTTTAATTGAAGTTGCCCTAGTATTGAAAACCTTTTTAATATAGTTGATTAAAATGGAGTTATGAGTCAATTATAAAACTGTATTTAGAAGATGGCGTTAAGTCTACTTAAGTTACTAAATGTTAATGACTGTTGCTAATTCAAAATTGTTTTAAAGTGTCAGCTTGGATTTGCTATCCCTTCAGATGTAGAAGGCAGCTCCARCAACAAGGTTCCTCTTTGCAGCCCTGCTGTGCACCTCTTGTATTAGTTGAAGTAAAACTAGTTAGTAAAGTGATGTATTAAATGATGACCTGAGTGTGGAGCACTGAAGTCCCACCCTAACTTCATCTGCTGTGAGATATTAATCACTAGCTTACTGTAAATGCAACTGAGGCACCACCTGAATCACTTTARTCTGAGCCCTGGAAATACTTCAAGAGTGCCTTTTATCTTAACTCTGAATTTCCGTGTTTTTGTGGGTTTAAAATGTGCTCAACACTATTTGAAATTAAATACAGGGATGGGGTGGATGTGGTTTAGTGTGAATATATTGAAAGAGCAAGAATGGAATATATGAATGCCGTCCTTGGGAATATAAAGTACTCGGTCATGCTCCAGCCTCCTCCTCAGAGGCAGATCCAAATAAATGCTTCATGTGGTTGCAGTAGGAGCTCCTGAAAAATGAAGGGAATAAACTTTTTCTGGTCGGGCTGTTAGTCATTCAGTCCATTTCTCATCTCTGTTGCATGTCACTGTAGCAGTTTGAGACTGCAGCAATAGATTTCAGTTTAAACTTTCTGCCAGCTTTATATCTTGTTATGCAATTTACTTCTTAAAATTAAGAGCACATGTTTTCCTTGCAAATAACATGCAGTACATTTTATTGGTGTTTTAAATAGGCCAAAGTGACGGAACAACCTTTTTTTTCTTTTTTTTCTCTCTTTTTTTTTCTTTTTTTTTTTTTTTTTTTTTTTTTTTTTTTTTTTTTTTTGCTTTCAAGTCTATTTTTTCCCTACAGGCAAATTGCTGTGGGCTTATGACCCACCCGTTTTATGACACTATTTCAGCCCAGATATTCTTAGTTACTCTAAGTTACTCCTTTGAAACAGAAATAGAAATCTCCAACTTAGCTGGTAGTTTCTTCAGCTCTATGACTGACATATGTGCCATGGAAATCCATATGACATCTCTACCCTGTCACACACTTGATGTATTTTTGTTCTAGCTGGGATATTCTTGAAGATATTGTTTTCTTCCTGTTTGTTTTCCTTTATGATGATTAGCAGTCGTTCTTTTTCCTGTTTGGATTATGCTGCTGTGCGATGACTGTCCCATGGAATCATTATGAACCTCAATGTTTTTTATTAAAAAAAAAAAAAAAAGTTTAGTGTCTAAAAATGGCAGGAAGAAGCTGTAACATTGTGGCCCTATTATGTACTGTGAAATCTTTTTCAATGTCTAAGCCTTATGTTTAGCAGCTAACCAGTTCTGTTGGGGTGTCTGACATTTGTATTTCTCACAGTAGTTCTCATATGCAGGTTAATGCTGTGGCCGTGTGAACAGTTTGGCAGGCATGGTCCAAAAACCTAGGTTGGGCAGCTAGAAAAATTGACTAATTACTACTGATAACCAGGGTTTACTTTTATAGTCAGAAAAGGGAACCATCAGGCTGTCACATCTCAGACGTGACAAGTGAGATTTCATAATTGCATCTTTATTTTTTTCCCCCTGGTATTGCTAAGGAAGGCCAGTTGCTCTTAAGTTTTMTATTTCATGGATGTTTCACAACTGAAATATGTCATCTTAGGCTATTTCTGCAAATGTTAATTCACCCCTATTTAAGTGTAATAGTGGTCTATTAAACCTGGCGTCTGGAATAGCAGCATCTCAGTGCTGGAAAGTTTGGGATTCATTTCCTTCAATAGTTTTAAGATATCCATGTCACAAAGTTGTCGTATCCAGCAAGTTGATGACTTGTAAGCTACTTTTGCCAGGGACTTTGTTTATTGGGGGGGGGGGGGAAATCTGGCTGTGAGAACTAGACTTATTTTAAAGTAATTGGGGATCACAGGCACAGTTCTTGTCAATGTAAGCTTTTTCCAGTCAGTTTGGAGAGATTAGATGTCTCTTAACATCATCTTACTAGCAGTGAAGTTGCTCCAAAAGGACTCCTTTAATCATATTAGTTTCGCTGCCATCACCCCGTCTTCAGTCTTTCTTCTTTCCTAATAGAACCGAATCGGGTTTTGCCATCTATTAGGTCCAACATTAATACTCCTTTGCATATTAATTACTGCTACTTTTCTTGGCCCGTTCAGCCCCCCGTCTCTTGACTCCTCTGTTGAGAATCTGCATCTTTAGAGTCTCCCTGTGCCACTAGCAAGTCTTATATGGTGCTATTAAGTTTTCTAATGCTCTTGTATCAGAATTACTGCATGCAGAATGAAGCAAAGCAGGAAGAAATAGCGCTCGACYCTGGATTCAGCCAGGGTCCGTTTTGGCACTGACATGATTTGTGTGAATTTTCATTGCATTCTGAGAGGTTGTCGTGATTCCTAATCCTAAATGGTTTGTCAAAGCTTTTGGGGATCTTCTGAGAGATGTAGTAAGTTTAAGAAAACTTTTACTTAAGGGGCGAGGGTGGGAAAGTTCAGTTAAATATTTGCTTAAAAAAAAAAAGAAAAGAACTAAAAAGTCTATTGTGCATGATGATTATATACTAAAATGTACTTTAGCTTGTGACTGTATAAAATTCTATTTAAAAATTAAGTGTGTGTAGAGAAAGTAAAAGAAGACAAGGAYGGAGTGCGTATTACACTCTTTAGGACATATGTTTAAAATAATACTGATATAGCTAAAATATGTGGCCTATGTTATACTTCTGTATACAAATGACGTGCTCATCTCTACACACACACACAGAAATTTACCTTCGGCGTGCTGGGGAATGATGCCAATGTGTAATTAAGAAAGCATGGAAGCATAAAGCCACTCTTTGATAAGTTTCTGAGACAGTTAATATTTTATTATTTAATACATGTTTTATCCATGATAGTCTAATGATACCGTTGAAGATTTGAAGGGAGATATCGTTGTGGCTTTTATAACACCATATAGTTCAAATAGTTTGAAAAAATAGGCAGCCTTTCAACCCTCAATTTTCTCTCTTGGATCGCAGTATTTATCATAGCAATGTGTCCTGGTATATGAATGTACTGGGCAATATTTCTGATGTAGTCAACCACTTCCCAACTTTGGTCAGGAAAGAATATTTCATTTTTCAAAGATATGTTGTAATGTGGTTCTCAGACATGGCAAATAAAGAGTTTAGCTGAATTACAGATGCTATAGTAATAATGTTTAAAAAAGAAAAAAAGGAGTTGGGCCTAGATCAACTCTAGAAGCAATTACTCGCACTCAGAGCCAATGGGATTTTAAAGAACAGAGTAATCTTAAAGCAGGTTTTCTTAGGAAACCTTCAGTAAATTTGAAGCGAATCCACTGCTGTGCATGATAGGGCATTGGTTTGTCACCTTTGCTGTTACCSTATCTTTTATGAAAGGGAATTGCCAAGTTGCTTGGGAGAAATGGAAAAAATAAGGGGGGGAAGGAAGTAAACTATAGAAATATTGTATTTTATTCCTTTTCAGACCTATATTTATGGATTGAAACATCCATATTTGCAAGATCAGTATATTGCAAGTAGCTGTAAGGATGCCAGGTGGCTTCAGAGATGTAGGATGCACCTTGTTTAAGAAGCTGCAAAAGAAACACAATTAGAAAAATAACTAATGCAAGTGTAAACCTGAAGTAATGCAGCCCTTGCTGCTCTACTAATGTTACGGGGGGGGAAAAAAAAGCAAAGATGCTCAAACAAAATGAGCATGACTTTGTTTGTAGTGCATGTTTTATAAGTGCATGTAATGCTTGCTGTAATTTTATGCAGAATTGGAAGAAAAACCAAAAGTAGGAAATCTGGGAAGGAACAAAGARATATTTATGGCCCAAACCTAAATTTTTTCCCCTGTTGCCTTTAGAAAAACTCCCTGTTGTGTCTGTGCTTTGGGCAGGAGGGAGCCACATTCATCTACGAGTAGGAAGAGGAGGGCAAGAGGAAGAAAAGAGGCAAAGGAGAAAGAGAGAAAGAGAAAACCCTTTCCCTACCCTAACTAAAAGCTTGTCTGAGGCATTTTTTTTCACCTTGCTCTGTTCTTGCTTCCAGGTTATGTGTGACATGGAGGCCCAGATCCACAAGCTGAGGGAAGAGCTGGTGCAGGTAAAGGCTCAGCGGAAGCAGCAGCTCGTGGAGCTGAGCGTCCTACGCGAGGAGGAGAAGCAGAGGGCAGCGCGAGAGCACGAGGCGGCCGTGAGCAGGCTCAAAGCAGAGGCGGAAAAAATGACATTAGACCTGCAGAAGGCGCATGCTGCAGAAACCGAGAAAGCCCTGGAAAAGGTAAGAGGAGCAGTCGTACCAAAAGTCACATAAATAATGTTTTTTTTCTTTTTTTTTTTCTTTTTTTTTTTTTTTTAAGGAAAAATGTTTAGGGCTCACTTGGGTTTATAAAACAAACATGCACCATGTGGCAGCAGAAGGGATTTTAAAAAATTCAGGTGATTCCCCAGGTAAAGCTAGCCAAGGACTAGGCTAATCATTTGTCTTCCATTGGAATACATAGAGCAGGAAGGGGAGGTTCTGCTTAAATTGGCTTTTTTCCCCTCTGTATCAAAAAGAGGATAGGTCCTTTAGGGGGGCAAAGGTTCAAGCTAAACCACCAGGCAAAATGGGTCTGATTACTAGCAATGCTTGGTCTGCTTTTGCTTGCTCGTGTGTATTTTGTCAAAAAAAAAATATTTGTGCAAAAAAAATATTTGTGCAAAATATTTGCTGCCTCCTCAAACCGACTGCGGAGGATTGTCCTTTACAGGCACGAGGAATTCAAGTATTTTGCCACATTAGGATGATGGCAACTTGAGCACGTTAGCATTATTTCAAAACCCAGGCTTAAAACACATACTTAATATTTATGGTAAACTCTGCATCTCCGTAAGCATATACTTGTTTAAGGATCTTTTGCATGTATTAATGTAATAAAGGATACGTTTTCTTGCAAAGTGATGTATAGTGGCACAAATTAACACTATGCATGTGCTCTTTGAGCGCCTTTGTGGAGCTGACATTTCATTTACCTGCATCAGGTTCTTGGTGTGTAATTTTAAACAGCATTTGGAGGATTATGTTGGAAATCAGCCAGCCTGAAGCCATTAAAATGACTGTGATCAACAATTCAGAATCTTTTCTGAATGTAAGGAAAGCTCTGCTTGGCATAATTATTTAAAGCCAAGGTCACGGAAAGTATTTAAACCTTTGAAATTCATCATTAAAGGATTAATTTTAACTCAGGAAGACATTGTCATTTTTGCTTAAAAATGGAATTTGAATCTCAATTCTTTTCTTTCTTTGATCTTTTTTTTTACATGTGTAGTATAGCAAAAGAAAAGTTAACTTCTTTACATCCTCAAATTAAAGTTACAAATAATCCCTCATAGGAAAATATCTTTAGTAGTCTTGAATAGTCATTTTTAAAAAGTGTATTCCTGACAGAAATTTGTTGGGGTTTTTTTCTATTTTTTTTTTGCGAGCAAAAGTACTAATTTTAAGCTTTGTTATAATTAACTGGTGTTGAAAATGACTTTTTTTTTTTTATTTGGCCTCCTTTATTTTTGCCTAGAGAACAAAAAGCATCATCTTTTCTTTGCTGTGGTCTTTCACAGACATGTGGGAAGACCTTGCACTACTTTCCGATCCCCTTGTGCCAGTCTTTGCATCTGTGTCCCAAAAGAAACACTGGGGAAAGTGGCCACAAAGTCCAAAAGTCCAAGCAGCTTAGTGGGCAAACCCCGTCTTGCGCTCAAAAGTAACAGTTTTAAGCTAAATTAGTTGAAATCCTGATCCTATAAAGTCCACAGAACTTTGAAGGAGGTTTTGTCTTATAAAAGAAAAAAAAGCAAAAAAAAAAAAAAAAAGCACCTTAATTGCAATGTGAATCTTGACGCCAAATCTTTGATTCTCCTAGCAAATCTGATGACTTTGTAATTTAGGATAAACGGCAGAAAATCTGTCTTAAATTAAGATGATTCTTTTTGCCACCCCCGTAAGGATTGCTTAAAAATGCAATGGGAGGCTGAATTTTGGTGCTTGGTTGTGATCCGATGACTCGCCGGATTTCCTGAAGGTCACTCCATTCCCAAATGAGGGATCTGACTTTTCCGTGGCCTGTTTCTGAGCAGTATTGATTTCTCTATGTGCTGCTGCTTGCAGTTGTGGGTTGTTGTTCACCTGAATGTGATGAAAGAGGAAAAACTGGTGAACAGAACTTTTGAAAAAGCTCCCACTTCGGCTCTTTTTTAAAGTATGGTGCATTTTTTTTTCACACAGAACTCCAACTTTTCTTTAGTTTGCTAGTTTCTTCATGTCAATTCTATTCAAGATTATGAAAATATTTATATATATATATAGATAATAATAGAGCAAAAATAAATAGAGCAAATATTGCAAAAATGCAATAAACCTAATGTTTCTACTGGGACCTTCATTTTTCCATTGCTTAAAATCTAGCATGTTTTCCACTTTTAAGATAGCACATCAATCATCATCACAGCACTTTATCTGATTCGTTCTGTTTGGGATTGCAGATAGCGCCAGCAGGTTGCTCAATAAAGGTTCTACAGCAATGTTTTTGAGGCTGTGGTTCTAAAAGCATCCATCTCGCGACAGTTATTGCGTCCCGCAATCAGGAGGGGGTGATAAATGGGAAGGTGTTTAACCCATTGCCAAATGACGCTGTGTCACCCGCACTAGAGGAAAGACAACCAGGTCATCTGTTGTTGTGGAAACAATATTGAAGCAAAAGGTCCTTAATTTTCCTGTGAGCCCCTCTGTCGCAGGCTTTGTYTTCKCTTGAACTTCATTTTATTCCTTAAAAACTTTTAACTCCTTAAAAAAATATCTAGAGCTGGTGAAAGTGCACTAGGATGAGTAGGACGGGACTAAGCGCTGGTGGCTCTGAGATGTCTCTGGGGCTCTGCTGGCCTGAAAGCTGCACCCAGCAAAGCCGGGGCTCATGTCCCAGCAGCAGCGGGTCCCTTGGCACAGGGTGCAGCTTTGCCTCATTTTTCTTCTAATTCATCTCCATGCTTGGCCAGTGTCACAGGTTTGGTGAGGGRCTTGGGTGTTGAGTGGATGAGCTGCCATTGCTCTGTTGTGTGACCACCTTATTGCTCATGTGGGTGATGGAGGATGCCGAGGGTCCCCAATGCACAGCCACCCTCATGGTTAAGGACAGCAGACACTAAAATCCTCTGAGATTCCTCCTTCCTCCTGAGAAGCTGAACACAAAGCAGAGAGAAACCTCAGCACTGCGGCATGGAGTCCTTACCATGTTCCTAGGACTTCAGTACTTTSATATCTGTTATCAGTCTCTAACACAAAAATGACTGAAAAATTCTCCAAATTATTTCTTTTATATTAATTAAGGAGTCTTAAAGATCATTTTAGAAGAACAGTTGCATTCAATCACAGAGATTTTTCTTCTAAAGCTCTTACAGATTTAATTTSCTTGCAGTTCTTTATATCAAGTGATTATAGTGTTTTCTGATATGATGGTGATTTTTTTTTATTCCAAGTTGTACCTCATTACGATGAAATGAAACATACACTTTTAAAGAAATAAAAATATAAACCATATATTTTATGGTTTATAAACCGTAGCTCTGCTAATGACCAGTTGCCTCGCRGGGTGGCAGGCGGGCTCTAGGTTGCGCCCACAGCACTTGCAGCATGGGCGCCCACCAGCCAGGTGTAGCCGCACAAACTGAGCAAAACTTAGGCATTTTTTCACGTTTGCCAGAAATTTCTGAGCAACCAACTGCATTTGTAAGTGCGTGCAGATGTGAAGCTTGGCCAGCAGGACTGTTTGGAGCGTTCAGCTGTGGTATTTTCCTGGCAAGGGCAGCGGGTGTTCGGCAAGCGYGGCCCTCGCGCCGCCAGCCCATTGGAGTGGGAGAAAAGGGATTTTTCTCTATCTGAATAATTTTCAACATTTAGCTTTTTTACGACTTATTTTCTATATTTAAATAGAGGGCTTTGACTCATCCTGTTAAATCTTTCGGCAGGTTCCAAGAACATCTAATTCTTTTTCAATGCTGCTTTTCTTGTGGAGAAGTCATTTACATTTTTGTGTATTGACTCTCCTCCGCGCACATATTTGCTTACGGGATGAAATTGTAGCCGAAAAGGAGAGCCAGAGGTTTCGTTGTTAAGCTGCAGTCCTGCTTTCCATCGCCTTGTGAAGCGGGTCCCTTTGGAGGGGTGGTCTCCAAGGCAGGGCGCAACCCGGGCAGACCTTGTTCGTGTGGATTTTAATGATGTAGCAGTTGGTGGGGCTCTGAAGTCTCTGTTATTTTAAACAAAATTTGGCAGTTGCAATGTTTTGTAGTCTCTAGTTGTTAAAATCACTCCACCTACATCTGGTCGGAATTCCACATAAAAGCAAAATGCCCAGGAAATTCAAAAGCTAACATTTAAAGGAATATAAACCAAAGTGCTGCGCTCTGTAAGTGACCAATTCCCTAATTAACAATAACTATTCTCTTATTATTTTGTAATACGATGTATTTCTGTAACAAGGGTTTTTTAACGTTGGGCTTGCTTCCTTTTGCTGGTGTGGAAATAGCTTCAATTCACAGTATCTTTGCTGGCACTCTTGGCAGTACTCACACAGACAGGATTTTGTTCCGCACTATCAGAGAAATAGGAGATGAAGGGCAAGTCTGACATCTTCAAAGATTCGAGAGATACTCCGAGAGACACTTCAAAGTATTTGGTTTCTTCTAAATTCTCCACCAGTTCTCAGATATGTGCAATTTTTTAGGCTGAAATTTCAAAATGTTTGAGTATTGTAGATGCTTCGGCTTAGGCCTGCTCTGTTTGTCATTGCTGTGAATAATCTGAAGAGTTTCTGTTTCTCACCAAGAGAAGTTGGTTAGACCCTCATCTCTTGGCTGTTTTTTCACTATTATCTGACACCTATTACATCTGTTACAGAACTTCTGCTCTACTGTTCCTGAATAATAATAGTTTTGTTATAATTCTGTTGCAGTGTGAATATATTTGCTTGCATTTGGCTTTTGAGCAATTCTAACACACTGTGTTAGTGATTCATTAACTAATATTACTCTAAATGATCATGATATTTTGGCTTTGCTGGAAAAAAATCCGCCAGGAACCTAAAAGACCAAGAAAAAAAGAAACGCCTTTTAAAAAGGAGAAGAATCTATATAGCAAAGTTAGTCCGTAGGCTCAAGAAGTGCTCATTATTTAATCTATCTTCCTAGCACTTTTACAGAGCATAAAAGAAAGCAACTTTTGCAATAAAATTTTCCTCACAGACGAGGGCGAAAACCAGTTTCCTCTCTAGTGTTGTCCCCTTTTGCTCTGTTTCCTTTTTCTCCCAAAGAAAAGATGACAGCGGAGCAGGAACGCGGTCCCAGGAATTGCATCATCCCATAGGGGAGCTGTTTGGAGGAGTCTTCAGTCAGCAAAGCCAAACACGAAGAACGTTGTAGAAAAATCTCCCAGAGATATTTCCCTGAAATGAGACTAAATAAATGTGTGTCCCTCTCCCTGCTGGGGCTGYTTCAAAGCACCAGGCTCAGTTATTCACACAGTAACTGCACTTCTACCTACGTGGACAAAAATTCTTAGAAAAGCAAAGCGAAAACAACAGAAAACTCTCCTGCCCATCCATCATGTACATAAAGCTGCCTCGTAGAAACCAGGAATAATTGGTATAAATGTCACTGTAGAAAAGCAGATGCAACCAYGAAAATTAGGCTATTTAACATTTACTAATTTGAAGATCAGGTAGCATTTTACGTGTATTCGCAGGAGATGCTTCGTGCTGACGCACAGTCGCCTCACCTTTAGTCTCCCGTGCTTTTTGCTGAGTGTTTCAGACTCTCTTCCTTATTGAGACTCTGTGTGAAATCTGTCCCACCTGGGAGCTCTCTGCTTTGACTCCTGTAACTTCCACACTCTGGAATTTAGTGAGACCGTGACAGGCTGTAGCCTTTAACTCGTATTCACCCAGTTTACCTGCTTTRTTTTATATTTTTTTATTTCATATTTTACTTTATTTTACCACCGCTCCTTGCTTGTATTTATGCAATCCGTTTGGGGATGAGCAACTGTCTTTTAGACATGACAGCAGGAGCTTGCAATTATTACGTGGAATTAGTAAATACTGACTGGGAATTTCTCCTGCAGCCCATGCCGAGAGCCCTGTGCTCCTCTCTTCTTGCAAGTGTCATTGGTAACGCATCACTTGTGCAATGACTTTCACAAGTCCTCTGCACCTGAGGGTTAGCACAAGCAAAGCACAAGCTCGCGGGGGACTTTGTCCATGGTAACCTGGCTGGTGTCACTATTCCTTTGGAATTTCTTTCTTTTTTCACTACGATTTCATTTTAGAAAATGTGTGTGTTTATAATTAGAACATCTTTACTAGATGTTTAAAATTGGGGCATAATTTGAAGTCCTTGTTTACACTTGCTTGCAATTCCCTCTCGTCTTTCTAGTTCAGAAACGTTGCAGGTGGCTTTCGATTTATTTATTTATTTTCTTGCCGGGGAAGGAGTGTTTGGGAAATAGGAAAGGGGTAAAATGCTGTTATTAGTTCTTCAGAGTCTTTAATGTGAAAAAACAAAAGTGTTCCAAAATGACTTGCTTACAGCTGCAGAACATGTCGTGGAATAAAACCCACCTTCATTAAACGGGTGAGAACGAATTACAATTGTTTTGAAGTTCTTATGATCAGTCTGCATATGCCTCATTGTAATGTGATACTAAAGTGCCTCAATTATGATTTGTATATTTTGGTGCCAGAAGGTTTTTTTTCTTATGCTAAATTACTAAGTTCTGTCAGCTGCTGGGCTGTCATATAGAGATACAGTAAATCACATTATATTTTGTCATGGATTACACAGAGCAATAAATTTGGGAATAGAGATCAAAGTAGTTTCACAATCACATCTGAGTGTAGGAGGGGTGCTTAACTTGTAGAAAATCTGATTTAAGTGAAACTGTTGCAGTTCTTGTGTGAATTTGAAATGAATTTGGGTGTTCAGTTGAAAATGAATAAGGTACAAATCCCCAAAAGAGTTCTCCAGTATTTAGTTCAGAGGAGTTAATTGACCTACAGCTGCAGAACAGAGAAGAGATAAATAATGAAACATTGAGRACGCCAAGAGTCTCCCAGTGTCTGGTTTATGTGTCTAATTGCTTTGGTGGTTGAGCAATATATTCCATTCTCCTTTCAGCTGGGAATTGCTGGCCGCGTCCATAGTTGGGCAGTGGGACAGTGATGCTGCCTGGCTCTCTGAGGTTGCAATGTGCTTTTTGGGAAGCTTTGTTGTACTTAAAACTACAAAAAGTAATCCAGCGTAATCTTGCAAAGGAACACTGATTGCTTCCAATCATAGATTGGTTAGGGATTTTGTCTTACTTTGTATGTTTGTCTCTCCAGCTGGAGAAGCTTAACTGATGTTGGGCRCTCATCTTGCGATGCAACTTGCTTATACCAACTCTTTCCTTTGCTTTTCGATGTTTATTCAGTCTAAAAAAGACTTTTTCCCCAAATGCTACATGCCTAGGGTTTTTTTAATGATCATCTTTCTAACATTTGTTTCTAATTGCTGCAAAATTCAACTTAAAACAGCAAGAGGGAATCAAAAAATAAACACTGCTCTTTGATCTCTTCATAGTCATTTCAGGAGTCTGTGTAGCCTCTCCTGGCAAAAATCAAGGAGCATGAACTTAGCTGAAATAAATTGATAAAATGAATGGCTTTCTGAGCTCCTGATAGAAGTGTATATTGTAAAGTTTRTGTTAAGTAGCCTTTAACTGAGTTGAATCATAGATCAATGTCACCTCTTTGGTACTGGTCCCCTCCATCTTTTGTCACAAGTTGCAAAATTAGGCTCATATAAAAATATTATTGTTTGTATTTTAACTTCTAAAAAATGTATTTTACATCAAATCGTGCAATTCTTATATAAATGTTTGGCTCTCCAAAYTTAAATATGTCAATATTAATGAAGTCAGGAATTTCAATAGTAGTGAAGTTGAGAAATCAACTTGTTGGAAACCATGAGTATTGGTGGGT
Organism: Nothoprocta perdicaria; assembly: GCF_003342845.1. Taxonomy (NCBI): domain Eukaryota; kingdom Metazoa; phylum Chordata; class Aves; order Tinamiformes; family Tinamidae; genus Nothoprocta; species Nothoprocta perdicaria. The sequence goes on from NW_020455710.1 coordinate 3,700,800, forward strand.
AAAGCTGTGAATCATATGACTGCATCTCACACTGAAGAGAAATTCCCTTTCCATTATTTTTTGTTCCCTAGAATTTTAGAAGTAAGCAGAAAAATCAGAAAGACGTTCAGTTAATTCCACTGTGGAGAAGCTAATTATTATGTGCTAGTGTAGGAATTGTATAACTTTATCCTCAGATACCACATGCAGTTGGGCTCTCATAGAAGAATTATTGGAAGAGTTAAATGACAATGTTTAATCATTTCAGGGTTCTAATTTTCAGAATGATTAGAATTACTCAACTGGTTCAAATTTCTTCAGACAAAAAAATAAAAAGGACTGAAAATAAAGCACAAATTGGTCCAACAATCTTTCAATAGACTCCCATTAAGTATAAAATTGTAATACTGCAAAAAGGCAATTCTTCGCACAGGTAAAGTTTCAAATTCATTTCTATTCACTCCCTTTTTCTTTCTTTTTTCCAATGAAAATTCCTAGCACATGAATGAGCATTTTTTTTCCCTAAAGATGTATGTTTTTTTTAAAAAAAAAAAAGGATTTATAGACCTACAAAAGTGGAATGTAAAGTAGAATATTAATAGGATTTGTGGGTATGACAGATTGGGATTTCTATCGTTCATTTTCAAAGCCCTTGGAGTCATTTGGTACTTGACTAATTATTCTGTTAACACCATTTTGGGTATTGAACAATTTTTAATAGTCTTTTAGTGGCTCAAATTACATATTTGCACTGGTATGCTATTTTCACTTTGACAGGGAGATTCAGCTCTCCATATGTTGTATCTGCTTGGTGGGGAGAGCCGTAGAAAGGCAGAGGGTATCGGCATAGAAAGTCCTCTACTATCTTTGTTAGAGGGGCATAAGGAAAATGGGTTTCAGGCTCTGAGGCTGAAACTACGTTTTTGTACAATCAGATGAACTTAAAAGTTGATCTGTTAATCTGCAAAGTTTAAGCAGATACTGTACAGAGTGTTTTAACATACTTGCTAACAAAAATCGCTACAGTTCACCCTTCTGAAGGTCATTTTCTTTTGACATCTGTCAAATTACACCACCTCGCATTTTGGTACAAAGCATAATGCTGTCAAACTTAAATAGAAATACAGCAGAATGTGGAGTGCTGGGTTGTTTTTTAAGGTAAATGCACCCCATTTACATTAGTTCTTTGATGTTAAATTCTTTGCTGCACATCAGAGAACAGTTGCTTCTTCCCCGGAGCAAGTTTTCTTTCTTCTCCTTCCCCCACCCTTTGATATTTTCCTCTCTCTTTTTTTCTTTTTTAGTTTGCTTACACTTTTATCTAACTAATTACGGAGGATCAGCTTATGTATGGCCATCACTTAGTTGCAGGCATTTTGAAAAATGATTATTTCATGTTAGTACCCTAAACAGATTTCTTAAATTTGCTTCTCCGTGAGGGCGCAGGGGGTATTTGGGTCTCTGTAGTGACCAAGGGTTCTGCTCGTGAGTCATCTGCACTGGGGAGATTGCAATCAAGCCGAAATGCCCCTGAAATCAGCCACTGATTCATCTAGAGAGGAGCAGGGAATTCACCATGCATCCTTAAATATCACAGAGCTAGCTATATTTGGGTTGAAGGTTAGTTTTGATATTATCAAAAATTATTTAATGAATATTCCTTTTAAAATGAAAAATATATTGATGCATTAAGTGTAAAAAAAAAAAAAAAAAAAAACACCACTTTTCTTTTTGGTAAGTTAAAAGCCATCCCAATATCTCTTTTTTTAACTTGCTACTTGCAACCTTCCCAGAAATCCTTTAAATAATTTTTTTGTTAGGTCAGGTTTTGGCATTTGTTGACAAAAATTAGGCAGATTGTTGACTGTAAATAAAGCATTTCTCTTCCATTGACTGGAGCTCAGTGCAACTAAAACTTGTTCTCATAGCCTATATCATATACCTTAAAGACAGCCCATGAAACTTTGTAATTATGGCAAAACATGGTATATTCTATGGAATATGGATCCATTGTGATCAATCCTTTTTGCTCTTTTATTCTTTGTAATGCTCTTCTACTTCATTAAAAGAAAAAGAAAATCAAATTGTGCTAGAACAGCCCCCATTAGCTCAGATACCACATCTTTAGTGCTAATACCGTTTTTAATTTTCACACAAAATGTTTTGTTGAAGCCGGTGTAGTTTTGCTCAGCAACCACAATGTGATGCTTTAAGGCGTGTTATAGAATCGCAGCTGCTTTTTAAAACCAATTAACTGTAACAGGGCCATTATCTCCTTTTTCATGCAGAAGTTGTCACTCTAATAAAATAACTGCGTGTAAAATTGTCATAATCAAATAATTTTAGCTAAAATAKGTATTAACTATGTGAAACTAAACAGGAGTTTAATTTTTGATTCAGTGGGATTGCTCTATGGCTTATCCAATTTAAACCTTTTATATTATAAAAGTGGATATTACAACTGACACATCGGATGAGTTTTTGCCAGGTGTGAATTTCCTCGGGTACCTCCAGCCCACGAGCACCTAGTTGAAGGCCATTAACTTCACTTGCAGAGCTGCCTTTTGCTATAAAAAGAGGTAGACTTTAATGAACACTGCCTGACCCTCCAAGCATGCTCCTTCCGATTGGATTCTCGTTCTGTATTGTTTCGGAAATAGCAAGGAACCTGAAAATGAGAGAAGACCCTCAAAGCAGCACAGAAGCAGCTTGTGCTTGGTGCAAAGCATGGTGTGAGAAAGGAAAAGTTTCACCTGGCTGGGAGGGAAGCAGGGAAAGCGACGTTCAGGTACACCAGTCTGCTTTAAACCTTCCCCTTTGTGAAGGTGGGAGTAACATAAATGCTCAGCTATGTTCAGTGGCTTCAGCTATGCGTGTTTACTTTGCAATAAGCCTTTCCTTACAAAAAGATCTAAGGAAAAAGGCCTTTCTTGTGGCGCGCTGCTCCATGTGCCCAGGGGAGTAGATTGACGGCTCCTCAGGCTGCAAAGCAACAGCCTGTAGTTTTTATTAGCTGAGTTGCAGATYTTGAGGAGAGAGCAGTTGTGTATTTCTGTGGGAAGAGAAGATAATGGAAAAGAGGTCCTGTGTCTTTGCCCGGATGAGAGATTTTTGCCTGACCACCATGATATACCTTGCAGAAGTTGCCTTCTGCTGAGGGTCACATCTGTGCACCTTGTGCTGATGCACAACCTGCCAACGTGTTGTGGGTCTCACGAGACAAGKTTAGCTCTTCAGATATTCATAGGTTTTAGTGTCACAGCTTTAGGCACCTACTTTTTGGCAGCTCTAAATGTGTTTTGGCAGCTGTAAATGTGCTATCTCCATGGGCAGTTTTAGAACATAAGTGCTCTTAAAAAGTAGGCCTGTCCAGTAAGGGAGCTTGGAGTTTCTGAATGACTTGGAAACAACTTACGAGTACTTTGCTCATTGTAATTTGTTAAAGGCATTATAAAATAAAATGCTGTCATTGCCTTGAAACAGACCCATAGAATATACTTTGTCTCCAGTCAGGAATAAAACATTGAAATTCAGAATATCTTTAAGATCACCCCTATTGTCTCTAGCAGAGGTTGCCCTGATTCTCCTCGGTGTGAATTAACAAGTTCTAATTTGCTTATGAAAGTTATGGGTGTGTTTTTATTATTTATTGGGATTTCTTCAATGGGTTCAAGAGGTTATAAAGCTGCTTCTATGAAAGATGAAGACTTTTACCCCAGGCAAGTTGAGTGAAAGCAGCTGTAATGTGATCTCTGCAGTGCCTTGCTAACTAGCATCTCCCTTTCTGGGAGTAACAGTAATTTAAAYTATTACTGTAATTTATTTTTCACTTTTTCCAAAGATAAACAGTTAGTTTTGGTCACTTATGATAAGCCGGTGTTAGGAAAAGTAATCTGAAAGCAGATGACGACACAGTGGGAAAAGTGTTAATATGGGGCCACCAGAGTATAACAAGCTGTATAACATGCACAGAGCTGCCTGGCATAAATACTTCTGCTTTACTGCTCCTTTTTTATTTATGCAATCAGTCCRTGTGCCCCTGTAGGGTCTGTGGCTTGCTTTCTAAGATAGAGGTAGGAAAAGGGGAAATTAATTCCTTTAGTGCTCCAAAATGGTTGTATATGTTGTTCTAAATCAATGCCTACTGCCATTATCTCTATAATAATAATATTTTAAAAATCACATGTGCTTAAAAATCATACACAAACTTTGTAATAAGTTTTGCTTAACCTTTATATAATTCTTGATGCTAGCAAGCATGAAAAACAGGCACCTTCCTATGCTTCATCATCTTGGAATTTGAAGGGATTCAAGATGGTAAACTGCAGTATCACATAAACTTCAAGATTATTTTTAACAGGCTATAATATGTTAAGCTGCACCATATATAACTGCTGGGATTGTATGCTTGATCCTGGTTCCAGCACTGCTTTCCAGGGGCACCCGGCAGCTTTAGACGCCTCTGAAGGCAGGTGCTTGGGTGCTGGTTCTGCTCCATAAGGCTAAGGAGGACAGATCAAAGATTTTAGCAGGAGGTCAGATGGAGTTTGAAAACTTAATCAGATTAAATTTGCTTCAGGACTCACTGCCATAATATTCTGTCCCCATTGAGACAAATGTTTTTCTTCAGCACCTGTCCTCAAATTTTAGACACGAGAGCGCCCAGCAGTTCGTCTGAGGACAGCGATTTGAGGCAGGTCTAGCGGGGTGACACAGCGGCACTTGAGAAGAAAAATACAAGTCAGGACTATGTCCTGAATTTAAAATAAAAAATAGAATTTGGGGGGGCAAGGGGGGAATGGGGGATCTTAAGAGCTATTTTTTCCAGGAGTTGCAGATCTGCTTGCTTACTAGATATCACCATGACAAAGCAGCCTGCTTTTCTATTTGTTTTATTCCTTATCTTTTAACTTATAAAAGTAAGTTAGCAGGAGAGAGCTGTGAGGCCAGCAGAAGGTGGATGCTTGGGAAAAACATTGGGCTTGAATAGCAGCAGTCTTGGGAGAAAAAGGAAAAAGGACAAAAAGAGGTGGCAGACAGCAGGCTGGCATGCAAAATGCCGCCGACCATGTGGGCGCCTTCCTGCATGGGCTGGCGCTCGGGGATATTTTTTGTTCCTTTTTTCCTCCTTTTAGCCGTGAAATCACCCCGATAACCGCGTGTGCTCCCTCCTGCCGAATCCCACGCGCTTTCCCATTCCTCTCCTGTCTTTTCGAAACCCAACGAGAGGGGCGCCGGGGCCTTGGCGGGGAGCGCGGCCGCGCGGCCGGCCTCAGGGCCCCACGGGCCGCCCCTCACCGCCTCTCTTCCTCCCTGTCTTGCAGGCGAGCAGCCGGCTGCGGCACATGGAGAAGGAGCACGGTCAGAAGCTGGCCAAGTCCTCGCAGGTACGGGCCCGGGCGCCGCCGCTTCGGGGACGTCGCCACGAGGGCCGCGGCTCCCGCCCTGCGGCCTCCGTGGGCAGGAGACGTGAGCCTTCCTCAAGTCCCCTGCACAGCATCCCTTGCAGGTTTTAAGCGCTAAAAAAGTACAAAAAGCTCAACTGACTTGAAAAAATGGCTCAGGAAAAGATGGGGATGCCTCATGTGCCGTGCAGTGGCTCTGCCCAGGGGTCAGCCAGCCTCTCCGCAGCCCCAGCAATGGTTTTGAGCACATCAGTGGCCTGAAAAGGGKTTTTGACTGAGTTTTTGCTCTTTAGGGTAGCCTTTTGAACACAGAAGAGGAAAACATGGCTTACATGTGCATGTATGGTTAAAAGTGATAAGACAGGACATTTTTTAAGTGTTTCAGCTTGCATTTTGATTGGCACTTTGCACAGATGGGGAAATGTTGTTAGTGACACAAGGACATGCGAATACAAACTTTACTGGTTTACAAGCACGTGAAATATTTCTAAACTCTTAATTTCAGCTTTGGAGAAATATCTTTGAGTCTTGTTTTCTGTAAAGTTGGCCAAAATCATGCTCTTAATTCAGTGAAATTTTATTGGATATCGAATTTTACATGCTACAGTTTTTTGAGACTGCATTTATCAGGAAGCATTGGTAAATATTCTTTTTGCCCTCTGTCTCTAAAGATTAACACGAGTCTCCTGTGCATTTACTTGCATACAGCGAGGCTGTTGAGTCTCCATCCTTGGAGATATCCAAAGCCATTGAGAAGTTTTGTGAAACAAACGTATTCTTTATCTCGCCCTCTGAATCAGAATAGGAAAAAATTAGTAAAACCCCCAAAGGAACGTTTAATACACGTCAGACCTCGAGGCTGAAACGTTTTCATTGCTAGCTCTATTTTAGTTTTGTCATTGTCATTTTATACTATTTACATGCCAGCTCCGTGTGCCAGGCACAGTTTACTGCTGGAATAAAACTGGGCCTGGGTCTATTTGTTAAAGCCACATGGAGCAACCGAAGCGATTCTGGATTTGTAAACAGCAGGGTGAGGGAAATGGCTCTAATTGTTACAGTGRGGACACCTAGGTAATGCAATACCAGGTGGTAAACATGTAAATTGAATGTTGTAATAAACCTTGTCAGACTGAAATTTATTGGTCAGTGGAGCAGTCTCAAAATGGAAAAAAAATATATATTTTATTTTAAAATAAATATTGTCTAGCTCCTTTACTGCTCTCTTTACTGAGGAGAGATGGGCTAAATAACCCAAACTGGCATTTCTCAGTGCTTTCATGGCAAGCACAACACACACACACCATAACACACCATATGTCTTGTTTTTTTGGCGAATGAAGCCGTTTCACCCCAAAGTCTGAATTTCTTTACTTATGTGGGTTTGAATCAAATCCCTCATGTTATTTGAACRTAGTTTTTTGTAGTGTAGTATTAATAATAGGTCATTTGCAACTTTTCTTGTGGTCGTGCTGCTGACAACGTCAGTCTAATCTTACTTTATGTGGCCTCTTGGAACATTCACTTTTAACACCCACACAGAGAAGATACTTCAAGAAATGTTCTCTGAAGTTTATACAAAGTAAACAGTTTCTTTCCRTGAGTAGTGCTGGACAAAGCAGATCTTTCTCCACCGATGTGTGCTAAAATTTCCTTAAATGTGTTTCAGAGCTTCTGTGCTGTCTTAACTCAGTGAAAGCCATATGTGATATTATTTTTGCTATCTTAAAAAAAAAAAAAAAGTGTTAAAATGGAACATACACAAAGTGGTGGAGTTCAAATTGCCTTCTTATCTTAATGAGTATAATTTATGTGCTCTGTCACTTTCTCCCACCTTCTCACTGCATGTGTTACCATCACTTTACACACTCAGCAAAGCCTAGTTTGTGCAAATTGTCATGTAAAGCATCTAAAGCACAAAGCAGGTCAAACAGCCCAGTTCTGCCTAGAGTTACACCTATCTTATATATATATATATATATATATATGTTGTTTTTTTCCCTAAATAACTGTGGCCTCAGTATGATTGAATTTTTCTCTAGGAGTGAGGAGAGCTGCCAAATATGCAGGTCTGAGCGCTCTGGGAGTCCTCTCTGGACTGCCTGTGTGCTTAAGTGTTTCAGAATTAGACTATATGATTCTGCTACAGCAGCTTAACGTCAAACTTGAATACATATATACATTAAAGTTAGTATGTCTGCCTTCTTACCTACCATTAAGCACATGTTTAAGTGCCTTGCTGGGTGATAACTTACATGTCAGCATAAAATTTTATAAATAGACTTGAGGGATCCGGATAAGTTATGGCATTCCTCAGTGATAAAAAAAAAGGTGAAGAGATTTCAACAAAGCACAAGTGACTCATGTGAAAGGTCTAGTTTAAGGGCACGGGCCGTTGAATCTGGTCCTGGCTGTATTGCYAAGAGAATATCTTCCTTTCAATGGCTCAGAAATTTTCCCATCAAGGTTAACGTTTGAGCTGTGTGTGAAAATTGGAGCTTTCTCTTCTCTGCAGTACCAATGATAGTGTCTTGTGCTAAAAAATGAGTACCTCAACCACTATGTAAATTTGCAGTGGTATTTCACTGCAGTGGAGAACTGGAAGCATCCTGTATTTTGAAGATCACAGATGTGCTTTGTCCTTGTAAGTAAATATTTTGGAATGTTATAGTGGAAACCCCTTCCAAATATTTTGCGTTCAGCACTTTTTGCATCTCTTTGCTCTGTGAGGAATTTCATGCTTGCTAGTGTGTAATATGTTAATTTAAAATATTTAGTTTGCCCGGCAGAGTTTGCCAACTCCGTCCTTGTACCAAGCATAAAAACATGCAAAATACGTGCCACTTACTGAAGAGAGATTTAGCCTGCTGTTTTCTTTTTAGATCATAGCTGAACTTAAGACAACCATTTCCTCTCTGACAGAGGAGAACAGCCGGCAGCAGCTTGTTGCAGAACAGCGGCTCCAGGAAGTTGTACAAAAGTTTGAAGATAAGAAGCAGCAGCTGATTAGAGATAATGACAGAGCAATCAAGGTAATCTGGGGGGCTTAGTCACTGATGCTACTACCTGTTTTAGTGTAATTAAAAGTTCTGCAGCGGGCAGATGGATGCAGGCAGCGCTCGTGTTCGCACAGCCCGGGCGCTGGACCTGGACTTTGATGTCTCCGATGACTCAGGCTGCCTTTCCTCTCATTCATCGTGTGCCTGCTTAAAAAWGTTAGGGCTTTTGGCAAGTCCCAAGCCATTTGCTTCAGTCAAATCTGTGAAAGTTTCTCTTAATATTAACTCGGATATTTTAACAGATGCTCAGCACCTTTATGTAGTTTCTTAGTTAAAAAGGTGAAAAGGAGGAGATGAGTGAGCAGCATCCCGCTGCCTTGGGCTGCCTCTCACAAGGAGAGCTCAGCTTTCATGTTGAAGGCCACAGTGAAGCAAAGGCAGTTCTTAAGTTCCACTGGAAACTCTATTCAAAGACTCTGCTCAATATGCACGGAATACAGCAGTTGTCCTCTGTAGCTTGTTTTCATTATGCTTTTACATATTTTATTATCATAGTTACATTTTCTGGCCTTTTTTTCTTCAAAAGGAAACTTTAAGAAGTGGCTAGTTTTGAATGCATAGAGATTAGGTGCTTCATGCTGCTCTATGTCTTGCACAAAGCTTCCAAGCAGAGTCCCTGCAAGGTTTTAGCAACTCGTGCTGCGAGTGTGTTTTGTAAGACTCGGTCAGCTTGGGAAAGAAATTCCAGGCCATGTTATGCTTGGAGTTCTTGAATGTTGTTTAGTATCGTTAATATTGTGCTTTGCAAAATCTCCCTTTGAACCCACTGAATTAATGGAAATGTGCTGAAAGCCGGGTATCTAAACAGAGAAATCCTAGCAGGGAAAACAGMTGTATTCATTTCTGGAAGCTGAAGGAGGTTTCTAATTGCTGATTGCTTAGTATTTAAGAATCACACATAGTTCTAGGCAGCATGTAGCCTAACTGCTTTGCTCCTTACTAGCCTGGGGCAAAAAAAATTGTTCTTGGTGAAAATGGAATCCTAGATGTCCTGGAGATGGGCAGCAGCCTCCAGGGTGAGGTGAAAGGACCTTGGGAGGTGATTAAAGAAACTTTCGAAAGAGAAAACAATTCTTAATATAAACTTTGGGGAAGGCTTAATATAATGTTAGTCTTGAAAAGACTTGTCAAAAATTACTAAATATAACATTGATTTAAACTAACATTGAGGAACAGATTGCAATTTCCTTTGTATTGCAAGGGGTGACTTCCTGTAAGAGACCTTCYAGTGACTATTTCCTTTCACAAGCAAAGCACATTTTTGCAGAAGCCAACTGACTCTCAGCGATTTGTCGTGTGTAGTCAGTAAAGCAGATGTGGGCACCACAATGCATCATTTTGATATTAATTCAGATTCTTGACTCTCATAGTTACAACTATGAAATAATAGAAGTTTTTATTTATCCCTGTAATGTGGCTTTTTTTTTAATCACATCTTAAGCATTAGTTGAAAAGTAAATATGTGAAACTTGAAGAATGTTCTGTTTCTTATGACAACAACAACAACAAACAGTGCAAGCAGCCCTTTTTGGTTCCAGATGGCCTGCGTTTGGGCCGGTTAGAGAGGAATGCCTGAAGTACTTGGCATTCTGCATTCCACCGGGAATTGTCTGGCCTAAGGCCGAATGGAGGCTTGTGCAGTCAGAGTCGTAGAATCAAGATAAAATTTTTGATCGTCAAATTCCTTTCTTGTGACTTACAAGGTAACCATTTTGATTCCATCACGCTGCAGGGTCTAATAGCAAATATCGTTGAGCAGCTACGTGACCGCTCGCGCTGCCCTTTTGTCTCGGGCGGGACCGTTCTGGCCCTCGGAGCCAGCCCACCCACCCGACCTGCCCCTATGCAGATATCTCTGCTTTGAACTCACCCAGACTTCCACTTTTTGGATTGTGGTATGAGGACATGGTGTGGGGCAAATCGAGCAATGTGCTGAGCCTCTCCTTACGTGTCAGAGATTGGGACTGATTGATTTAGGCTGTAGGATTAGAAGTTGAGAGCACAATTATATTAATGTCCTACAGATGCTTGGAAAAGCTGCTTGAATCTGTTAACCCGTTTGAGATGCTGTGGACTGAGATATTAGAAAGCGTCTTGTGGAAGGGTGTTGGGTGCTGAACGCTTGAGGTGTCTGTGCAGAAGCTCCATTAGTATTSAAGTGTGGTGTAAACCAGGCTAAATTTAACTAACTAAATTTAACTAGCTGTCTGACATCCTGATAACATCTAGCCACAATCACCCAGGGCTCCGCATGATCAAACGGTCAGGGAATTTACCAAGCTTTTCTGATGCTCTTGGGCAGTGGTTACCAAGTCTGGACTCCCATGGCTGGACTCAGCACTAGCATCAAGTTAATTGCATTGCAGAAATAACTTAAGGCTATTTATGAAATCCCAACCTCAGTCTTTTATGAAGTCCTTTAGGTTCCTTGGATTGAAAGTGCTGTAGAGCTGCAAAACATTTGCAGCATTTTAATGTAGAAGTTGATGGTTGAGTGGGGACTCCACATCAAAAAGTAGACTCAGAAAATAAATGGATGATGGAGAGTGACAAACACACAACAGAGATGAGAGAAAATAATGATTTCTTTGTAAAAGGGAACCCTCTTTGTTGTTTTGTTTTGTATTACAKATTCTAGGATTCTGTTATATCCCCACATTAACACCAAAATTTYATTAGCAAGACATGAGTTGAAGATGACAAACTTCAACACTTTGTAAGTCAGTCAGATTATGACCAGATTAATTCTGTTAATAAATGGGACTTAAAAGATTTCTAGGAAAGAATGTCACACAGTAATGTTTCCCTCGGTGACAAAAAATTGGAAACAGTTGTTTTTCTTTGTTATGTTCAAATCCAAAGTGTATTTTTWAAGCCAGAACAGAACAAGGAAGAGCAACTTTTAATTTTGAAGTGGTGTAGACCAATGTAGACAATAGACAATATTCCTAAATATCACATATTTCTTAGATGCTGCCCTATCTTGGAGCAGGAAAGTCATTTTCTCCATATGAAAGTTCGACTGAGGACTTATTTTACTTTTACCAGAAGTAAAATTATTCCGGACCTTGGGCAGTTTAAAACATTTGGAGTCTTTCTTTAATAGCTTTGATAGCTTTGTTTCCAGAAAGTAGTCATCAAAATATACTGGCGTTACTTACAAACCTCTCTAAAATGTAGTCTATCAAAAAAAGTGTGTTTTCAAAATTATGTGAGCCAGCCAATTTTGCTTTCAGTTTTATTATCAACCCTTTTTATTAGCAAGTTCCATTTTTAATTACAAATAATGTTTTTATTAAAAGAAAAATGAGGGCAGAGATATGGAAATATTAGCTGAGTTACTGTCATCCTGCAGAAGTAGCCTGTTGTCCTCAAAACACCCCTGAACTGCCACCAGTGGCCTCTGCAGTAGCTGATGTTATCTTTATTAGTAGACAAATAATGAAAATTTGTTCACATAAAGGCTGTGACCATGTATCACTGATAGCACTGAGGTTGTTGATTAAGCAAAACACCCTGAAATGTAGCCTAAAACCTAAGCCTAGACCTAAAACTTGCTGTAACTAAACGAAGATACATGGTTTTTTTTGTTTTTTTTTCCCCCCCCCAAGGAACTCTACTTCTTTGCTTCTGCCTTAAGTCTATAATAATACTAATAACTCTGTAATATCTCKTATGAGCGGGGAATTACAAGGCACCAACCTATAACATTTTGTGTTCTACCATTGTAAAATAATTGTAGAAATTTACCAGGCAAATCATGCTCTCTTGCTTCCTATGTTCTGTGTGACCAGCAAAGAAAGTTTTGTGTTCCCAAAGGGCGGGTGAATGTCATTTGCAAGGCTTTTAAGCTGTTACTTTCTCTTTTTCCAAATTCTGAAGTACCTATTTTTTTTTCCAAGTCTTTGCTRATATGAATACTTTGCTTATATGAATTCACTCAAATTCAGCGTGTAAGAGAGACTGAGGATTTAGCCCTAAGCTTTTAACTGCTGCTCCTACTGTGTGCTCTCAATTCCATTATAAGGGCATCTTTAAATGACTATGTTGACACAGTCATTATGAATGATAATAAAAATAGACTTGCTTTCATATTAGCATTACTTTGTTAAGCACAATTATTAATTGCAACCAAAATTGGTTATAAAAGTCCTCTCCCCTTTTCAGGATCTTATCTCTTTTTCTGTTGCCACAGAAATTATTTCATTGTGCGCAGCCTCGTACCTTCACTTCCAAATTACAGGGTTTCAGATGTTTAGCCAGTCGGGCAATCGGAGTGGCTGAGCATCTGTAAGTACTTTATAATATCTTTGACATGCTCTGTGAGACAAAGAATTGAGTCATCTTTTTTTTCCTGCAGCAAGCTTTGCACTCTGGCATTTTTCTTGACTTTTCATGTCTCAACACATTGAAGAACTTACCATGGCCAACAGCAAAATCATACTTACAAGTTTTATAAAAGACTAGAACTGGTGCTAGCCTAGGCTCTGAACTGCAAACCAGTTTTATCCAGCARGTTTAAAACTCTGCATTTTTGCTTTTTCCCTCCATTGTCATTGTTGCTCTCAGTGTTTTACTTTCCCTGCAGAAGTCACTCTGCTGCATGACTCTTGGCTTTTTTAGTTTTAGAAGGGGAACCGCGTTACATCTGCTAATTTCAAAATTATAGAATTAAAGATTGCATAAATGCAAAATAAAATATAAAATCTTATGTTGTTAATCCAGCAGTTTCTCCTAATTAGTTTGATTACAGTTACTTTATACTGGAAAACAAAAAGTGACAGAAGAGAATTAAAAGCAAGTCCTTAAGTTCATTACTTTTAACTGACCAAAATAAAATAATAATAGTGAATGGAGCCCTAAGTTATTAGGAGTATATAGAGAAGACTGCCTGCTATTGACTGTTAAATAATACTGACATAAGCCTATGCTGCTAATAAAGGAGGGCAGACAGTGCTTTTAACTGTGATGTAAGAAAATAGAAAGGAGCTTTTTTCAAGGGCTGATGTGATGGTAACAGTTCACTGTGCTGCTGCGTGGCAAAGAGACTGTGCTCTGAAAGCACAAGGGCTTTTACGAGGGGGAGAACGTTGTATTTGGAAAGAGGGCTGGGGAGATGCCCCAAAGCTAGGATACAGGCTGCCCGGGAGGAAGAGCCTGTGCTGAAAAGTCTGGGACTTTAAAAGGGGGAGAGGAAAGAAAAAAAAAAAAAAAAAAAGGAAAGATAAAAACAAGTGTCTAATGTCCTCCAAACACAGGGCATCTGCAGAACAGTCTGTGCATGGGACTCTGTAGGCTTTCCAAGGGCTGTGCTTTGTTCCAGCTCCAATAACTTCCTGGAACTGAGCCTTCCTCCCGCTCGCGCTGGAACAGCCTTGACTGCAGGGCCTCTCCAGCAGTGTAGGTGGAAACACAATATGTGTGAACTATATATTCAACCAACAAAAGATTCCCGGAGCAAATGACATCTTCAAAGCAAACCTTCTGTAGTCCACAAGCATTTATTACTCTGCAGTAAAGATTTTAAAGCCTGGCACAGTAACACAAGTTACAGGCTTTGGCAGCTAAAGATCCACGGACCTGCTCTACTTATCAATGTGCATTTCCCCAAGCCATCTTTCTTATGGTCCCAGGAGTGAGATAAAATAGCACCAGATTGCATTGCCAGTATTGGTGTAAATATTTTTTTTTTTTTTTTTGCAAAACTATGTTTTCTAATATCAGTTGTTGTCCTTTCTGTTCTAATCATGCAGAAGGGGARAGTCACCCGTGATTTCAGCTTTATCCATTAAAGTGCTCCTGCCAAAATCCGTATTAACTCTAGGAATATTCAGGTTCCATTTAGAATTTTCTTCTGGCTTTCCAGCTTTATGTGCAGCTCTGGAACTCAAATAAATCTAGCAGGAAGAGCAGGAAATACAAAGCTAATATCAGAGCAGGCATTTTTGTGCRAGAGGATCTCATGAATATTATCAAAGCATTTTTAAAAATGACTAGCAAACACTTTTGTGTGGAAGATAAAGTTATTTCTATTTCACTGAGAAAGTTATCCATTTCTTTCATAATACAGGGGAGTTTTTTAAGAGTAGCASTAGAAACTTGGTGAGCCTGATACCTCTATAGGATAACTAGTTACTGATAGTTAAAGAYAGGGTGGTAGTGGAATGAAGAGTAGCATTCTTACCACTTTTGGAAACCAATGCCTTGATTTCTTGTAAATATTTTCCATACMCAATGAAAACACCTACTCATTCCCTAGCAATAAAGGGTAAACTGCAAAGAAATCGGAGGAAAGTAGCCAAAGCTGCCATATTTCTGCCACTTTCTTGCATCAGTGGAGTGAAGAATAAAGGAACTTTGCAAGCAGCAGTACTGTACTTGAAAAGCAAAAAAGCAAAAAAGTACCCAGGGACTTTTATGTGCGTGTGCAGGAGATCAGATGGCAACTCCCCCAGCGAGCCTGGCAGGGGAGCCCGCTCCGTGGCTCCGAGCCCGCAGCGGCGGCACCAGCTACGACATCAAAAGCTCCAAGCGTGTTGTGAACGTGGAGGCTGCAGGTTTAAGAGCACCTTTCTAATTAGTGCAAATGAAATATTTGCARGCTCTGGGGCTGACTCRCATGTGATTCTGTGCTCCCTTTTTACCGCTCTGTGTAAGAGGTGGAAGGGAGAAACTTTGTCACCGGAATGTGATGASTCTGTTGCTTGATAAAAATGTATCCCCTTTCTGCCTGTCATCCATCACTCTGCTCTGCCCCCTTGGAAATCGTGAGAGGTAGAATTTAGCCATTTATTTTTCTTGAAGAACCAGGTGATTTTAATTGAATGTTATCAGCCAGTTTTTGTGGTTTGGGGATGGTTTCAGAATTAAGCAGTTCGTCTACTTAATGTCAGGGCACTGGTATAATAAGCTTGGTAAATTTTAGGCTATCTCTGTCCTAAGGGAAATCAGTTTGACTTGCCCTTCAATGGATATTTCTTTTTCTATAAGCAGCCAAATTAGCACAAAAGTCTGGGAAAAAAACCCATATGTTCCTACATCTCATATTTTGCCTCTTTTCCGTGAAATTTTGCATTATACACACTTTTGTTTAGGCTTGGTGCCCTTTTATGCCTTGATAATAGAATTCTTCTTTAAGCCTTTTTGCAAGTGGATTCTGGACTTAATGAGTGATTTCCATCTTGCGTTGGAGCTTGGGATGCTTTCCCTGGAAATGGTTTATCATTACTGATTCATTTACCCTCGAGGCTGTGGTGATTCTCTTCAGCAGTGAGCAGGACTGCATTTATTTTTCAGAGAAAGCCTTGTTTTCAAGTACTTAACTTCTTTGGTCCTTTAAAACATGCACAGAGAAGGCTGGGGACTYGAGGCTGAAGCTTTTCCTTAAGCTCTTTCTTCTGTGCAGGCATCGATAGGTTTGTATTTTGACCTCTTCAGAAAGCCTGAGGTCCTCCACTGGGAGAGGATTTGATGGAGTGAAAAGTGCTCACCTGTTTTCTTCCTCTGTGGTCTATCATGGCGAAATTTATTCTGAGGATACTGAAATGTGTTGTATGCAGGACAAAATTTAAGACTCTAAAGGAGTTTCTCTTCACAACGGCCATATGAAGAGAGGACTGGAAGAGCAGTGAAGCAGAGGTCAGTCAAGCACCACAAAATCCTTTATCCTCTGATAAAAACTTTTTTTTTTAAATTCTTCTATTACTAAAAATGTGCCTCTGCTTTTTTTTTAGTACAGGCTTTCACGTCTCTGAAGTCAAGAACTTCAGCTAAGTCAATATGTTAATTAATCTGAAGCCAAATCTTTCTGCACTGATGCATGTCCCCGTGTGTATCTATTCCACGGGTGCAACACAAACAGTTGTCAGCAACCATAGTGCTGGATGTACCTGTCGGAACAGCTTTTGCCAGCTTGGCCAACCAATCATGAGACCTAAAATATGTATTTCTAGTGTTGAATACGTCTCCTATATTTGGCACCTCAAGAAAAATATATCTTCAGTGAAAAACCCAGACTGCTGGTTACAAAGAGTTCATTAATATCTGCTGAAGTTCAAAGCAAAGAGGCCAGTTCCTCACAGGTCAGGGCAACTCTCTGTAAGGTTCCTCCTTTGCCTGCAGCAGGGGCTCATCTCCTCAACATGTTTATTTTCCTGCCAGGATTGTTGGCAGGTGAAGAGAGTCACATCAGCTCACCTCACGAGTATTTTTATGCTGGAAACCCGTGCCCTGAATATGCCATTTTCCTGGCCCAGCATACCGTGAGATCATGGGTTTCAAACCTGCCTGTGTTGGCCTTAGAACATAAAACATTTAATGCAGCTTTCATTTCCTTTCTTGAGACCTGCAATAAAGTCACCAGCTCAGTTTTGCACTGGTTTTGCTCTCCTGTGCTTTAAAAGCTCTCCAAGGATTAATGCCTGTTGCATAGGGAGGAAGAGGAGCAGCTGAAAAACATGTCCTGAAAAAAAATGTGATCATTTTTGAGTCAAAACCAAATAACTTGAAGTCCTTCTAGAACCAGTTTAGGGTAAGACTGAACAGTCCTCCTTCCTGAGAAAGGAATAATTAGGACATGTCAACACCTAAGCTTCATGCAGCTCTGTGGTGGTTTCAGGAAGCACAGAAGTGGATGTCTTACCAAACGGGCAGCAAGATCTAGCCCAGACTCATCCAATCTCCTGAGATTCAGTGACTCAGGAGTGTAGCATTGTAGTTTTTATAAAACATGTATGCTGTCTGTATTAGGACTGTGGCAAATGTGTTAAAACTTGGAGCACTGTAATGTTTTTCTGTGTGTTTTCTATGTGACTGCTGAGGGAGTCTACCACATATATGGGTCCACCATGCTCCAACTTGGCCCCTTTTCTTCCTGTGGCCAGTCTGACTCTCTTTGCTGTGCAGCCTCCACCTTTCCACCAGCAGAATCCCTRAACTTGAAGAGACACGTGAAGGAGGATGTGCTTATTTAAAGAGGGACGATGTCCATGGGTGACTGTCCCATCCGTTCCACACGTGCCTGAAGCCTCCAGGCGCTGTCTGTGCTGGTGCTGTATTCCAAATCCATGATGTAAGAGGGTGAAAGTACAAGCAAGAGAAAACTGAACATGAAAAGGAAGTTTGTTTGCTTACTAATAGGCTTGGGAGTGGCAGAATGAAACTGTATAAATAAAAATCCAGGCTACCAAATGTTCGATACCTGCAGGAGCACTTGCATAGTTTGGACCAAGCCTGCAACCTGCTTGAAGGAGAAGTCAAGGTCCTACCTGGCTTAGGAAAAGTCTTTTTTTTTTTTTTTTTGCAAGGCTATATTTAAAATCATTATATTTTTGTTTCTAATGTTAACATAGCTTATATCCTTTACAGTTTAGCAGGGTAAAACAGCAATTACTGAAGCCGATGTAAAAATTTGCATCATAGGAGTGGGCTGTGATGTCTGCATACCTGGAAACACCTCTGACCACAGCTGTGTTCTAAGTATGTTATTATATGTTTTTTCATTCCTGCCAGAATAACACTTCATTTGTGTAAATGTTGAAAATAAGATCAACATAGGAAAGCACGATGTGATTGATGGGCAAAGAATGCAGTGAGGTCTGAGTTGTGTCTGTTAACACTTAAGCAGTGTGCAAACATTGTCTTCAATATATATTATGTGCTGCTTTTTTTCCTTCCACTGTCCTTTGCTGGGTCGATTCTCCTTCCTAAATTTTACAAAATGCACATTTTAAGGTGCAGTTTAGTGCTGTTGAGAACTCGCGCAGCTTGACGGGTTCCAAGCCTTCTCCTCCTTTCACTTGCTGTTTGTGAAACCTGCCTCTGCAGAGGACATCTATATTCCTGCTTCCTTATCAGATCCTAAAACCAGATGAAGTTTTATGCAGCTTTAACAATACTGGACTTCTTGCTTCTTTTGCACTGCACTGTACATTGATTTTCCTGAAGTTTGAGCCTCTTTTATGGTGAGGAGATGTTTTCCAGCGTGCAGGAAGCAGCGGGAAAGCCCTGTGATCTGTGCTGGGCAGGTCTGACGAGAGCAGATCAGCACGGACCTGCACAAATGAGAAGCTGGTGAGGCCRTAGAGCTTGATCTGTTTTCTGTTACTTCTAAAGCTTTTGCATTTTAAAAATGTCATCTATATAAGAATATTTGAAACTACTTACATATAAAAAAAAATTAAGAGAAAATAAAAAGAGCCTGCCTGCCTTTTAGATGTGCCAGACAGGTTTGGCAGTCATTCACTTAACATTGATCAAGCGTTGCCGAGACATCCTAATGCTTGCAGTCTTTTATACCTGCATAGAAACGGTCTGCTCAAGCATAACTGAAATCAGAAGACATTGATCTGGGACATTTTTCTTGTTCAGAAAATTCGGAGTGATGTTTTCAGTATACTGGAAATATCAGAATTTGACACTAATCCTCCAGAGGCTTGAAAGTCCTAGAGCAGAGAAACTGCAAAGATTGTCCTAGGACTTCAGGTAAACAGAACTGGCAGTGCTGGCTCACACCAAGGGTCTGTCTGGCCCYGTTTTCTGCTGCTCGGTATCTGGTAACAGATGCCCAGGAAGAAGTATAAGAACAGGCTGAAAATTTAATAGCATTAACTCCATGTACTCAYCATCCTCCAGCAAGTTACAGTAAGGAAAGTCCATGAGCCGGAGGTGATGTCCAGATTTAATAATCTTTGATGGACTTTTATGCCATGATCTCTTTTTGAACCCTTAGCAGCCCCAATGCTCCAAGGAGTTTTCTGCAGCTGTGGGAGGGTCGGCTAACCAAATTCACACAGTCCTTCAGCTGTGGTTGAGCTCAAAACCAGCTTAAAAAGAAAAAAAAAAAAACTTGCCCAAAGAAACAAAACTCCATTGAAATCAGACCTGTTTTGTCACACAGCTGAGATTAGAGCTCTCAGCATCCCCAGAAAGAATATATTTGAGACAGCAAAAGCTCTGGCAAGTTGTTCTTTCCTTGCTCTCATCTTCTTCCTGGKTTTCCTGCATATAAATTGCACCTAATTTGTTATCTATATTTGTGAAATTATCAGCGTCAAAAGATCAAACGTGGGGGTTTGTTTTAAGTCCAGCCAAGCAGTTGCTCGCTGCAGTGCTCCTTGCAGCCGGGCTCTCCACCAGCAGAGCCTCTCGCCCTCATCTCACCTGAGCTGCTTGCCGGGACACAGAGCTCCCTGGATTTGCAGGACAAACGTCTCCCAAAAGGTTTGGGTCTGACCAGTCTTGCCCCTGATGTGCACGGGACATTTTTCTTCCCCCTTGGGAAGATGTGACTCTCCCTCAGCTGCCTCTTAAAAGTTTTACGACTGCTGCACTGGTAAAGTCCATTAAAGCACTTAAAAATACGGCTGTTCAAATTAGAGGGAACTGGTATTGGACAAGCCGTTAAAATACAAGATACAGATGACTGCCCTTTTATATGTGTAGAACACAAACCAAATGTCTATTTTAAATAGACAATTGCTTTTAAGGGAGGCAGAGCCAGTAAATTTTAAGGCACACCAGTTCACTTTGYTAATAAATGATTTCAGTTCAGCAAAAAGATTACTTTAGACCTAAAGAAATGGAATGGCAGATGTTTCCAGATGTGAGTTATGCAGGAATTTTGAATAAAAGCTATGAAAGAGGTTTACATAAAATGTGTAGCTTTACACTATTCCTGCTATTTATACCTTTGTGTTTGCCTAAAATATTTTATTTTAATATTCTAGAGCTCTAACATGAGAGGAAAAACTTCTARACAAGCAGAAATTGATCTTTTCTAGGTTTAATCTTGAAAATCTAGTGATTTAACATGATTTTAAAAATGTTTAGAAATATTGACGTTACGACAGCAAGTGTCTCTGCTGTGGTATCATATGATTAAGTAGAATGGAAACATCCTGGGGTGAAGTTCTGCTCTGTCATGTTAGTACGACTTTAAAAAGTACAAAGTCAGTACCTTATAAAATAGATACTTGAAAACAGTTTTTGTTTTCCTCAGGCTACTGAGATTAGAGTCTCCTAATCTGTTTGACCAGCTGCTGAGGATGTTCTTTTTCATTTTTTTTTTCTTTTTAACTAAATGAGCTTCAATGTGATTAAAAAAACAAAACTTCAAAAAATGTTCAGTTTTCACACATTCATTTAAGTAGGAGCAATTGTATTATTATGTCTGGTTGCAAATGTAATTGGGTTGGGGGTCATTAAAGGCTTTGAATGAAAGTATTTCCAAGTTTCCAAGGGTGCATCCTTTGCTGTCAAGAATCATCTCGTTTTGGGGCTTAGAGCCCTGCTTTGAGAAGATCCTTCTTYGTGAACGTGCAGGCGCTGCCGAGTCAAGCTAGCTCTTGTTCAGTGCAAAACACAGTGGTTTATTTGCCAGGGAGTTCAGGTTGTTGACTTTGGTTACTTTGAAAAGGTATAAAGACTTTATTAGATTTCTTTCTTTGTGTGTGTTATGTGTAAGAAAATGTGTGGGTTTTTATTCAATATGGCCTGCTGCTGCTGGGARGGAATTCAGGTATTTCTTCAAGATATGCTATGGAGTCTGCTAGTGCATTGTGCAAAATACATCATTTTATTTACACTAGAAATTGGATTAGCCTATTGATCACAAATATCTGAGTTAATATTTACTTTTAAAGGGAGCATAGCAAAATGAGCTGTTTCGCAAGCCTATTAGAAATGTTTATATTACCAGGTCCTCGTGCGCCTGTGACAAGGAATGTGTTTTAAGAAGACCTTTGTAGAGCAGCGGGTCCGYGGAGGCTGCCGGTGGCCTCTCCAGGTGCAACGCTTCAGCACACCCACTTACAGTGGCAGTTGGGTGATAAACTTATTTGGGAATGAAGCCCCCGGCAGCGAGAAGACTGCCTTGCTCAGCAGTGATTGATAAATACGCTGTATCATGAGCTCGATGCTCTCAAAAGCATTGCAGGAAGTCCCGAAGGAGCCCCCGATGTTTGCTTCTTCAGAGCTGTTAGCAAGCATGCAGCAGGTAGCAAAACACATGTTTTACTGGTTAATTTGTACTCCCAAGAGCRGGTTTTCATGAGCACAGCGTAGCCAACCTTGTAGACGTTTTCACAACGTCGCATCAAAAATTCAAGAAGTTGTCTGAAATCTTGAGGCTGACTTCAGGTCTTCACAGAAGCCCCACTGTGGGGGTGGCAGGTTCCTTGCTGTTTCTACTGCYTGTGAAGTGTTTAATAAAAAGCAAATTAAGAAATGAAAATTGTCTGGCGGATCCATCGGGCGTAACAGTTATGCCTGTTCAACATTATCATTCAGCACGTCAGACATTAACCTGATGGGAAGTGCTTTATTTTGTATAATAGTCTTGAAATCAATCTGAAAGGTTGACTTAAAATACCTAATGTGCTTTGAGGTTGATAACAAACTCTGCAGTTCAAGTTTTAATAACTTGGGGGGAGCTAAGAAACTTCAAAAGGTTGTGTGATAAATGTTTCTGACAATGCGTCAGCCAAACATTAGACAGAATCGTGGTAAATCCTCTCCTCCTAAGTGGTTTAAAATGGAAGTTTTGAACTTTTCCTTCATACGAGTATGCTTCAGATGTCACGGTATCTTTGGGTTTAAAAGATTCGTTTTATCTAGAAGAGGAGACGTTGGTGTTGCTGTCTGCACCTCGGAGAGGGAAAGGAGACAGCCYGGTAGTTCTCTCCTTTTAGGAACCTCTGCCCCTCTGTGTTCCCATGGGCGCCCTTGACCATGCAGCCCTCGGAGGCTGGAGGGAAGGAACGGCTGGTTTTCAGGCATATTACCAAAATAGGTGAATATTAGAATAAATCTTGTGAGTTGACAGGCTTTCAGAGTGACTTCATCCCCACGACCCTAAAGCGTTCTGCTCTTAGGAAAAAACAATGCTTCCACATGGCAACTGCTTGTTGCTTTTTGTGGTTCCTTGAGAAAAATAGATGAAAGCAAGTTTATTGCTGCGCTTTGAACCTCACCGCCCTCCCCCTCTCCTATCACCTGCACCGCCACAAAAACAAAGTGAAAACAGTTCCTTCCTTTGCTCCCCCTGAAAACACTGCTGAGCTTTACAATGGATATTGCTGTTTTGTTTGAATTTTTATCTTTTCAGGGCTTACGCTACTCGATTGCATCCTTTGCGTTTCAAATGGATGTCRTTTATTGGGCGCTGCTGTGAGGCCCTGGCCCGGTCCTGCCTGGCTCCGAAAAAAAGGAAAAACAGTATTAGCTCCAAATCCACTGAAAAAACGGTTTAGAAACAATATAGACCATCCCCTATAGAGCCCTGCACAAATGTGCTTCCATGGGCAGGATCCGCGGCGTGGGCCAGCTTGGCAGAATCTCCTCTCCCCGTTTCGAAGGACCGGTAAAATGGACCAGATTTCCAAATTTGCTCTGTATATGGAAGTTCCCATTATTCTAAGGGGGAATTGCAAAGTTTTTTGCTTTCTTGAAAGTTCCCACTTTTATCTGATTCCTCACCAAAGAAACCTTTTTTGCATAATAGTAGCAGAAAAAGGGGAGATAATTCTTTTAGCAACACGTTTAAAGAGATATTAAAGTTTGTGTTTCTATTTCATGTTGTAATTAGTGTTCACTATTCATGATGTGGTGCCTAGGGCTTAGCATCATGTATTAGGCATGAAGATGCCCAGATCTTTCTGCAGTTTTGGCATTGCCTAGGAAGGTGCTGGACAAATCAGAGTTCCTCTCCCCACTCATATATTGTTATTAGCAACTTCACACAGGTAATGAGATTTAAATGATGGTAAAAGGCTAGGAGGTCACTGCAAAGTGAGTGTTCAAGAAAGGTAAGATATTGCTTAAGGTGTTTTAATTTCTATTCCTCAGGAGTAATAAAAAAGAGATTTTCTGTACAGTCATAATAGCAATTGCAATGTTACCTAGAAGAGGGAAGAATAATTTCAATTACTAAACATCATACCTATTTTCTGTAGAAAATAATGCAAATGTTTTATTTTTTCTGTTGTAGTAATGTTGGCCCCTGCATATAGGTTGGCGAAAACTTTGTTTGCAAAAAAACAAAGCTATTGTTTTAACCAAAACCACAGAAATTTTGCTTTTCATATTGAATCAGTAGCATAATGAGTAGTGGAGAACTGTTTCAACATCAAAGGAGACTTTTTGGATATATAGTGTGTTGCAACAACAGCGCAAAAGTTCCCACCAGAAAGGAATTCTGCCATATGTGAACAGCAAACATATGTATTAGGTTAAAACCATAAGATTTCCTTTGCTTTACACCAAAAACAAGAGGGAACTTAAGTACAAAGGTTTTCAGACAGTCACATGTTGGAAATGCAGAACAGAGGACAACCAGTGCCCAAGGTGCAGGTACCAGTGGGCACGAGCAGGAAGCATGGGATAAATACCAACAATTTGGCTCAAACATCAGTGCTTACTTCCAAAAAAATACATTTTTTGCCGTGATTGGAGGAGTTTCATCAGTGATCTTTGTAGATATATTTTACCTATTTATTTTTAGTAGTAATAAACCGAGACGTATTTACTGATCCCTATAAAGCTTTCTAACGAAAATAACAGTCGCTATTAAAAAGTGTGGGTAGAGATGAGTTGGAGACTGAAGACCTGTGGTTAATTTTGATGGGCTACTTGGCTGGCTGTTTGTAAGTAAAAGTTGCGTTTGATTCTGTAAATTGTGAGACCATCTCCTATAAAAGTTAATTTTGTGCCCAGTCTTTGAGCTCAATATACTGAGCTTCATAGAGAGGGAAAGGTGCTCGATTGAAGGGTTTTTTGACGTAATTTTATAGCATTCTCCAGTTATAATTGTGGAACAAAGTTGTTTTACCTTTTTATTAATGTTCACACAGATTTTCTTTAACTTCCAGAGCAAGGTTTTCTTTGCATGATGGGGGAAGAGAAAACACATCAATAGATGTAATTTGAATTTAGGAGACACTTAAAGAGGGGCCTGTACTCAGAATTATTGTTGGCACATGTTTTGAGGAGTATAAAGTCTTTTTTCTGTGGGCATTAATAAGGAGATAATTAAAACTATAGTAGGTAATTATGGTAGCTTTTATTACTGCATCTTTCATTAACTAATTATATTAATTTGGTAATGTTTGAAAAATTCTTTGAAGATGAAAAGTGCTAGCTATTATTACCTTTTATTAGTAGTATTACTTTGCACTGGTCATAAATATTGAGGTCTCTTTTTGATACTGGTGCACATCTGTGTATGCAGAGTCCGTCTTACAGCCAATAAAAATTATACATGTATGTATATAAATATATATATATATGTGTAAAGCCAACATGTGGCATAATCTGATCATTATGAGTAATGACTTCCCTGCCAACACATTTTCTTTTAAGGTGAAAAATGCATTGGATGTTTTGTGATTTTAGAAGATTTTCCTCTCCTAGTGCAGGACTCCCCGATGTCAAGTATTTTGAAATACTAATGATTCCTGTTTATTTAGTTCTTCCAGAACTGAATTTTCTTTCAGGGAATCTGACACCTCTCTTTTTTTCTTAAAGTCCTGTATTTAAAGGATAATCAAATCAGTTTTCATAAACTAGAGATTAAATCCTTCATATATTCCCATTTCGTACTTGTTCATGTGCTTCTTAAAATCTTTTTTTCTTACCAGCCCTTAGTTGATTTAAATTAAGCCGTGTAACTAATGCCAAACGTTTATTCCTGCTCTGAAGAGGATTTTGTGATTCTGGCGTCGTACCTCTTCATCTCGCTATGGCTCCTTGTCAAAATTATGCTCTTCACAAGTTAAAGAGAGAAAAAAACCCCACACAAACCCCTTTGCAGCCTCAATCTGGCATCCAGAAGTCAGGCTGAGCTCCTGGGTTTCATTCCTTGTCCCAACCTCTCCAACCAGGGCTGGATCCTGCACCGATGCTCCACGTGCTCCTCCAGGTACCACCAGCAGAGCTGGGCTGGAAATAAAACTTAATTAAACATTTCACTGGTGGTAATTGAGCCATAATAGAGTCATACCAAAAAAAAAAAAAAAAAAAAAAACCATATATACCTACCCAGACATGAGCTCTGCTCTCCTCTCCTTGCCCATGCATCCCATGTTCACGATGGACAAACTGCAGCCACAAGCCCAGTTGCAGTAACCTCTGCTCCACACAGCATCAGCTGTGACCCAAACATTTACAGTATGATTTTATTTTAGGAGCCTTTCCATTTTTTTTTATAAATAAATCAAATGAATGTTCTTTTTGCACAGCTGTAATTCACCCACATTGTTGCAGTAGAGCTTATTATCTCATTTACATTTTTAAGTGCTTTTCAAAGTGTAGGATATCTGGGCTGGAAAGCAAAACATTTCGTTCCTTTGTTCTCAGGCCAACACAAAGCACTTCCAAGGTCAGGTATGGTGTAGACTTTCAACAGCAAACATGTTTACATGGCATTTGAAAGCCGGTTTAACTGAAAAAAAATACTGTCTTTATAACAGTGATGTAAGTCAGCTTAGCAAAGCTGAGAGAAGGGGATTAATTTTGTACTTTGAAAAATTTAACTTCGTAAGTTCGGCTTTGTTTTCCGTTTGAAAAAAAAAAAAAGCCTCTGACAGCCAAAAGTTGGCCTGATTTTTTTTTTACTCTCCCTTTAGCTTTTTTCTTTTTTGCTATCCTTTTCCTTCATCCCAGCAGTTATTAAACAGGCGTGCTGTTATTCTGTGGGTAAAATCTGACACTTTGAAGCTGCAGAAGAACTGCTTTTCAAAAAAAATAGACCTCAAAAAAAAAAAAAAGAAAAAAAAAAGAGCTGTTTAATTTTATAAAAGAGCTGTTCTGTGGTGGACCTAGAGTAAGTCAGCTCCTGTTTTGGAGAGTACTCACTGTGACAAAAGCTTATCTATCAGACACAGAAAAAAGATACGATGGTTTTGGGTACCCAGCAAAATAGATATCAGAGCATTCAGGTCTGACCACCCTCCCGGTGATGGCGAGGGTTTTCAGCGTGACCTTCAGAAGGGTGCACTGCTCCTGRCACCCTTCATGGCTCTCTCCTGCAACACTGAAACCATGAGCAAGAAAATCGCTTACCTCCAATTGCTGCTTTTGGAAATAACCATATATGTGAATCTGCAGCAACCATGAGATTTTCATGCTGCCTGTTTGGGATGGACTTGATCAACTGCTGACCTTTTTAATTTTTATCCGTATAGTGACAGGAAAGGTCCTTTAAACCCAAACCCAGAGTCTGTGCAGTGCAAGGGCTGGTTTGTCCTCCACTCATCCGTGTTTGTCACCAACAGTAGGTGCTAGGGCCGTGGGGTTGGCAGTCTAAAGAGGGTTCCTCCCTCCTCCTTTTCCCGCATGCCAAGCTATTTTGACTGTATAAACTGATCCCGTGGAAATGGCAGGAGGAGACGGGTCACGCTTTGTAGTTTATCTGAAATGTGCTCTGGGGATGTTCCTGAGAGTTGTTCTTGAGCCGTCGGTCGTGCCTCCACGCTTTGAAGTCGGGGCAAGACTTTTCTCAAATTAATTAGCTCTTCCGTGACTTTTGTGGTGTGTGCAAAGGCCCCGTTCGTTCTGCATCACGTTTCTGCAGTTGCATGACCTGATCGTTTCAGGATTTAAGTCAAGATAGGCTTGTTTGTATTTTAAGCTACCATATTAGATATACAAAATGGAAACAAAGAAGCCTACAATTCACACATAGATTTCATTATATTATTGCTAATTAAAGGTGCTGCAAGACTTGTTGAGTGTAGAAGACTGAGTTTATGTTCAAAGACTGGATTTCAACATTTCTCAGCAGCGGTGAGAGCATAAAAGTTCCTGGGCAGATCTGAAGTTCATGCTTGGGTCTGCTTAAATTTTTTGGCATCGGAACATGTAATAGTCTTATAGCATAAGACTTTAAAGTTAATGCCTGGCTTCACTTCAAAACAACGTGCAAGATCTRTCATAAGTAGTCCTCTTATCTTATCTCCATAGCAATTTTATCCTGTAAATGATTTGAGAGTACAGTATTTCAGTGCTGTGGAAAAGAGCAACTTTTCTTTTTTTTTTTTTTTTTTTCCTATTAAATCTTTGTACTGTGAGCACTTTTAATGATCCTGATTTATGGGTGGGTATTCTACTTTGAGGAAGCAAACGATAACCATATCACATGTTCTGAGAAACACGTTAGGGGAACATGGGCTGGCCGGGCTCTCCCTTGCAGCCGGCCCTGCAGATGTTCTCGCTGCAGCTCCCTTTTTTGTAAAAAAGAAACTGCACCGAGGCAGTCTGGGTCACTTATAGCAGATATCTAGTCTAAGTCTTTGCTCTGAAGCGAATCCTGACTCTGCTCCGCACATTTCAGCTCTACCTTCATTTCCTGGCGTTTGGAATAACCCGAAATCCTCCCTCGGCGCTGCCGCCGGGTTGGTGCCCGTCCAACGCGCTCCCTGTGCACTTTGCTTCAAGTCCCTGCTTGCAGTGAGCAAGGACTTTATTCGAGCTGACAGCATCACTAAGCTGTTAGCAAGTGGGCAAGTGAACGCTAAGTGTGTATTCAAACCTCCAACAATGCCCAGGAAACTTAAAAAAAAAAAAAGAATCTTTGGAACTCTGTATTGTTTGTTTGGTGTCTATCTGGTAGGAATAACAGAGACTATCAGCTCCTTGGGGCACGACTGTTCTTTTGTTAAGCGTATAACAAAAAGATCAAGGCTCCGAGGGGTGGCCCTAATAAAGATGAATATACAAGAGGAACAATAATGACAAAATAAGTTTGTCGATGCATTTTATGAGCTTGGTTTTAAAAGTGATTATTTCTGAACTAAATAAAGATCGGGGTAGTTGTGGTAAAGTTACGTGATCGTAAGATCCCTTTTATTTATTGCCATTTTTGCTTTGTACGTCACATGCTGGATGTTAGCACAGGGGAGGAAGGGAGCTCCTCATCTTGGAGAGCTTTCCATGTAAATGACAGGGAGCACATTGTCCCCGCAAATTCCGAGCATGGTTTTCCCGAGGATCCTTCAGCTGGTTTGGAGGAGAGGCTGTTGGTGCCCTGTGAAAGGGCTCCTAGGAAGCACAGATTGTACAAACAGACTGATAGCAAACATATGAGACAGAACTTGCAGCGTTTCCGTGTCGCTTTCAATCTCTGAGGGCATTTATTACATTTTTAGTATGAATACATGCCAGCTATGGCAGAATAGAACCTAGCATTTAACTAGAATCTTAATGAAATTTAACTTTTAATGAAATTTAACTAAACTTAACTAACTAATTTAACTCTTAGCATCTTTCATGAGTTGCTAAAAGCCGCTCTAGCTGAGGAGTTGTRCTGATATTTCATAGGTTTCTTATTTAACCTATTGAACCACATGCACTGAGTTTTTCTGTCCTCCTGGGTTTCTCATATGTGTTTTGCATCCATCAATGTTGTTTCAGGTCTTACAAGATGAGATGGAAAGTTACCGCAGTCAGGTGCGGGCTGCAGAGAAGAAGCTGCAACACAGAGAGCTGGAGACCCAGGAGCAGGTACCTGGCACTGACCTCTCCTTCTCTTCCCTTCGGCAAGCAGGGGTCTATATTTAAAAATAATACCTTGCTTCAAAGCAAAAGCACATATTTTCCTCCAAAATTTTCAGCTAGCTTTCTTTTCTGTTTTTGTTAATAAAAGAGAATTAAACTGTCTGGACCCTACAGGCAAATACTTATCTCATGCTCTCTATTTTGGGTTGGTATTTCAACTATTTTAGCTGTGAAATTTATTTTGAAGCAACAATGCTGTTTTAATAGAAGGTTTGGGGACCACTCTAACCTGTCCTTTAATGGCTTGTATTAAAAAAATTACAATTGGGCAATAACTGAGTTATACGTAATTCTTATTGCTGATCTTATGCATTCATTGTCCTTTTTGTCCATGAACAGTTCCGTATGATTAATATGCTAAAATTACTGTGGACATTTTCAATGAAATCAGAGATTCTGTTTGCTTCAAGTGAATGCATGCTGGTAATTTAGAGACTGATATAGAAATGGGAAGTGAATGATCTGCATTTAAACCAAATATAAATTGAAACATTCAGGAAAATAGAGAGGTGTCTGAATCACATACAGATGTACAGATCTGCAATACTAATGAGTTTGTGCATCGCTCCAGAACTTTATTCGGTGCTCCAGAACTCCAGAAAACAGTTTCCACCACTGTTTTCTTAACCCAGACTTGAAGGAATAGTAATATAGGATGGTTGTAGAAGAGTAATAATCATGAATTTCAAAGCTTTTTTCCCCAGTTGTTGTTATCCTGCTTGCAAATGGCAACCTGCGTTGACCTTCAGCATTTACCTTCACGTATTTCCTCTCTTTAAAGTCAGTGCTTTGCTATTCCTCTCTTCCCCTGCCCCTATCTCCCAGATCTAGTGGTTAGGCTGGGCTCATCAGGGCTGCGATGCCTATGGCATCTGAGCAATTCAGTGTAACCCGTGCCTGGC
Source organism: Nothoprocta perdicaria (assembly GCF_003342845.1). Taxonomy (NCBI): domain Eukaryota; kingdom Metazoa; phylum Chordata; class Aves; order Tinamiformes; family Tinamidae; genus Nothoprocta; species Nothoprocta perdicaria. The sequence continues at coordinate 3,730,695 of NW_020455710.1, forward strand.
CCGCAAGTGTCGCATTCCAGCTGCTGTCTCCTAGAAAAGAGCAGGAAAATTAGGTACCTGTCCACCCTGACATTATTGAAGGGTAGTTCAGCTGGGGAACGTACTGTGCTCCAGAATACGTGTGTCTGAAACGTTATTTAAATCACACTACAACGGCCAGCTTAGAGCTTTTCTGGCGAGGCAGAAATAGCAGATTTATGGTAATTCTGATATGTGAGTTAGTCAGCTGGCTTGTCTCTCCCATTCATATATTGAGAATTTCTGAATAAGCTGGATCCGTTGAGGATGTTTGTGTTTTGTGGCTTTTTTTTTTTCCTTTCTTCACAGAAAAACATTTTTGAAAATTGTTAGCGAGTCTCCTCTGTGACTGGTTAATCCATTAGTTATGCTTATCTCTCTGGAATAAAAGTACAAGAACGTCTGCTTTGACATACCTCCCGTTACGATGTCTTGGCCAGACTACCTGTAAACATGGTCATCAAGCATTAAGAGTAGCTGACGTCTAATCAGCTGGTTAGAGAGCTGGAATATTTAAGGCAGCTACTTAGAACTTGCTTTCTACTTTCACCAAATATTGTCTGATAGAGAATTGCAGAAAAACATCAGAATTTGTGCTGGCACTATTACAAAGGCCACTTTTCTGAGCTTTTACATGTCTATAAATAAGGAGGAGAGAGAGTTAAACAGCTTCTGCTTTTCATTAAAAGGAAAAATCTTGTGTTTTGATTCTATAACAACAACAAACAAATGAATGAGACATGCAAAAACATTTTGTTGTGCTTTTAATTAAAAATAAAAAGCTGTTTCTCGTTATGGCTTGTTGGGTGGTATCGTAGTGCTCCGTGTTTGTCTCTTTTCCTTGCAATGTCCTTATAACTCTGCAGTCCCCGGGAGTGACTGGCACATTCATGAAGCTTAACTCTTTGCTAGTAATAAGCCTTGGTGATTGCACAGAATTAACTTCCCCTTATTATAATTATCCAGACAGATAAAGTCTACTTACTGACACAAACTATCCCATAAATAAAAGCCGCGGGGAAATCCGTTAGAAAGACCGTGATGCCAAAGCAGTGAGATGTCTAGAGCTCAGTGTGGCCTTGCAGCTCAACTGTGAAGCTGTTTTGTTCCAATTTTTCATGCTATTGTATGGATTTGTTTTTACTTTCTTTCTGATTCTCTTTACAGTGTGAGCAGATAGAAACACCTTTTATCGGTACTGTTATTTTTTAAGTGATAGAGGCCATTGATGATACTGCAGAATGACAAAGGAACCCAAATTACATATTGCAGTCCAAATTAATATACATTTGTCAAAAGCAATTTTACTTCATTGTTTTTCCAATACCTTTTCCTTAGCGTCCTCAGGATCTTCTCCCACTTTGACCAACCTAACTGATAATGCAAGAGTTTTTTTTTCAGATCGTGAATCGACTGCTTTTTCATTCCTGATCCTAATGGTTTAAATAAAGGGGCAGGTCAAATATGATGTAAAATTTATAATTGGAAATARTAGAGGGAAAAAGTCCTTCTTATGTTCACAAACAATGGAAGTAAAATCACTAAAGGTATCAAACCATAAGAACTCTCCTGTTACCAGTCATGTCCCAAACTGAGCCTTGAAGGAGGCAGATTTTGTGAAGACAGAAAGTCAATTATGTGAATTCATGAATATTGCTGAGGAAATGAARGAGAATACCAATATAGACTTGCAACTCTTTAATATGTTTATTTATTTGTTTTATTCCACAAATAGATTATAAAAAAAAAAGAGAAAGGCCTTATCTGAGTTAGGATGTTGTAGAAGTATTTGGAATAAAATGGAACAGCTTATTTAGTTAAGTGGCTTTCACTGCAGTGTTCAAACGAAAACAGGAGTGCTAATTGCAAGAGCGCCCTGCTTCAATAGCGCTCAGTGAGTTTTCTTTTTTAATGTTTATTATTCTGACTTGCTCAATTTTTTATGACTGCTGGATATTTACCACGTTCAGCCTAACTTACTGTTTCCATGCCAACTAAATATATTTGTTCTCAGACGACGGCTGTGATGCATCGTTCTGAAATTTTAGTTGCTAAGTAGCAGCGCAAACTTTTCCCATCCRCCACACCTTAGTCTGCATGGGAATAGTGCTACTGTCTGCACATTTGGGGAGCTCTGAGGAAAGAATCGGTGAGATTGAGGTGACCAGAACACGCCCGAGTCCAGAGCGTGTGCCCCATATCACTCCTAATGCAGTGAAAGCTGGAAGGCTTGAGTGATGTTACCCCTGGTGTTTAGGGCATTTGGTCTCTAGTTCTTGTCAGGCTCATTTTAAAGCTATCCAGACTTTTTAAGATGAATGCAGTCAGATAAGTTAATGGAAAAACTTTGCCTTGACTTGCATTATTCTGGACTGCTTTTATAACTGTATCATGGCTGCTGTCACCGGTTTGACGAATGGCTATATAKGCTCTGGAAAATCATGTGGAAGCAGAGGGATTTCCATCATCTAGACACTGATGAACGGGTGCTGGGAGTTTGCTTCCAAAGCAGGCTCTTTCCCATTTCAGGAGGACTTCCCACTCAGGGGTGTCAGATAATTGCAAAAGCCGTGCTGTGTTCTGGGGAAACGCACCTCGAGTTGTCCTGCTCAAAACCTGACCCGGGAAGTTGCAGACTTTCTCAGAGGTTTGTCTTTCTCAGAACACACCAGAGTCATCTGAAACGAGGATAATAAGCTCTAGGCGAGGCATTTAAAAATAAAACCTTCACTTTCTGGTCAGCAGCAGGTGAGGAGCTCTCTAGACRGTCTTTGTTTTCCAGAGCTGACGAGCGCTTTGGAAACCACGGCACAAATAGGGAGCATCCGCTGGAGGTGGTGACGAAACCCTGCCATTTGCTCCGCTTGCTTCAGCCCACTCCATTGAACCTCTTCCAAAAGTTTCCCCTGGAGACCCATTTCTGCTCCCACAGAAATGGGAAGCTTAGTCTAGATTTGAATGATCTTAAACCGCAGCAGTGATTCATAGTGAGAAAGCCTTGCCTTGGTGCTGGCTACAAACCAGCCGATTAACCGCGTGGGCAAGCTGCCCCGCCGCGGGACCGCTGCGCGGTGAGGAGAGCGAGACRCGGCAAGAAGTTCCCTTTGTGACCGTCAAGGACAGCGACACCAAAGGCTGTCACATTAAAACCGAGCCTGCCGTGTCGCTATGTGATCAGCACATAATGGAGAGGCTGGATGCGAAGGGCATGGGCTTTTCTGCGGCTCGGCACGGCTCACACGGAGGAGGAGGAGGATGGCGCCCTGCCATGCCYGTGTGCTTGCTTCCCAGCCGCTGCTCTGCCAGCATCCCAAACCTGGGGTCAGGAGGCTRCCACATGCTTCGGCCGCTTGCCTTCCGCAAGGCATTTCAAACAGTATCATCAAGGAATTCTTGTGAAAAGTGTAAGAGAGAGCAGCCAGAGCAGCGTTGCTCCCCCTCTCCAGGCTGAGCATCTGCCAATTTAATGTCTAGGGAGCACACAACAGAAGATTTATTCTCAGACTACTTAACGCTGAACAAATATGAAGTTTAAAATATTTTTAATGAAAAGAAGATAAAGGGTTGGAAGACCCCAGAGAAGCAGTGAAGATGCATGTGACACACAAGAGCACCGAGTCTGTCCGTCTGGCAGATGCAGAGCAGGACATCCCGTCCTTGGCTTGTCTTTCTCATTTGGGACTTCAGATAGAGGCTGGTGAGGAGAGAACCAGGTTGATACATTTGCAAAGGACCTTTCATGGACAAACAGGTAGATAAATAAGCCTATATATGGATGAAAATGAATGATGAATGTGAAATGGGTGCTGGCATTGTTTGGAGCTCAATTCTGCCACTTTTAGGTTGGTTAATGTCTTGCCATGCAAGTAATTGATGCACTCAGGAATCACTTTGATGCAGTAATACCCCCAAATTTTTAGCTAAGACCAAGATTGTTCCAATAGTAACAATATAACTTTGTATTCAGCATGTTCTACTTTGCATAGCATCATCTTGAACCGCCTGTCATGAAAGGAATGCAGAATTGAGTAGAATATAGTAAATTATACTCCATAAAATGAAGTTTCATAGTAGCAGGAGGAGGAAGAAGAAGCTGAGATTCAAGAACAGAAAAACAGATTTTCAGGTGGGATTTGAAAGGAGCTGGAAATCAATRGAGTTGAAAGTTAGCGGGAGCTCCATCTGGCAGGAGCGGCGGGAGAGAAGGTTCTCGCACCAACTGCGAACGCGTCAAAGGGAACAGAGGGAGACGCTGCTCCACGTGTGCAAGTCAGTGATCAAATGTTAACTTGGGTAATCAGACACAACTGGAGAAGGCACAAATAAGTACGTGCTTCACAGAGCTGGAAGAATTACCRCAACGAAGTAAGCAGCTGGAGCAAGAAAGGAAGACAGAAATTAGAGTGCAAATAGTTGAAAGAAAGAAGAGAGGTTTTACTGAAAAAAAGAAGGCTCAGCATATGCTGGCATGCAAGAATCAGAGRGGATTTTAAAATATCTCAACTTCTTAAGTGTTAGTGAATGAGAAGGAAAGCCGCCTTTTGAGAGAGCCTCATTTTGGAGCGTCTCTGGTTTGTCTGCACCTTATCAATTAAGGGAGGTTTGTTCTTTCAGAAGCGCCCACGGGCTGGTTTGAAGGAGGGCTSCAAGAGGCTACGGGGCTGGCGTTTAATGCAGGGGAATGCATGTAGGAAGCAACTGAGCGCCAGCGGAGCAGGGACACCTCACCCACACGCAAGCACCTGGTGAGGCCAGTTAATGACTTGTCCCATTCATTTCTTTTTTCCAGGTGATAAGAAGCCTGGATGGAGCTAAACAGGATTGAAAAAAGGCCAACTTTACGCTGTTCTTTAAYATCATTTATTCTGAAGTATGATTTGGTTTGTAATTTAATAAGCATGAAGTGCTGCCTGTAAGAGCGCACAGGGGAGCAGTAGCAGTGGCTGCTGCCTGCACTAACTGGGACTCCGCTCTCACCAGTTGTGTAAACCTGGCACTTCCTTTGGCAGTTTAGATGCCGATTAAATTCTTGCTCTTGCAAGAGAGGAAATGGCAATAATATAGTTGGCTTCTGATTGTTACAAAGATTTGCTTGTTCACCTGGACAGCGGGAACGCATTGAGCTTGATCCGTGGCGTTGCTGAGCGCTGTCAGTCCGCGCGGCCGCCGGGAGCACTCGGCACCTCTGCGGATCAGACGCGGGGCCCTTCCTACGCTGAGCAATTCCACGACCAAAGGGATTATAGAGAAGGTAGCACGTGCTGCAATGTAAAGCTGGAATACAGCAATGCGTTCCAGTGGTGCTGTCAGAGATGCTTGTAGCTTGATTTCAGATTTAATTATCTTGATAGCCTATTAGAGTTTCTCTGCTGTTGATGGAACCATAAATGAGTACCGCGTGTTCTTAGATTTGGCCCAGCAGGGCTGGCGGTGCTGGGCTGGGTTGGATTCCTGTTCCTGTGCTGCAAGTCTGCACGTAGGGGATGCGTTGGGAGCCTTCTCCTCCCAGCCATAGCACAACTTAATGTAAGGACCTTAGAGTAAGGACCTCTCGGGGCAGTGGAAGAGCATCGTTGAGAAGAGCCAAAGGAGAAGCTACTCAGGGACAAAGATGAGTCACTCAGAAAGAAGSATAAAGAAATCAGGGATCCTCAAAATCCCACTGGAACAATAGCGGAGCCCTGAGGAGGGGGAGGCGGAGAGCGGAGCAGGGATTTGTAGCCGCAGCGTTCCTGCTTGTTGGATGGCGCTGACAGGGAAAGCTTTCATTGCTCTCCAGCTCGCGTAATCCCAAGAATGCTGTTCTTGCCATATGCAGCCCACTGGTTTGGGTTTGTTTTGTTTTTTTTAAAAAGTTTTGCCTGACTTCCCTTCCTTTGCAGTTATGAATTATAGGGACTCTTATGGCTTAACTACAAACAGGATTTTCCAGGTGGGAGCTCTTGGTTAAGAGGAAAAAGGAAAAAAAAAAGATATTAAAACACAAACCCCTGAGATATCAAGGTCTCTCAGACACAYGTCGAAAAAAGCTGAGAGCAGAAAGCTCAGGTCGTGTCGTGGCTGCTCCGCGTAACTGCGGGTCCCTGGGGGCTCGTGATACAACAAGGCAAAAATGTTTTGGATGCTCTTAGCAGCTAGAGGAGAAACCCGTCGAGGAGATCGAGCTGCCAGCCTGTGTTCCTCAGGACTGTCCAAGCRGGGCAGGTTCTCAGCACAGAGCAGCGCGGCACAAGGACTCGCTCAGCTGATCTTGCTCAGTTCCTCTCTGCAGMTGAGCCAAATTCACGCAATTTATAGCACTTATTACATTTTTTTTTTTTTAAGAACTGGAGAACATTTGTATCAAATTGCATGACATTTCTTCAGATGTGTACTGACCGTATTTCAACACGTGTTTCGCAACGCGAGCTGAAACTCCCCCTCGCTGGAAGACGAGCGGATGTGGACTGAAAAGCAGCGAGTGCTCGGGTTCGGATTTGTTGTGAAAAGAGAAAGGTTCCGGCCTTGGTCCTCGATGAAAGATTTGATACATCATTTGATTGCTCAATTAAAAGAAACAAAAGGATTCAGCAGATTTCAAGCCCCTGAATTTGGAGAAGGGGCCTGGAGGGAGCAGAGCGGTTGCTGTTCAGCACTCAGGACTGCTGTGGAACTGAGGAGGAGCTGCTGCCTTTAGGGAGGACACAGACAAGATGGGATTAATCATCCGTTTGACATCCTCGGGGTCGATGTTTGGATTTTCCTTGATATTTGCTTTCGTTTCCATTGGGATGGCACCATAATTGTTCGTCCTGTGCTTGCCTGAACACTGCCCATCACCTGAGCGGAGCTGACCTGGGCAATATATTTTTATTATTATTATTATCATCATCATCATCATCATCATCACCGTCTTTTAGAGAGGACAAGAATTTCACCTGAGATTAAATGATTTGCCTATGACTGAAGGAGTTATTTTTGCCCTTTGGGTACCCTGCCCTGTCCTCAGAGTTATCACAACATTTCTCATGTTCATGCCAGTTTTTTAAAAGACTTTGCTTTTGAGCAGCATCATAGCATCTTTTTAAGCCACACCTCGTTGTTTGATTAATTCAGGACAGGATTCGAGAGACAGGAAATTAGTTATCTCATCTTACTCCCTTGGATTGTGAAGAAAATTCAATAATAATTAAAAGATCTTAATTACGCCTTTTCGTCACCCTCCTTGCATTTCATGGCACACTTGTAGTTATTATGCCTCACAAATATTACAAGCAGAAATTAAGATACTAAAGAACCGCAAAACCTTACTTAAGTGAACTGCCTGTTGATTATTATCTGACATAAACAAAATGTTAACTTCATGCCCTCCAAGAAAAGAGTTGTTTTTCTTTTCTAGGAACTGGAGCAGCTCTTCTGTGGTCCCTTCATTTGCTTTGGCCCCGCGCACTTCAGTGTTGTATTTGCGTTTTCCTTATGCTCCTCTGGTTTGAATCAAGTAATTTACAGTTGGGAGATCTCACAAAGATTGCATTTGTCTTTGGTTTTTAAATGGAGGAAAAGGGGATTTTGCACAATCCTGAGTTCCCAGGGCTGGTGAGATCTCAGTGATAAACAGGGACCAAAGGATTTCTTGGAAGATGGACAGGGAGTGTTGGCCATGGGCAGTTCATGAGACATGGTGGTGGTGGCTGGAGGGGCAGGCCAGAGAGAAGCACARTATCCTCTGCTTTACAGGCTGTGTCGGTGTCTACAACACTCTGCGAGCTCGGAAATTTGGCCAGGAAAGCCTAGTTTTGAACATTTCTCTGCTGAGCATCCAAAGCAAACTCTTCCACCTTTCAAGATGGACTTATGACCAACGAGGACAAGGCGTCTGTGTAGACCCTGCCATCATAACCTATCAGCTGTTGTGTTGTATAACTTTTGTSTAGTTAGTGAGTAGTTTGTCTCTCCTGTTTCTAGCCATGCGACAGGCTGAAGCACAAGTGCAACTGCAGTTTCAGGTTGTTTCTGCTGACGCCAAGGGTGATTGATGGTAGAACTGCAAACCTCCTATGCTGGGCACCAAGCTGCATAAACAGAGACCAATGTGGCAGCTTAATAGTAAAACCTATAAAACCTTCCTGGTGGGGTTCTGGATCAAATGAACTCACCAAAATGAAAAAAAAAAAAAAAATAAAAAATCTCATGACCAAAGGAAAATGAACACAACAGTAAATGAAATAGAGCTGTCCTCATGCAGCAGACTAGAGGCCTCCCAAGGGCTGCAGAATTGCAATTTTAAACATCTCTCAAGGGTGCAAGAGGAGACACAGCATTTGTGGATCATGAGGAGGCTGCTTGAGGCTATAAAAAAAAACCTAAAAATGCCTTTAAGGCAAAAAAACCCAATCTCAGCAGGCCTACCTTTCATTGATCAAAAATGTTAAAAAATAAAAAGCTTCTCCCATTAGAATTAGTATATATTAGCCCACTACATTTTATTTTTCAGTCATAAGAAATAATTTAGATTTTCGCTATGAACTATTTGAATCTCCTGGGTCAATAAACCTTGACAGTAATTCCGGCCAAAAATATCAGCGTGTTGTTTATCACAATAGGACAGGAAACAGCTGGGACCTTATTTTCATCTTATTGTGATGCAATTATTAATGAGCCCGCTTGAAAGTAGTGCCATTTCCAAAAGTTATCCAGCAAACACACCGAGGGCAGTTGGATCCCGGAGATGAGTTTTCACTGCAAGAAAAGACTTCTCTCTGAAACGAGCCCCATTCAGCACTCGGGCTACCAGGGCTCCTTCTCATTTTCTCTTTTTCCAGCCAACATGGTAATAAGCAACTGCACACTGAAGCAAAGTACCTATTTCTTCCCGCCTTTCCGAGAAGCACCTTCATTAACAGGGAGCAATCCTCGCGCTGGCTTGCAGAGCTAATAGCAACCGCGACCGCGTTGCGACAGCGGGACTGGGAGGACACTCGCAGATTAAACTGGAAGCAGCAGCGGCCGCGTTGCAAGAGGGCTGTTGCACAATTAAAACGTAATTATTGCCCTCACCGGGCTGTGTTATAGTTTGGGGCTAATTGGGAATGAGCCTTGCTTTACTTTCCTCTAGGAGAAGTTATAATGAGGGGTGCGGAGGCACGCGCTGCGCTGCGGTCGTGGCGCCTTTGCAGCTCTGGTGATGCTGGAGGTCGGCCACAGCCTCCTGCCCATGAACTCCGTGGCCACGGAGCCCTTTGCAGCCTCCACCTACGTGGGGGAATTTCCCTGCTGCTGCTTTTGCTTTTGCTGGGGAGCTAGGGGTGGATTCGTATCATCCATGGCCTCTAATGTGCAAAATACCTATTTTATTTTATTTTATTTTATTTTATTTTATTTTATTTTATTTTATTTTATTTTATTTTATTTTATATTTTATTTTATTTATTTTATTTATTTTATTTTATTTTATTTTATTTTATTTTTTATTTTTATTTTTTACATAAATTTGTTTTTACGAAAGTTTTACAAGATTTTACAAAGTTGCGAAAATTAAAACATTCCCTGCCCACCTCTGCTCCTATCTCGCCAAGGACAAATGCACCACATATTGAATTAACTGAAATATACATTTCTGCTGCATCGAGGTSCCCGCCCAAATAAGCTGTTGGCTTAAAAAATATTTATGCTGGCAAAGTACCTATGCATAACTTTGAAAGCCTTTATACAAATAGTAGCATAAATTTCACAGAGTAACTCAAAAAAAAAAAAAATTTGATCACTGACGCATATATAGGCTGAGTTCAAACAAGATTTCCTGTCTCCCCATTTTTTTCCTGTTATTTCTTTATGCACACAGAGTGGCATCACTTACTTGYAGCTCACAAGGAAAGCCTCTAATTGCCTCTTTGTGTAGAGATTTGGAGAGGTCTTCCGAGTGTTGGAATGACTCAGAGAACTTTCCTAAAGTTTCGTCAGATTGCTTTATTCCTTTTGTATCAATAATTGTGCATAATGCCTATCTTGGCTTGACCTGCTCTTTGCAGAAGATGGTAATTTTGGCCCATCTTTTGGTGAACTTTGTGTTTTGTTGCCATGTGTTGCCCTGATAGGAGCTGGAACTGAAAACTCCCGGCTGCTTTGTCAAATGCAAGCCTGGGTTTTTGCTTTGTGGTCACAACGGTAGATTTCTGCAGTTTTGTAACTGAAGTATAACTAGGACAAAATGGTGTTGAATGGAAATACATTAGAAAAAAAGAAAACTCAGTTTGAAGGTTAGATGTCATTTTACAAGTTAATCTGATCCCTTTTATATTGATCTGAGTCCCTTTCATATTTTAGTTGTATAGTATAGATATAAGGCCCTGATTCAATGAAGTAATAAGATGTCCAAGTCATTTGGAGCTGTGGACGGAGCTGAGTGAGAATCTCGGGACTTTTTCCGAGTCAAGAGCCGCACTGGGAGATATGAACCCCGAACCCAAGCCCAGTATCTTTACTTAACACCACTTTGTAACAGTCCTATTTACTCACATCTGTTAAATAAGTTTACAGACTAAAAAGCCCTTTAGAAGTAATCATTTTTGCATGAGTGTCTGACCTTGTAACATGCCTAAAATACTGGAACCTTTTTGTTGAAAGTCCCAGAGCTGTGACTTAAAACAAGCTAACATGATGTCTCCTTTTTACGTGCAAATTCCGAGTGCACGATGCTGCACGAGATACCTCGGTCTGGAATGCAACAGCCTTCAAGCACTTTGTTTAGTCTGTTTGTCCACTTCCTCAGCTGCAAACAGGAATGTGTCCTACGTCTCGGAGGTCTGGTTTCCTAATCAGTGCACCCCGAGTGATGCCTAATGTCGATTCGGGTCCATGCAGAAGGTTGGAAGCTTTTGCATGTTTATTCTCCAGGATCATTAAAATGTGCTCCTGTGACTGACAAGAGGTTCTGCTGGCTTTCCAAGGTGCACGCCTGGGTTTTGGATACTCCTGCCCACTTACTGCAGCTCGGGGGAAGGTGCAATGGAGAGCCTGGCATGGAGGCTGGGGGTGATTTTTGTTTCTTGTTGAATTGGAGCAAGGGGTTGTTTAAGTAACCAAGAAGACAGGAAAAAATATACAAATAATTAGAAAATCATTATTATTGTTGGTAAACTTTAAGTAGTATAACTATCTTCCAAGTACATAGGAGTAGAAAATGGAGGTTTTTTCCAAGATACTAAAGATGCTGCAGCATATATATATGTCAGAAATGCCACCTGAAATGGTTTAAATCCCCTTCACCTTGATCTTTACATGTTCAACTTATTTTTTGAAAACTTTGAAGCAATTCTTTCCTCCTCCTCTGAGTAATTTCCTGCTGAAATTGCAAAACACTTTATTCTTTAAAGGTCCTGATGCAGTGCCGGTTGAAGACAACAGGAGCATTGCTGTTGACTTAATGAATATTGAATAACGTCTTTAAATGTCTGTTGAATATTTATGTGCTTTTCGAGTTATTTCTTGAYGTGAAGTAAATGTCCTGAGCACCTGTTTTCATAGATTGTCTTCTATGTGATAGCCTGTTGGATCTTCCTTTCTCTATGCTATTACGTAGTCTTACCCAATTTTGTATTTTCTTGAGACTCCAAATCAGGAAAAAGAAGAAAAAAAAAATTCCTCTGCTGTCTCTTAGACTGGCCACCTGCATTTTACTGTTTTGTTCCGTTTCAGATGACCCATATACGACAGGAGTATGAAACCAAACTCAAGGGCTTGATGCCAGCATCTATGAGACAGGAACTTGAAGACACCATTGTGTCTTTAAAATCTCAGGTAATTTTTTGTTATTTATTGCCAATTTTTTGGACTTAAATTGCTATACACAAGAAAATGTGACTAACTAAAACTTGACCAAAATACTGCATTGGTCTCGCAAATCAATTATGGCAGCACTCTCATGCCTCTCAATCATCCTCCGCCAGAATTTTTCCCCCAATTCCCTCATCATGAGAGCAATCATATTATATCTTTTGATCCCAAGGTTTTCTTCAGTTGCATAAGTAGAAAATAAGTCTCTCTCTCAATATTTCCAGGATGGCATACAGGTAACTCTCATCTACATTACCCTATTTCTCCAGAAGGAATTRAAGGATGCATGTAAGGGATTCAGAAGGGCAAAAAATCATTTTGCTTTCTTTGAACCCATATATAATGCATATTCTTTTAAGATATTTCTTTTAAGATAGTGGTCCAAGTTATCACTGTATTTCTTCCAGGTATTCCTCTATAAAGAGAATGATGTGGTTATAATAGACATAGGGTTTTTTATTTAATACTGCAAAACACTGGCTAATCCAGAATAGCAGAGAATCAGTATTACCTCTGTGGCATGAACTGTAAAGCTGACTAATAGAAATATCAACATGTCATTGTAAATAGGGAACTACTAACAAATTGGGTTTATTTCTTATATGTGATCCCAAAAAAAGCTATTCAGCACTGCCCTATTCAGTATATTAGGAGCTCAAAGAAAACATAATGTCAGCATTGCCTGAACTTGCAGAAACATGAAGGTATGAGGAAGGCTAATTAGCAATAAATAGGAGTGGCCATGGATGCAGAATAATCTGTATTTTTTGGTAGATTGGCCYGAATAAAACACTGTTTGCAAAGGTGTTTGCAAATGGCCTAATGCAGGACTGTGCATTTAAACACTTAACATATTTAAACCTGATAGGAAGGGCTATCTTGGGAAGGAGGGAAAAGCCAGAACAGGACCTGGGAATGCCGGTGACTAAGAGCTGGCCCTGAGCTCTGAGAAAAGCGGGAGCCCTGAGGACACAGCATGTCGGTTTAGGCTTGATCCCGACACACACCTTAAACAGAGTTTCAGGGCATATTTTTATGCTATTATAGATCTACATACTCTTCATTTTTCTTATTTATACAATCTCTCCATATAGAGAAGGTTGTAATCTAATGTTTGCTGGGATTTATTTTACTATTATATTATTGTTATTCTGCAGTTCTTCTGCTCTGCATGAGAAATTTCCCCTGGCAAATTTGCCTTTAATATGAAGTGTCCATAAGAGAAAGTTTTCTATTGCTAAGTGCTGGTGGTGACACAAGTTAAACATCATGTTTRTCAAGGAATCCCAAAGGGAAGTGATGCTCTTTCTCATCTGAATAGTTGTGGGAAAGAAAGAGTTAAGGATCCCTGGGGACATCTATTTCCAGTTGATGGCAAAAAGCTATTTTTAAAGTGTGGTTGACTGCTAACACTGTCGGCTAGGAAGCCCTCCCTAGAGCTAACCAAGGACACCACACCTCGAAGGAAGGAGTTAAAAAAAAGGAATAGGCTCCGATATCCACCTGCAAGGCTTCTCTGAGCATCAGCAGCATTTCAAAAGAGGAGAAGTAACTGCACGCACTACAAACTGGGTGTTATCCCGGCACTACGTAGCTGCCGGCGCTATTTCCAGCGCTGTAGTCGCCGACCGTTTGCTAAGCAGCACAGGTGTCCTGGCCTTCCAAAATTGCTGGAATTCCTCTTGGCAAACATCAGACGAGCCGGGCGCTGGAATCCGTGCACCTGTCAGGGTTATTTATTGTTGGAGGAGGATGAAGAGGACGGGCTGGGTGAAAGCGCCAAGCAGCGATAAAAATAAACAAAAATGAAAACCCTTGGTGCTTGGGCAGAGTTTGGTGAAATGCTGCTGGATACAAAGCACGCTGCCCAGCTGGGTGCTCTGGGTGAGCTGTCCACAAGTGGCTGCACCGTGTTAATAAACCTGAATTTTCACAGCCTTCCAGGACAGGTGAGTATGCTCATCACAAAGGCGCAGGGAGCGAAGGACTGTCTTTATATTGGGTTTGAGAGTAGAGCTTGGGTTCCCAAACTGTTTTACAGTCCATATGTTAACTCAAGTTGGACTTGAAACCACTTTGACTACCTGGATAGTGGGCAGCAGGGCACACCAACCAGGGAAGCCGTGCGAGCAACTGTCCATGCAGCCAAGGGGSTTCTGTGTGAAGAAAGTCACCCGCTATGAAATCCATCCAAAATTACTAATTAGGATTTGATCCACCATTCTCACGTAGATGTGTTTTGCAGGTAACTATTCTGCAGAAGAGAGCATCGGTCCTCCAGGAAGAGCTGGACACCTACCGCACCCGAAGGTACGTGAGCATCCCTGAGGAGTTCGCACCGTTTCACACCTGTGCATACCAGTTTCTAAAGTTCTATGGTTTAATTAAAACACTCGAGTACGGTTGCAGTTTTAAAAGCTCCTTATTTCCAGTAAACAAGCGCCTGAGAATTTTCCCAGTGCTTAGTCAGGACTAGGAGAGCGAGATTAGAGAACCTGCAGGTGCACTGCAAGTCTGGGCCTTGCCTCCCTGCTCATGATGAGACCGTGGCTCGGAGCACAGCTGCAGCTCTGCGGTGATGCCACCTCCTTTTAAGATAGAAAACAATGATGCAATGCATAATATTCCAGATCGCATCTTCAAAGCACCGGATCTCCAGGAGCCTGAGCTTTTCTTTTTTTCTCTTTTCCAAACGTTTACACCCTCCAATATAAATTATGGCAAGTGCTGCGGCAATAAAAAAGACTTGCCATGCCTTTAGAATGGGTGATTCACATGGATGGGTGAGTAACAGGAAACTCAGTAAAGTCACTCRGGCTTCTTGTATTTATGCATTTCATTGATATTTGCAGATCTCACAGGAGGGTTTCTGCAAATGAAAATGTGTGCTTGCAGAAATAATGTGAACACTTGTTAAAAATATATAAAATTGTATTAAATGTTAACAGTGCAGAAGTTGCCTGAAAATCTTCATCTGAAAATATTTGTTAACAAGAATTAGCTACTGCTAATTGGAAGATGAAACTGCAGCAGTTGCTTGTGCCATAGCTGCTTGGTGACCTGCCTAGTGTAGGTAACTCAGGTAAATTCAAAGCTTGAAGCTGGTCTCGAAAGTCTCCCCAGCAACAGCAGCAACGTTACAAAGGGAGGCTTTTTGTCTCAGATCTTTCCACTTAGTGTCTTTTCTCAGGAAAATAGATGTTTAAATTGTTGTGTGCCATGCATCAGGCCCAAGGGTGAGTGACCAAGAGCCACGCTGCAGCCACAGCCCGACCCGGGTTCCCGAGATCCAGCCCTCAGACCTGCCTGCTGCATTTGTTTTGCTGGGAAGAGTARCAGGATTTGGCTGGGAAGAGTAACAGGATTTGGCTAACGGGACTCTCTTAATTTTCAGGTAGCTGCGGGAGCTGCTGGATTTCTTCGATGTCAAAGAGACTGCTTTGAATAGGTTTGAAGATTTGGCTCTTGTAAATTAAAATGTAAAGATCAGTGGCTGTTTTGTTAGCACATAAAATGTAATTAAGTTCGTGAAAACATGTCCATTGCTCGTGCCAGCGTTTTTTAAGTTGTATCTTCCTTCCATTGTTTTTTATCATTATCTTATTGCAGACTTACACTTTTGCTCTACTGTGTGTTGAGTTTGCTTACTGAAACAAAAACTTCATCTGCTAATATTTTGTTATTAGTTCCTCATACCATTCTATTTACTTTTATACATGAAAAATTACATTTTTCTATTATTATTGTCCAAGATACTTTATCATATTTTGACATTGTTTTGTGTCCATATGTTTACATAATATTAAAATATTATTTTGTACGATTTTGTTTTGACATTATTGTACTGCTTGGGCATTTCACTCCTTTGAATACCTATAATGCATTGGAGAGATTTGTTTRGCTTTTATTTTGTTTTACTTGGAAACTATTCGATGCTTATTTCAGGGAAAAATCTTGGAGTGAGGATGGAAGCCTCARTAGTGACAATTGCAGCCCCTGCTTTCGGTTAAAGATGCAAGTGCCCCGGCTGGGTTTGGTGCAGGAGGGAGCCCCTGCGCGTTGCTCCCGGTGCAGTGGTGTGTTCCAGGGGTTGGCCCTGGTTGTGCACACTCGTGTCCTGACTCCTGACTGAACAGCCCTGCTCAGCTGAAGCAGATTCCTAAGGTTTTGCAGAGGATGAGGCAAAGCTGAAAGCCCCTGCKTGGGGCTTGGTTCTGGTAGCTCCTCGCAGACCTGGGGCTGACTTCTCTCTTGGCTGCCCGTGCACAAGAGTGTCCATTTGGAAGTTRGTCATTGGTGAATTCAGACAGGGAGAACACGGGAGCAGCTTTTATCTCCTAAGCACCGTCCCGACGGCCGCGCTCACGTCGTGTCACCGTGAGCGGCCCGAGGGCTTGAGACGGGGCCCAGAACTCGTGTCCTGGGCACGTGAAGCAGGACCAAGGCCGCAGGGAGCTCTAGGGCACCCATGGGAGGACAGAGGCAACCAGGAAGCTTTTCCACCTCCCTTGAATCAACAAGTGACCCTTCTCCCTGCAGATAAGGGTTCGTGGCGGCTCTGATAAGCGCGGAGGTGTGCGGCAGGTGCCACAAAGCCTGGCCCGGGGAGCTGGAGCAGGAGGAATTCGCAGGGATGCGGTGGGTTAATTGTGGGCAGTAAAATCCAGCGTGTTTGCTCGGGGGTGCAGGGCCTTCAGCAGAGGCAGGTGCTGTGTCGTGAGGTACGGTGATTTACCGCGTCACCGCGGGTGCTGACGTGAAACCTCGCTTATCGCCCACAAAAGAAATAAGGCGGCTGTGCTCCTCGGCTCCCGGCTCTGCTGACGTTTCTGCACGCTGTCCTGGTGGCCCAAGTGGTGAGGTGACAACCAGAGCCCTGCAGCCTCTCCTGGACGCAGCTCCTGGCTGGATTCGGGCCTGGGTTTTGTTCAGTTGATCCACGTGGGTTCCTGATGCCACTGGCGATCAAAAGACAGATTGAGAAAATTGTCCTTGTCAGTCTGGGAGTTTTAAAACACGGGAAGCTCTCTCTGATACTAAATATAGCGCGAGGCCCRTTTTTAAAGTTCTATAAACCTAATAAAATAAATTCTTGATTTGCTGGGGCGGCAAATCAACATTTTAACATTTTTAACAATTAATTTTAACATTCCCCTGATCGTTTCCTGTAACGAGAGGGCAGTCAAGTCTTCGCTGCAAGGTTAGGGGTGTCTGCAGGTTGGGAGCGCTCCTGCCTTGCGCTGTCATTCCCAGTACTGGCTCTCCCTGCCTAGGAAGCAAGCGCCAGCAGAGCTGCCTTGGATGTGGTTAGAGCTGGGGGGGTTGCTCTTGTATAACATCATTTTACTGATTTTCGCTCCGTGAAAGACGCTTGTTCCATTCTGCGTAGAAGCACACAAGAAAGCGGCGGCGTGACAGAACGTCGTGCGGCGCTATCAAAGGAGGTTACCCCTTATCAAGGTGAAACTTGGCTGTGCTGCTGTTATGTGTAACAAACGTGCTGATTTCCCTGGCAATCGGCAGAACCGGGATCCAGCGGCCCCAGGTCTTCCCTTCCAGCCGTCACCGGCTGCTGCAACAGGGCGTTAATTGTAGAGGTGCCACTCCTGCTACTTGCCCATTCCTCCTCAACCCCAGAAAGGCTTTGGCTGCACAAAAAAACGTTTTATTGCAACCAGAAGAAAATACCTGTGATGGCTGTAGTGTCCCGTAGTGCTGAACACTCATGAATTTCCAGAAAAACACACAGGACTTTGATTCTGAAGAGGAGCGGTCTGCAGAGAGGGTGTCTAGGGGATCTGCTCTTTTTAATTATCGTAAGGCCCTGCGAGTCCTTCCCACATCACAAACTGTACTGGAGGCACCGCACACCGCTAAATCATCCTTGGTCTCGTTCTGAGGGTACAAAGGAAAAGGAAGACATCAGATATTGTATGAAAAAAGTTTCAGAACACAAGGTCATTTTTTTTTTTTTTTTTCCAAGGAACTGTCTTTCCTCAGCTTTGATATTTTGCTCAGAAAGGTCATTTCTTTTAAGCCTTTGTCATTAAAGAAGGCTTGCTCTTTAAAGTGCATTATCAAAGATTGCAGAAATTGCAAATTACTGAAACCAAAATGCACGATCAATTTTAAGTCTGCCAACCAAAGCCCACTTAAAATTAGATGTGCCCTTGTGCTGGTGGCGTCTTTGATAACGCCAGTAGAAGATACGCAGTTGGTCAACTCCAGCCAAGAAAGGAGGATAATTAAATATAACTTTTCCTCCCCAAATTAGGGGTTATTTTTGTGAATGGGATCCCATCCTGCTTCCTGCTTTCCTTGCTTCAAGGGGCTGTTTGGAGAAAAGACTTCCTTGCCTTTCCTGGTGCCTTTCCTCGTGCTGTTGCTAGCGCCATTGAACTTTAAATTTCATTTTAAGCAAAATCTTTGGTGTAAGTGATGAGAAGAGCTGGCAGAAGCCCCCATATTTCCATGTACAACCCTTCCTGGACCAGTCTCCACCAGTGCYGGGCACATCCTCATCACTGGTACTGGTCTGAAAGCCTTGCTGGGTGGCTGCTACCACTGCTGCACCGCTGGGAACCTAGTATTTAGGACTGAAAACGTGCAGATTTGGGTCCATGCTTGCAGAAGGAGCAAAGGAAGGGAATGCAGAAGGGAATGCCTTCATCCCGGCTCGGGAGCTGAGCTGGGATACAGCCCGACCCAGTTAGCAGCATCTGCGCAGCAGGTTGGGCTCCCGGGGCACCTCTCCTGCATGGAGCCGGGGAGCAGGGTTTAACAGCAGGCAGGTTTGCCCGTCCTTGCAAAAYGAGGCCTAATTCCGAGGCTCGGCCTAATGCCCAAGTTAGCTCCGATTTTGCCCCGGGAAAGGCCCCAGGGCGGCGGGTCCAGGCGGCCCCGCGGAGCCGGGCGGACGCGCCGCTCGGAGCCGGCTTTGTCCCCAGCCAGCACCCGGCCCGGCAGCAAGACGCGTTTAATGAGATTTAGGTAATTTACCCTGGAAACAGCARAAGGAAGGGAACAGTTTTGGAAACAGGGGCTGTTAAAGTGATCCCTGCTCTTTTCCTCTCAGTCCGTTGCTTTTTCTTGCCTCTCCACCAGTGGTTTCCCAGCGCTTTATCATCATCATATAAGTGCCCTAGCGAATGCACAAGGGTCCTGCGGGTGCACTGACCTCCGGACAGCATCTCTGTGCSCTAGGACGGCCCCTCCGATGGAGCAGACTGCAATTCCCACGGACTGGCAATTCAGGAACCTTCTGGAACAAGGATTCCTAGAATACGATTCCTTAGAAATGCCTCTTTCTTTTGGAATTCAGGCCATCCCTGGGACTGTAAATGTTCATACAATCAAGCGCTGCTGCGGGTGCTCTCGTTGCGAGAGGCGGCGAAGCTCCAGGGTGCAGAGCTTGGCCGGGTGGAAGGGAGGACGCTCGGGTGAAATGGAGCGGGGAAACTTGCCCTGCGTTTCTGCAGCCCTTCACCTGCAATCTCATCCCACCGGGCAGGCGTGGGGTGCCTCGGACTCGGAGAAACCCGGGTTTAATTTGTGTCCTACCCTCAAGCCAGGAACACCAGCTATAGTGCAAAATCCAAAAGGCTTTTGCCTTTCAAATACCTGAAACACGCAGTTTTTGTGGCCCTGGCTGATTTAGCCGCTGGGCACCCAAACCTGGCTGAGGGCATCGAGCTCCATCACACCAGCCACTTAGAGGCTGCATTTACTGTGAATTACTGCTCCGAACATATCTGCCCACTGCAGCTGAGTCTGTGCCTGCAGAGGGGATGCACGGGCTCACACARACTGAAGAAATCTTTTTATTTCTCCTCTACAAAGTAGCATGGGCAGCACAGTCCAAAGCACTTATGGAAATAATTCTAGCCCTCAAACGAGGCGTGTGCATTTAGCCCTACATATTTCAAATGTAAGTGGAAATAACACAAAAAAATCACGTGCTTTGCACTATGAATTGGGAAAAAAAAATAGAACTCTTCTGTTTTATTGGATCTTAGGTCAGGAAAGGCAGTTTGCTCCGATGGAGCAAAATCACTCAGCAGGCTGTAATTCTTCTTAAAGCGCGTGGGGGGGAACTACCACCAGCGCGGAGCCAGGGAGCCCTGCAGAGCTAATGATTTAATGGGAAGCCGGAGTTGCCAAAATATGAGACGAAAAGCTCCACCCCGGTCTCAGTGCAACGAGGTGATAAAACCATCAACAAAGGGGACGGCCCTGGCTCCAGAGCAGCACCAGCTCATTAGCAGGTAATTCTCTCCCTTTCCTTAAAACGCTGCTCCTCAAAGCGCCTCTTGCAGGCTGGGCTGGGGCTGCTTTGGGTACCACCCAGCGCTGCTGMAACCCCCCAAAAAGGGATCTGGAGACTTCAGCCTTTCATCTGCAGGCGCCGTCTGCAAGACGGAGCAGAAGCTCCTGGAGAAACCCAGTGAAGCAACCACGGGCTTCTCACCTCCGTGGGTATCTGCTTGTCAGGGTATCCGCTCTGCTCCTGTCTGAGCTTCCCCTGCCCTTACAGCTGCAAAGCTGGGCCTGGTCCAAGCCCGGGTTGCTCGAGGGGAAACCTGCAGTAGCTGGAGGCTGGGCCTGGCCCAGGGCCCGCGTGGCCGCAGGGCCACCAYGGGGACCAGCAGCTCCCGTGGCGGTCGCAGGCCTGGATTAGCTCGGATCCAGCAAACACCTGCAGCAGCATCTCCTGGGGGCCCCATTCCCGAGATTCGTGGCTCCAGAACCTGCACGGGTGCCCTGGGACAACTTAATGCCTCTTTCAGACCCTTGACAGCTCTTCCTGCAGGCTCCATAGGTGCCCTAAGCCACTGGAGTAGCTGGATATGCTACRGGTTAAAACATAAGTAGTGGGTGCAGTGACAGATGACGGGGCTCCAGCAGCGACGGCGCTGAGCACTTGCACATCACGGACGAGAAGAGCAGGACAAACTGGGGAGCTCCCACCGGGACACTTCCCACCTGAACCCTTGGGCCTGGTTCAAGGAGGACCATGTGCAAACACTTAACCTTAAGCCCAGGCCCATCTCCATTCTTAAGTGCTCTGACAAATAGGGATCTTTTAGTGGGTTTTAAAGCTCCCCAGGCTGCCTCCTGTCCCTAGGGTGGTTTGTGTCCCCAAAAGCTCCTCCTCAAGGGTGAGGAGCTCCTCTCAGGAGCAGAGCTGTGGCTCTCTGTGCATCCTCCCGCCCGGGAGCTGTGGGGAGCCTCGTGCCGACGTCCCTGGGGGCTGGAGCTCCTCTTCTGCAGGAGGTTTCTACAGGTGGGAGCTGCTCGTGGGGAGGACTCGCGCCCTGGTAGGGTGTCSTTGTACTCCTGTGCTTTGCTTTTCTCACCTGGCGAGTCCCCCTGCAGAGCTGAGGTCTGTGCTCTGGTTAAGTTGCAGGATTCTGGGCGTTTTTGACAATTATTGTTGCTCTTAAACGTGTAGACAAAGGGATTGGAGATGGTGATGGTGGCGGAGGAGAGGCTGAAGGCCTCCTGGTTTAAACTTAAGCCCAGCTTAAGCTTGGCCTGTCTCACCCCATTCTTATGGGGACTATCCAGCCAAAACACCACGYGTGGGAGCTCACCGCGCTGAGCGCAGCTCTCATGCATGGTATTAAGCTTAAGCTGAATCTCTCCCGCTCTTCCTCGGGGCAGCGAGCGCGAGCAGGCGCGGGCGGCGGCGCTGAGCTGGGCTGCAGCTGCGTGGCGGCTCGCGCTCGTATTTACAGACTTAAGAGCACAAGGGGCACGGGCCTGGCCCGGGGACACCATTCCTCGAACTTCCCTGAGGTAGTTCTCTGCTTCAAATCCAGTCGGGCTGTTGGAAATAGAACATTCCTTCTTAAAAGGAAAATGTACTTAGAGAAATGACTACTGCTCAAGTGTTATCGAAGTTCTCCTCTACGTTCCTACTGTCTGCATCAGATCCTCTCTGATGGAACGTTTTATTTGATAAGTAGAAGAGAAGACGCTCTTCCAATCTCTCCCAACAGGCTAGAAATTCCTACTTTTTACTCATTTACCTGCCTTTTTTTTTTTTTTTTTTTTTTTTTTTAGAAAACAACCTTCAGGATCTTTTGCCAGGACACTATTCAATTACTGTCATTGATTATAATGCATTCTTTTAATTCTTTACCT